>NC_056735.1:1071284957-1071574957 GCF_019279795.1 Protopterus annectens | reverse complement strand
GCAGAGATCCCAGACATCTATACAGTTGTAACTGCATAGACTGGAAGGGGATCAGACTGCAATGTCTGCAGGCTGGGTAATGGCTCTCGCGGGAAAGGGAAGGACTTGCGCTCTCTCTCTCTCTCTCTCTCAGTGGATGAACTTGGATTTTACTGTGGCTTTGAACTTATACAACAGACTTTAGGCTCAGGTAGGGTGTGTGTGTGTGTGTGTGTGTGTGTGTGTGTGTGTGTGTGTGTGTGTGTGTGTGTGTGTGTGAAATGCCCCAGTTAAATATACCTGATGACTAGAGAGAACTCATGAAATATATACCTGGTGGCTTGACTCAAACCCTGTACATTGAGAGCCGGTAGCAAGAGCTTGAATTCCCTACCCACCACCACTTGTGAAATCTTTGCCTCATATTTTTGTTCTTGTGAAATTTGTGGTTTTCTGGATTTTGAATTCACTAAATAATGACAAGCATTTGAATTTCAGACTTCATATTCTTCAGAAAATACATGGTAACACAAAATCCTTTATTCTAGCAATTTTATGTTTATAAGATCGATATTTGAAATTTGTCCCTATTTTGGGGGCTGTATTCCCCCATTATTGGCTTTGTCCATGTTTTTTGTGCTCAGAGGTTGAGAGCTATGGTGAGAACTGAATTCAATTAATATGTTTTGGAGCTGTATTCCCCCATTATTGGCTTTGTCTAGGTGTTTTGTGCTAAGAGGTTGAGACCTATGGTGAGAATTGAATTTACTAAATGATAGCCATTAGTTTCAGTCTACCAGTTCTTCAAAAAAAACAGCTGATTTGGCATAGTGGTATTTTACTCTGACTGTAATACACAGGGTCGAGGGTTCAAGACTTGGCAATGGAATGCATGGTAGTAATACAGCATTTTATTCTAAAAACTTTCCAAGATTATCCAAGCAATGTTTAAAATATGTCCCTAGTTTTTGGGATTTTGTCCCCCCCCCCCAAAAAAAAATAAATTTTGGCTTTTTCCAGATTTCTTGTGCTTCAAAGTTGAGAGATACAGCTGAGTGTCAAATGGATTTTACAAGTAGATGAGAGCTTGAAGAGAAATGTAATGCTGCTTGTGCTAAATCTGCTTGTATTGTTAATAGCACAACAGGTAGTTTACTTGATTTTCATGCAGAAGGCTGTGGGTTCTATTCCCACAGTATATAGATGCATTGCTGATACTGTACTGTGTTGTTCTTTTAAAGGGGGTGGATGCTGCATTCTTGAGAATGTCCTCTATGGCAGAGATACCTAGTAACAATGAACCTGCTATCAGTTTGCCATTCATTCCCTATTGCAATATTACTAGCTTAGCATTTTTTTAATATAACATAGGTAATTTATTCCTCAACAGCAACAGGCACTTTATTTGAAGATGAAACAATGAAATATAAAGTTGTTTGTTAGCAGCAACCTCTTCATTAGTTACAGAGCTCTTTAATGTGGAATTATTTAGATGATGTTTACTTCTGCAGAGAGTGTGCAAATTTACTGTTACTGATGGATTATAGAAGTTTAATAGACTTTTATGATGGAAATGTTCTGAACTGGGCAGTTATGTCATTATTGGTGCATGCATTTTGTTTCATTATTTACTGGAAAAATGTTCAAAAGAATAAATTAAAAATGGCGTCCAACAGCTGTACTGTATTATACATGGAATATAATTTAATATAATCAAGAAGGTGTATCAAAGAACACATGTATGTTTCCTGTGCAAGGGGCCTATGATTTGAAAACAGCTAAAAGTTAATCTTTATCTGCCACTGGCCAGATGTATTTTCTTTGAATGTGGGTTTCAATGCTGTTTCAATGAATCTGAGTTTTAAGGGCAGAGAAGTTTTAATGCTAGATTATTTTCATTGTGAGACTGCATTGCTTTGTTTAGCAGATGTTTATTAGTGTTTATGCTGTAAAATGTAAAATAAAACTTTTAAATGAAATCCAAATCATTGTAGAAGTAAAGCAGTTTGCACATTACAGTGTTTATGGTAAATGAGGTGAAATAGCCATGTAATGGGACATTGGAATAGCTGCAGGGGGGGAGGCACCATTTTACCATGATTTTGTGAGGGGGGAAAGGGCAGCAAACTCAGACAGACCCAGCTGAACTATACCTCTTAACCGTCCAGATTTTTGCTTCTTATTTTTGATCCTCAAAAAATGTGTGGTTTTCTGGTAAATCATTTAGGAATGAAATCACTAAATAATAACAGACATTCAGTTTCAGACTTCATACTCCTCACAAAAATGCACACTAAAGCAAGACATGTTGTTCTGTCAACTGACTAAGTTTATATAAGAGCAATTTTTAGTACTGTTTGTATCTTTCCCCAATATATTTGGCCTTGTCCAGATTTCCTGCAAGAGGATGAGAGATACACGCAAATAAATCACTTTATAGAATTAGGTATATCCAGATATCTCAATTGTCCCTGATTTTGACTCAAAATGTTGCTCTCCCCCTAAAAATCACTCTGCAAAATGACAAATTTGGAAGAAAATGTGGAAGGTTTGCAATTAATAAATAATTGTAATGATCAGAGTTATAGATTACTTTTAATTTCAGAAATGCATATAGATTCTCTTATTTTGTCAGCTGCTCAAGTTAACAGAACTAATATTAAAAAAAGTATCCCTTCTTTGACAGCTTCCCAGCTGTATTGTGTGGCTATTTTATATTTGTGCATCACATTTTGGTCCGTTTTTCATAACATTGTGGTTTTCTGGCAAATTAGTGGCAAATCATTAAAGATTGAAGTTAGAAAATAATGACAGACATTTGAGTTTCAGATTTCATACCCTTCAGAAAATTCATACTAATGCAAGACCTACTATTCTATTATCTTTTAAGTTTATAAGAGCAATATTAAAAAATTGTCCTTATTGTTGGGCCTTTGTCCCACTTCTGTTTATGGCTTTGTCCAGATTTCTTGCTCTGAGGCTGAGAGGTATGACAAATGTGTCAGGTCCACCACCATCAGCCAGAGACTTTTCAAATTGTGACATACTTGTTGTAACCACTCCCCCACGTAGGGGTACCAAATGTGACTGTTTCTATAGTTTTGACCTTTATCTTGAGCTTGTTTCTTGCTTGCTGTTCATTTTTACTTTGATCATGTTTTCCCCATGAAACAAGTAGATAGTTGTTGTCAGGCGGCAGGTCTTTTTTGGGTAAGAAACATTTTTATAAGTTGGGGGTATTGCTACTTTCAGCATGTTACTTGGTACTTTTGTAAAACTGAATATAAATTATAATTAGAACTGCAGTTCAAGGAGAAGTGATTTGAGTTGAGTGCTGCTTGTTTTTTTATACTTGAGTTTGACTGGCATTCCAGTAATATATTTAAAAAGTAATTTATTTTTTTCATGCCTCACAACCTTTTTGTTTCCATCTAGATATTAAGTAAGCTGTCATGTTACCAATGCATTGAAATATTTTTTTTTCCTCTACAATTCATTTTGTCTTGATTGGACTCTCATAATGATAGTTTGGCAGTGGCACCCAGGCGTGCGTATTTAATTAAAGTCCCAGTTTTTGTGTTCTTTAGCATAGCCCCACTCCTTTCTAGTTGGTTACACCCCTTCCTGTTGCCCCCACCCATTCAGCTGTCTCCTACAGCCCCCCTTTGATTTGATGTCACCAGCCGCCACTGCATGACACTAACAAAAAGAAATGATTGTTGCTGAGGTCATCGAAGTACTTTGCAACAAATGAGTAAATTATGAAGCATTCCCCTAAGAAGATACTGAAGCATTTACTGAAGAAACTAATACAGCATGTTTCAGTTGTGTAAACACTTGGCATATCATATACCTGAATTGATTGTACATTTTCAGAAAGTGCTATCATATCCTAGCAATGTGTGGCAATATCATGCATGCAACCAGCTATAATACACTTCTACAGCATCTGTCACTTTCACCTTATATTTGCTTACATGTTTATTTGGCTGCTATTACAACCCAAGTTGCTTGGGCTGAGTTTTCCCTTGTGCTTACTAAAAGATGCCAAGTATAATCACATCTGTTTCTGCCATGTATATATTTACATTTGCACTTATGAAACCGTATTTATTAATCTGCAATGCATTTGATATGTAACATGCCTACATTATTTATGTATAATTTTATGTTTTTCACCCTGGACTTTCCATTTTTTATTCTTTGAGATTTTCACAGTCAGTAAACTGGAAAAAATAAAAAAATAAGCAAACCACTGAAGAAAACAAGAAAGCTTCACAACAGAGATAGATAGACAGATAGAGAGACTGACAAATAGAACACAGCAGGAATTAGACACCCACAAAACCTGAGGCTGTGGAGGAGACTCTGATCATCTATCCATAATTGTGAGGTGGACAGATGACCTTTGAAATCTCTAGATGCCTATGGCCATGGGAATATGGTAGTAAGCATCTTTTAGGTCCAGAGTTACCAAATATCTCTTGAGTCAAATGAGAGATAAAAAGAAGTTATGTCTTGCCACAACATTCCATCTGTGTTGTTGATCTTCATCCATTCATCACTGATGGGGTTCGGTTCTGAGCCCTCGGAACTGAGTCAGCCTTACAGCTAACCTCACACCAGTCAAAACCTCTTGAGCTAAGACTTTACCCATAACCCCCTTCTCCCTGTTATCTCAGATTGAGTTTGCCCTATCAAATAAAGCAGAGGCTGTCTCCGAGCAGAAACCTTAGTACAGGACATGGACCCAAGGAGCCTCTAGGTGGGGGGAAGGAGGGTGGGACATGATGAATGGATGAAAATCAAAAACACAGATGGAACATTATGGTAAGACATAACTTCTTTATCTGATGTTGCTAATCTCCATTACATTCATCAGTGATGGGACAGAGTACCCAGCTACCTTATATCCAAGGGTGGCCCTAAGGAAGAACATCCCTGAGCACTATTGTACCAAAGGACGCTCTTCCCCTCGAGACCAGATCTAGCTTGTAATGAGTGATGAAGGTACTGGGGAAGCCCACGTAGCTGCTGCACAGATGTTGTCCTTTGAAGCTCTGGAGTGGAACACCACAGAAGTTGCCATAGATCTGGTAGAGTGAGCTCTGATGTTAGGCAGGACAGATTTCCTTTCCAGTTTATAAATGAAGGTTATGCAGTCTCTGAGCCATTTGGATAGAGTCACTTTAGAGAATGATTTTCCCATTTTTGGGCCAGAAAAAGAAATAAACAATTGGTCTGTTTAACGGATAGTTTGGAGATTACTTTTAGTAGAAAAGAAGGATTGGTCCTCAGTGATACTCTGTCTTTTTGAAAAATCAAATAAGGACATTTGGTACAAAGAGTCTGGAGCTCAGAAATGCATCTATGCTAAGTAATAGCCACCAGAAAAAAGGATTTCCAGGAAAGAAACTTAATGTCACACGTGGCTGCTAGTTGGAAGGGGGACCATGTCAAAGACTGTAGGACAAGAGTAAGACTCCAGGGTTCTGTGTGCTGCTTAACTGGAGGTTTTGAATGGTAGATTCCCTTCAAAAGGTTCTTGCTTAAGCAATGAGAGATCAAAGAGGAATCACCAAAACCATTATGAAAATTCAAAATGGCAGCTAAATGAACATGAATGGTTGAAGCTGTGAAGTCCTGCTCGAAAACATCAGATAGGTACTGGAGCACAGCAGTGACGGGTGCCAAAAAAGGATCTAAGTCTCTCTGTCTAGACCAAATAGAAAATCATTTTGATTTGTCAGCATAAAGTTTCCTGTTGGATGGTTTATGAGAAGCCAGAATAATGTCATGTGCAGGAGAGGAAAGATTACAATGCCTGGCAATCATTAGAAGTGGAGAAACTAAGCTGTGAGCTTGAGGCTGGAAAGGTTTGGGTGGCTCAGCCTCTGAGGGTGAGATATCAGATCTGGAGTTGGATCCAGAATCCAAGGTCTGCAAAGAAGATGAGGCCAAAGAAAGGGGAACCATATCTGTCAAGGCCAAAAGGGAGCTATGAGGATCATCTTCCTTTTCAACCAAAGGGCTTTCTTCGGGACTAGAGGAATCAGACAAATAGGAGGATAAACATAAAGAAGTCCCGTTGGCCAATCTTGAGTAAGTGCATCCCTCGGGGACTTCCCCTGCGGGGGAATTAGGGTGAAATAGTCGCTGCACTTGTGGTTGGATGGGGAAGCTAACAGGTCACAGCAAGGCTGGCTCCAATGGCTGAAAATCTTCACTGCTTAATTGGGGTCGAGGGACTACTCATGAGGTAGGAGAATGCACCTGCTCAATTTGTCTGCAATCATACTGGAAATCCCCGGAATATGCATTGCTATCAGAAAGCGGTTGAAGCTATCACCCATTGCCAAACTCTCATGGCCTCTTGACATAGGAGATAGGACTTGGTTCCTCCTTGTTTGTTGATGTACCAAACTACTGACATGTTGTCCGATAGGATAGCAACAGTTCCAGAAGGAAGAGTGGTCTGAAATGCCTGCAACACTAAGAGCACTGCCCTCAGTTCTAGAACATTTATATGCAGATCGGCCTCTACATTGGACCATGTACCTTGGAGAGTCATTACCTGATAATGGCTCCCCCACCCTATCAGGGAAGTGTCCATGGTCACAATGGCATTGGGCTGAGGGGAATGGAATGGTCAGCTCCAAAGCACCGGGGTCTGGCTTCATCCACCAAGAAAGATCCCTTTTGCAGCGATTCGTAATGCAGATCTTGGACGACAAGGGATGCTGGTTCAGATACCATTGGGTCAGCAGTAGTCACTGTAAGAGTCTCATGTGAAATCTTGCTAGGGATACTATAGCTATAGATGCTGCCATTGATCCTAGCAACTGCAGGACCTGTTGGGCAGAGACCACTTTGTGACAGAGTATCACCCAGAGATTAATCTTTTTTCTTTGAAGCCTGTGATCTGGGAGAGAGATCAAACAAGAATGAGTGTCGAACTTTACCCCTATAAACTCTAGGGTCTGGGTTGGGGTTAGATAGGACTTTTCCCAGTTTATAGATATTCCTAGGAGGTGTGCCAGAGAGAGGGTGTAATGCAAGGCTTTTACCAGTAGATGTTTGGTGGTGGCAGTGAGGAGCCAGTCATCCAGATAAGGAAACACCCGGAATCCTTGCACTCTCACGTGAGCTGTCACTGCTGCCATGCATTTTGTGAACACTGTAGGGGCTGTAGAGAGTCCGAAGGGCAGTGAATGGAATTAGTAATGATTGACTCCCTGCCAGAAGTGAAGAAAGCTCCTGCAGTGTTTGTCCATTTTGATGTGGTAATACACATCCCAAAGGTCTATCGAGCACATCCAATCACCTTCCTCCAGAAACGGGAGAATGGACTGAACCGTGACCATCCAGAATTTTGTCTGGTTGATGAACTTGTTTAAACAGCTGAGGTCCAAAATTGGCCTCCAGTCCCCCATCTTTTTTGGCACTAAAAAGGATCTTGAGTAAAATTCAAATCCTGTCTGGGTCTGGTGGAACATTTTGGATGACTCTTTTTATGCACAGCTGTTTTATCTTTAAAACTGCTTCGTCCCTTAGACTGGGTGGAACATCTGGGATTCACTTTGGAGGTTTTGGGTAAAAGTTGAAAGGGATTTTGTAGCCTCTGGAGATTATCTTCTGCACCCAAGAGTCGGTGGTAATAGATAGCCAAGCATCAGGGTGCAGAGAGAGACGTTCCTTGACTGTTTCCAGAGGAAAGCAATTGGGCCGCTCTTCAGGAGTGCTGATAGGACTGTCCAGAGAAGGAATCTCTGGAGCCCTGATTATGTGACCCCCTCTACCCCTGTAGGGGTGCCTTCTGGAAGAGTTGCCCCTGTGCCTCTGAGAATAAACTCACCACATGTGTCACAAAAAGAGCCTTGAGAATTTTTGTGCCACAATTTCCCACTTCTCTGGTTCCTGGAAAAAGGACGCTGAGGGGTGGAGAAATGTACACCAACTGCAGACGGGGTCTTACCACCCTGCTCACACCTATCTAATGTGTCCTTCACTTTAGGGCCAAACAGGGAGGATGCTTCCACTGGAGCATCAAGGAAGGAAGACTTGAAGGCATCCATGAAGTCACATAGGTGCATCCAGGCATGACGTCTCATAACAACACCTGAACTCGCAGCTCTGGCCACCCCTTCAATTGCTTGTGAAATCAACCTCATGGATGAATGAGAAATTGATTCCAGGGTCACTAGTTATGAGGCTACCTTGTCGTTATCCTCGTCAGACACCTTTCCTGACAGAGTACCAGAGAGTTCGGAGAGTGTCTCTAGAGTCTGGTGAAATGTGCCAGTTAGTTCAAAAACCAAATAGCAAAGGTCGATGAAGCAAACACTCACTACCCCAGTCTGTCCACCACTCGGGACTCTCTGTTAGGTGGGTGAACAGTTTGGATCTCCTCAGCTAGCTCTTTCTTGGTGGCTGCTGTCACCAGCATAGCATCTACTAGTAGACCTTTTGACTAATGAGGGTGTTCTTCAGGGGAGAGAGGAACTTATCTGGTCTCTTGGGGATTGCTTCAACTGCATCAGGGTTCTTCCAGGTGTGCTCCACCGCAAGCTGAACCAACTCGTTTGCAGGCAGGGTCACACAGGAGGTAGATGGTCGAGCACGAAAGGCCTGCAGGAAAATGGATTCCTCCAAGGAAGGGTTTTTGGGCTTCCAATCACCCCTCTGTTTCAAGATATCCAGGATGTCTCCAAAGGGGGCATCTTCAGGGGTGATTGAGGTGACCCTTCCCCTTCATTTTAGTCTGTATCCTCAGTGAGAGACTCCTCAGGGGAGTCCACGTGCTTCCTCTTGCATGATTTTTTCCTGGGGAGCTCCTCAGTGGAAACTTCTGAGGAGGACCTGGAAGAAAGGGCACCCTGTGATAGGGTCTCCTGCAGCTCCCATGCTCGATCTGGAATGGTGGCCTGTGGCAGCTGCAGCACAGGGGGGGGACATGGGGGTTCTGATGCCAAAGGCTTGCTCATAGAGGCAATATCCTTCTCCATTGCCTGGAAAGCAGGGCCACCCAAAGAGGGATGGGAGCCCATAACCAAGAAGGGCAACCTTGGAACTGGGGTCACACCCCACTCCATTGAGCCTGCTCCCAGGCAAGGATCCTCAAGCTGGATAGGTATCAACATGACTCCTGGAACTGAGGATGGCACCATATAAAAAGCCAGCACCAGACTCAG
Organism: Protopterus annectens; assembly: GCF_019279795.1. Classification (NCBI taxonomy): domain Eukaryota; kingdom Metazoa; phylum Chordata; order Ceratodontiformes; family Protopteridae; genus Protopterus; species Protopterus annectens. Next base: position 1,071,565,787 of record NC_056735.1, on the reverse strand, counting down.
AACCGAGGAACCCGCAGTCCAGTCCCAGGCCTGAGGAAGACCCGGTTCCAATGAAACCAAAGGCCAAAATGTCAACTCCAGGGCTGAAGTGAGGTCCACTATTGGCACCAAAGCTGAGGGTGTCGAGAGAGGTGTTGGTATAGAGAGCTTCGGAACCTGCAAGGAGGTCAAAGGAGGAGAATAAGATGGAGTCCATGATGCAGGAAACCCAAATCCTAAAAGGGGTTGGGATTTTGAGTCAGAAAGAATCCCCCTGGCTGTCAGCAGCTGGTAAACAAGGTGCACCACATCTAGTTCGGAGAGGCTCCTGGTGGACCTAGTAGATATCCCCAAAGGGGACTCTGTAAGATCTAAGAAGGAACTATAATCCTGTCCCACAAAAGGGTCCACAGATGGGGAATATCAGGTCCATGCTTGCACATCTAGTGGCACCACATTCTCCATTTTTGAGAAGATGGGAACAGTGGGTTTCATCTGGGTTAACAGAGCTGAAAAAGGGCTTGGAGCTGTGATTGGTGTTGAGGTCAAAACTATAGAAACAGTCACATTTGGTACCATAGACATTGACGGTGCTGAGGTAGTCGGCACCAACATTATAGGCAGAATTGGTACCATAGAGAGTGCCAAAGTCAAAGGCATTCGTTCAGGTACAGAGATTTTCAGAATTTTTTGCTTTGGTGGTTTTTCCTTCTCACCAGAGGGTGAGGAGGGAACCGAGTGTGTCCTCTTTTTGTCTTTCCTAGGAGGGGGTGAACCCTCCAATGCAGAGAAACCCTCTGAGAAAGGAGATTTAAGTAGGCCTTTCAACATTAATTTATTTTTCTGCTCATTCAGGGTATGGGAGCTAAACGCCAAACAGAAAGTGCAAGGGAGTTGTACCAAGAGATGAAGCACTCCCAAACAGAAAACACAGTCATCATGTAAATTGCTATTAGGCATTTTCCTCCCACACTTCAGGCATTGTTTGAAGCCTGAGGTGCCCTTCTTATCCAACATATTAGAAACCACAATATCAGCAAAGGGAAACAATCAGCAAAATAACACAACCAAGCATACAACAGTAAAGAACAAGAAGGGGAAAAATGCCAGTGATGATACATAAAGAATTACCACAGTGGGTAGAGAAAAAAGGGAATGTACCAGCAATGGAACAAAGACTACCAACAGGTAAAGATAGAAGAGGTTGGGAAATTGTTAGCAAAACACAGCTACAGGAAAAAGCACACTAGATAATAAACAGAGACTCCACTGAGAGCTGGCTTGAACACGACTTTATGGCAAAGTGGCAAATGAAATCTGAGGTAACAGGGAGAAGGGGATTATGGGTAAAGTCTTAACTCAAGAGTTTTTGGCTGGTGCTAGCTTGGGTATAAGGCTGTCTCAGTTCCGATGGTTTGGAACAGAACCCCATCAGTGATGAATGGAATGAAGATTAACAACATCAGATCAGGTATTATAAGGTCAACATTTTGAACTTTGGAGCTTAGATGTAGAGATGTAGAATTGAAAGACATACTACTGCTCTCCAAGAAGCTTCTTTCTTTGATACTAGCACCATTTTGAAATAGAGCCCTTTGCTTATTTGAGTTAAAGGCTCTGGTCCTATGACGGTGTGGGTTGTGTAAAGACTGACGAATTTGAGAAAAAAATTTGTTTGGTTTGCAGGGTGGTAATGTATTCCACTGAAAGAAGGTTCCTGTATCCAGTGCTATATGTAGCCCTCATCTACACCTTTTCATACCCATGAGTCAAAAACAATCTTTTGCCAAAAGAGAATGTTAAGGGACAGCTGTGAATGGATTTGTGCAGATATTTGCTGGGGGAGAAAGAACAGGGTAAGGAATCCTGGCTTATTTATTCTGTATTGTTGGTCTTCCACATTTTTCTAATTGTTGTTACACTCTGGTCATATCTTTTTTGTATTCTTGGGTTACATGAAGTACCTTGGAATTCCCCCTGAATTAATTTCCTTCTTTCATAGTATTGTTTGAGACCATGGGTAGCAGAGCAGCCATGTTGTACCTCTTTATCTGAAGCTGAATCCAAGATTTTAGACTTTACCACTTCAGCAAATTTTTGTATTCATACCTATGCATATCTTCTAAACAATGTAGCAGTGGCAGTGGCTGTAGACACAGTATCTACATAATCATCCATATTCTTCAAAGCATGTTTAGATACCTGAGAAAGGGTCGAAGCAGTTTGGTTCAGAAAAGTGATTTCTTCTGTAAGAAGAGTAGAAGCCATTTTCCTCAGATTGTCCTTATGACATAGGTTCATAGGTACATAGGTTCATACTAGGCTATCTGCCCTAGGGCATTTATAAGCCTAGCCAGAATGTGTTTGGCTTTCGCCACCCATTTTAAATTTATTTTGCTATGCCCTTTTTCGAGGTTAGTATACTGTGCCTCTGTCTAACAGTGACACAGAAGTGATACCCGGGGTAAACCTATGATCTCCCATCCACTCATCAAGATTCCTCTTGAAGAGAGTCAATGAGGGACTCTGCTTAACCTGGACTGGGATTTTATTCCAGAGTGAAGGGAGCCTCTGGGTTATAAATCTGTCCCTCCAGCATGTCCTATTTATTTCAGTGCTGAGGTTCAAGTCTCTCGAGCGCGTAGCTCGATGGGATTTGGATTTTCTGAGGTGCAGCATGTCCATTAATTCCGGGTTGGACATGGCTTTATATGTCAGGCACAGATCACCTCTGAACAGGCGGTATGCCACTGAGTAGAGCTGGAGTTTCTTTAACTGGGCAGCATATGGCATCTGTTTGAGCCCTTTGATCCTCTTGGTGAGGTACTTTTGGGGTCTTTCCAGTTGCTGCAGGTGTCTGGTAAGGTACATCCCAAAAGGGGCATTGTACTCAATTATGGGCATGATGAGGGATGAGTAAAGAGGCACGATGACGTCCCCTGATCTAGATGTGAATCCCTTCATGATTAGGTGGGCTATATAAAATGTTTTTCTAACCACTTTGGCCACGTGGTTGTCAAATGAGAGATTGCTATCAACTTGGGTCCCCAGGTTCCGAATTACTTCTTCTGTACTTAATGGATTACCACCTATGTGGTAATTTGTGGGCACTTTGTTTTTGCCAAAGGGGATGACTATACACTTTTTGGCATTTAGCTTGAGGCCATGGCTCTGGCACCAGTTGTCTGTTTCTATGAGGCCCTTTTGGAGGATGCTTGTGTCGGTTGGAGAGTCGATTATGGCGCCCAGTTTGCAGTCATCTGCGAACTCGGTCAGCCACAGTCCTTCCGTGTTGGCCTGTACCTCCGAGAAATATATACCGAACAAGAGAGGTCCCAGGACTGAGCCTTGTGGGACACCACTTGTAACCGGTTTGGAGTCTGACATGGCTCCAGCAATTCTAACCATGTGGGTTCTGTCCTTGAGCCAGTTTGTAATCCATCTAGTGACACAGGGGTTTATATTTAAGCTGGTGAGCTTATCTATAATGTCCAAGTGGGGTATTGTATCGAAGGCTTTTGCGAGGTCCAGGTAGGCTGTGTGGACCACCTTCCCCTCGTCAATGGCCTTGGTGACTGTTTCAAAGAAATCAACCAGGTTTAAGAGGCAGGATCTGCCCTTAACAAAGCCAAACTGGATAGGATCCAGTGTTTGTAGGTCCCCAATATCTTTATTTATGAGGTCCATGATGATCCTTTCCATAGCTTTGCAGACTAAGCTAGTCAGGCTTATGTAGCCTACATAGCATACATTTTCACATATGTGCCTGGTAATTCAGAATTCTGAAAGAAAAAGTGGGAGAAAACATTCTTTTACCTATGTGGCCTAACATTTTGTCCTCCTTATCATAAAGAGTAGGGTTGGTATTAAGCACCGGTTTGCTGTCAGTATGAGACATGGTTAAAATGGTAGCTGTGTCTAACCTAAGGTGAGAGAAAATAAATGTATTAGCCTCAGGTACCTTATACAGCTTATCTGCATTTTTTGGTTATTGAAGGCTGGACATCAGGATGAGTACAGGCAGGATTTAACACATCTTGAAAGGCTGATAGTACAGGAGGGATGAGAGAGGAATGAAAATATCCATTTATAATGTATTATAAAGTCTTCAGAGATCAGGAGGAACATATATTTGTTCTCAAAAAAAATAACTCATTCATCCTGGCAATGGTCTGATTAAAAGAAAATTTTACCACAGGATGGTAAGAATCTGAGGGCTGGGGTTATGAATCTGCAGCATAAGAAGCCCTATCTCTGTCAAAATCAGAAGCATCAGACTCTGTTTTCTCAGTAATGATTTGGTAGAGAATGGCCATCTGTTAAGGTTTCTGAGCACAAGTATTTATGCCTATAATGCTTGTCTAGCCAAGGTAAGGAACTCGTCTTTTTTAGTAGGAAAAAAGGTGAGAAGAATAACATTTTACTTCTTGTTTTTTCTTAATAGGAGTTTCAGCAGAACAGGACCAAATTGAAGGAGGGACACCTGCCCAGTCTAATGGTCTCTTGCCCTAGTTTTCCTGAGAGGAATCTCATAAAGTGTCTCCCAGACCCAGAGAAAATGGTTCTCCCATGCAGTATAGGACATTGAAATAACTGAAGAGGACATGACTGACCCTTAGTTAATGATGGCCGAATGGACTACAAAAGAGGAAGCTGGGGAACTAAGTGAGTGGTTTGAGGATAAACCAATGGCCACTACAGGTTGATCCACTATTAGCTGAGCAATAGTTTAAGTTTATGACAACAGCAAGAACTCTTTGGAAAGTGATTTTTACTTTCTAAGTACTGCAGAAGAAGCAAGAGACCATAGTGAATATCCATGCTTTAACCAGGAAAGATGTGCCAAAAGAAGTAAATGTTGTTTGAAAGAGTTATTCAAAAGGTAAGTTGTCTCTGAGTGTCTGCAAGCAGCTCATTTATACTCACAACACTTTCTCCAGTCCCTTAGGTCATAAAATAAATAAATAAGTAAATATATATATATATATATATATATATATATATATATATATATAAGTAGAACTCAAGTTTCACTGCAAGCACTGTTTAATCACTCATATATATACACACACACACACACACACACACACACACACACACACACACACACACACACACACACACACACACACACACACACACACACACACGCACATGCACACACATACACACATACTGACAGAATTAAAATCACAGGTTGGTTGTCATGAAGTGAGCATAAGTATTACAGTAACACATAATTTTCCAGCATTCCTCCGTAAACTTTTCTGCCCCACAAAATTCAAAGTTTATACAAGCAGTACACAATTTTTGACAAAATTTGCCCCAAATTCTATAGTAAGCACTGTAAGTCAAAAATAGTGGTGCCTGACAAGAAACTTCTGTTGCAGAGAAAACAATACCAAATTTCTTAAAGTTAAAACAGATAAATTGCTGCTCTTTCTGAAAGAGCAATAATTTCTGAGTGAAAGTGTTTTCCAATAGAAACTATCTGCTAGAAATTAAGCTCTTAGCCAATTGCTGCTCCAGAGAAGCCCAAGAGATGCTTCTTACTGAAATGGCAAGAAACTACTGAATAAAGCTTCACTCTGACTGTTGATTTCCCCCTGGGGTTATAGTCAAGCAGCAGTCTGAGTGAAGGAGTTGCAGTGCAAACAGTCCCTTTAGTCTTTGAAATTATTATAGGCTGTTTTCTTTTAAGCAAAAATATGACATTTTCTTTTCAGTAAACTTGAAATGTCTAGGAAAGATGCAGTGGGAAGGATACAAATGATTCTGGAGAGTGTGTTACATCAGGATGAAGAAGAGTACGAATATTAGTAAAAGGAGGAGGAGGATGCATGCAGTGGGAAGAAAGTGTTAAAGGTGAGGATGACAGATGGATGGTGTGTAGAGGTGCTTTCGAATATAAAGTGGATTATTGGGTTCAAGTTGTGGCACAAGTGTAGATGAGAAAGACGCAATGGCAGGGTGTGTAGGTAAAATATCAAAATAGTAAAAAGAAAAAATCAGTAGGCTAATATGGGCATGAATTATAATGCAATGTTGACGTCAAGGCAGGTAAGGTAATTTAGGAAGGTGGAGCTCAACATGCAATTCCAGAAACATTAAGGAAGTGTATAAAAAAGTATAGGAGTGTTGGAAGCATGGAGAGAGAAGTGGAAAAATGTGAGGCAGTTTACATTTACTAAAAAGGAGGGTAAGCAGGTAAGCAGATTGGATAGGATTTTGCTGTACGTTGAAACCCTGTGTGTGTGTGTGTGTGTGTGTATGTGTGTGTGTGTGTGTGTGTGTGTGTGTGTGTGTGTGTGTGTGCGTGTGCGTGTGCGTGTGTGTGTGTGTGTGTGTGTGTGTGTGTGTGTGTGTCGGGGGGGGGGCGGGGTTATAGACATACATGAAAGAAAGAAGTCAGAACAAATTTTAATGACTATGGTAAAGAAAGGTGGAGATGAAATCCAAGTAAATGTGATAGACCAGACCACGGAGTATGGCTATGGAAAATGGGTAATGAGGTGGTCAAAAAGAATAAGCTTGAACAGAGGGATGTTAGTATAAGGGAGTCATATGGAATTAAGACATCTTTGAGTTTGGAGGTGATGGAGTACAGAGAATGGCAGACTAGGTGGAAGCAGGATAGGAAAATGGAATTAGAAGTGGAACTGAGGCAGAAATACATAGATAGATAGATAGATAGATAGATAGATAGATAGATAGATAGAAATGAAAAAGAGGAAGAATTGTATCGAGAAACAGACAATGGTCAACGTGGAAAGGATAAGGGATAAACAGTAGGAACTGGATGGGTTAAAAGAGGAGGTGACAAAAGCAAAAGTAGGTAGCAGTGGGGAAAGTGAACACATGGGAGGGGGCTTGACATGGCATTGTTGGTATTCTGACTTAAGGATTTGAAAAAAGATATATGTGATAGGAATAGAGATTGGGGAGGTTAAAATGTAAGCCAGAAAAAGGAGGTAATGGAGGAGTTCAGGAAATTTTATGAGAAGATTTATAAGACAAGAGGTGGGGGCAACAGTCAATGGTTGAAGAAATAGAAGGACTACAGCTGGAGGAGAAACATAAGGAAAGGACACACAAAGTGATTGGTTGAAAAAAAAGCTGTGGCAGCAATTAGGCATAAGTAAAAAAGGAATGCAGGGGATCCAGATAGTTTCCCAAGCAATAATTATTATTACATACTAATAGGGATACAGACAGGAGATTGTATGGCAAATCTGTTTGGGAAATGGACCCAGACAACTATATGCCAATTTGATTACGTACTAGTAATGACAATATAATGGCCAAAGTAGATGCTGCTAGTCTGGGCAGTGGTGGCTGGTGACTTCAAATCAAAGGGGGGCTGCAGGAGACAGCTGAATGGGTGGGGTCAATGGGAAGGGGTGCGGCCAACTAGAAAGGTGAGGAGCTATGCTCAAAACCACAAAAACTAACTAAATACACTGCCCTGGGTGCCAAACCCTCATTATGAGAGTCCAATCAAGACAAAATGAAGTGTAGAAGAATAAAAATATTTCAATGTATTGGCTGCATGACAGCTTACTTAATATCTAGATGGAAACAAAAAGGTTGTGAGGCATGAAAAAATAAAATACTTTTTAAATACATTAATGGAATGCCAGTCAAAATCAAGACTAAGAAAAACAAGCAGCACTCAACTCAAACCACTTCTTGCACTGCAGTTCTAATTATAATTTATATTCAGCTTTATTAAAGTACCAAGTAACATGCTGAAAGAAGAAATCTCTGATGCCCCGACTTGTAAAAATGTTTCTTATCCAAAAAAAGACCTGTTGCCTGATAACTATCTACTTGTTTCATGGGGAAAACATGATTAAAGTAAAAAATGAAAAGCAAACAAGAAATAAGCTCAAGATACATTGCTTAAAAGGATTACTGTACAGGTTATGGACCACACAATTGGCATTCTGTTTAGTTTACGGGTAAAGCCTGCAGAGATGACTGTAAGTCTCCAAGTGTAATGAGCTTCTTAAAATAATTTAATCCTGTCCTTTATTACAAATACTGTCATATGCATTTCAATACCCAAGGCTTATACATTATCTAGTTAAGTATTCTCTACATGGCAACAACAGAAAGGCTTTCAATGTTGGCAATTCTTTAACAGTATGCTTATTAAAGCTTACTTGCATCTTACGATCTCAGCCAAGCTTACCTGATGGTCATTAAAGTAGTGCTACTTAAACACAGAGCAACAGGCACTTTGAGTAATATGCATAAATCAACAGTGCAAAAAATATGACATAAACCAGACCATTCTGCAAAAATCAAGGTCAGATGAAAAGCCACTCTAGTACTTGTGTCTACCTTGGATGGGGGGGGGGTACTCTGCACATTTACACTGCATAACTACTCCTTGCCTTGCTTCGACACATCCAGAGTCACTACATGGGGGAGTGGGGTGCAACAAGTATGTCACAATTTGAAATGTCTCTGGCTGACTGTGATGGCCCTGACACATTTGTCATACCTCTCAACCTCAGAGCAAGAAATCTGGACAAAGCCATACAAAGAAGTGGGACAAGGGCCCAAAAATAAGGACAATTTTTAAAATATTGCTCTTATAAACTTAGAACGATAATAGAATAGGTCTTGCATTAGTATGAATTTTCTGAATGGTATGAAATCTGAAACTCAAATGTCTGTCATTATTTTCTAACTTCAGTCTTTAATGATTTGTCACTAATTTGCCAAAAAAGCCCACAATTTTAGGAAAGATGGACCAAAAATGTGATGTAAAAATATAAAATAGCCACACAATACAGCTGGGAACCTGTCAAAGAAGGGACACTTTAATATTAGTACTGCTAACTTGAGCAGCTGACAAAATAAAAGAATCTACATGCATTTCTGAAATACAAGTAATCTATACCTCCAATTATTACAGTTATTTCTTAATTGTAACGCCTCCATGTTTTCTTCCAAAATTATTATTTTGCAGAGGAATTATTAGGGGGAAGAGCAACATTTTGAGCCAAAATCAGGGACAGTTGAGAGGTTTGGCTATGCCTAATTCTATAAAGCAATTTATTTGCATGTACCTCTCAACCTGTTAATGCAATAAATCTGGACAAGGCCAAATATATTGGGGGAACATATAAACAGTGCTAAAAATTGCTCTTTTATAAACTGAGACAGTTGATAGAACAACAGGTCTTTAGCATGCATTTTTCTGAAGGTTATGAAGTCTGAAACTCAGTGTGTCATTATTTAGTGACTTAATTCCTAAATGATTTGCCAGAAAACCACACATTTTATGAGGAACAAACCAAAAATAAGAAGCAAAAATCTATTCATTCTTTGAAAATCGGCAGTTGGGAGGTATAGTTCAGCTGGGGCTGTCTTTTAGTTTGCCGCCCTTCCCCCTCACAAAATCATGGTCAAATGGAGCCTCCCCCTGCAGCCATTCCAATGATCCATTACTTGGCTATTTCACTCCATTTACCATAAACACTAATGTGCATACTGATTTACTTCTATGATGATTTGGACTTCATTTGAAAGTTATTTTGCATTTTACAGCACAAACAGTAAGACATCTGCTAAACAAACTTAGCATTAAAACTTCTCTGCCCTTGAAACTCACATTCATTGACACATCATTGAAACCCACATTCAAAGAAAATTAATTTTACCAGTGGCAGATAAAGATTAATTCTGGGCTGTTTTCAAATCATAGGCCCCTTGCATATGAAACATACATGTGCTCTTTGATACACCTTCCTATTGTTTTGAACATTTTTCCAGTAAACAATGAAACAAAGCGCATGCACTAATAATGACAAAACTGCCCAATTCAGAACATCTTTCCAGTAAACAATGAAACAAAATGCATGCACCCATAATGACAAAACTGCCCAGTTCAGAACATTTTCATCATAAAAGTCTACTCAAACTTCTACAGTCCACCATTATCAGTAAATATGCACAATTCTACAGTCCACCATTATCAGTAAATATGCACAATTCTACAGTCCACCATTATCAGTAAATATGCACAATCTCTGAAGTAAAAAAGTCATCTAAATAATTCCATATTAAATAAATCTGTAACTAATGGAGAGGTTGCTGCTAGCAAACACCTTTATATTTCATGGTTTCATCAAAAAATAAAGTGTCTGAAGCCCCTGAGGAATAAATTGCCTATATTACATTAAAAATGATAAGCTAGTAATATTGCAATAGGAAATGGATGGCAAACTGATAACAGGCTCAGTTAGTATCTTAACTTTTGCAGTACGGCAGCATTTACCCCTTGTGGGAGTAGAACCAACAACCTTCTGCATCAAAAGCAAGTACACAACCTGTTGTGCTATTAACAATGCAAACTGACATAGCATAAGCAGCACTAAACTTCTCTTTCCCTGCAGCTCTCAGCTCCTTGTAAAATCTACTCAATACTCAACTGCATCTCAACTTCGCAGCACAAGAAATCTGGAAAAAGCCAAATTTATTGGGGGGGGGGGGCAAAAGGCCAAAAACCAGGGACACATTAAACATTGCTTGTATAATCTTGGAAAGTTGCTAGAATAAAATGCTGTGCTACCACCATACATTTTACTGCCAAGGTCCCTGTGCAAAAGAGTCAGAGCAACATACCACTATACCAAATCAGCTGCTTTGTGAAAGAAAAATGCTGTGTTACCACCATACATTTTACTACCAATGTCCCTGTGCAAAACAGTCAGAGCAACATACCACTATGCCAAATCACCTGCTTTGTGAAAGAAAAATGCTGTGTTACCACCATACATTTTACTGCCAAGGTCCCTGTGCAAAACAGTCAGAGCAACATACCACTATGCCAAATCAGCTGCTTTGTGAAAGAGAGGAAGACATAAAATTAAATGGCTATCATTTAATGAATTCAGTTCTCACCATAGTTGTCAACCTCTTAGCACAAAACACCTGGACAAACCCAGTAATGAGGGAATACAGCCCTCAAACATATTCAGTGAATTCAGTTCTTGCCATAGCTGTCAACCTTAGCACAAAACATCTGGACAAAGCCAATAATGGGGTAATGCAGTCCCAAAAATAAGAACAAATTTCAAATATTCATCTTATAAACTTAGAAAATTGTTAGAATAAAAGGTTGTGTTACCATGTATTTTCTGAAGAATATGAAGTCTGAAATTCAAATGCCTTTCAATTTTACTTCTGACAGAACAAAAACAATTTTCAGCAGAGGCCCAGGGAGAAATACTGCAGACACGTGTCTTTGTAAAATGGCAGGACACCAGAGCAAATTCACACAAACACATAGAAGAGATGCAAACTCCAGACAGAAGGCACCCCAGCCAAGAATCAAACCAGAAAACCTATAGATGTGAGGCAACAATGCTGCCACTGCACCATCAAATATATAAGGAGCTAAACATTCAGAAACCTGAAGTCTGAAATTCAAATGCCTGTCAATTTTATTTAACATTTGTTAATCAGGACAATCTGACTTGGAACAAAAAAACAATTTTCAGCAGAGGCCCAGGAAGAAATAATGCAGACATGTCTTTGTAACATGAGAGGACACAAAAGCAAACCCACACAAACACAGGGAGAAGATGCAGACCCCACACAGAAGGCACCCCAGCTAAGAATCAAACCTGAGAACTTACAGCTGTGAGGCAACAATGCTACCACTGAACCATCAAATATCAAGCATTGCAGCATTTAGAAACCACAGATATTATGAGGAACAGATCAGATCAAATATGAGGCAAAAATCTGCAATTTTATTTTTTTACAAATGGTGGTGGGTTGGGAATTCAGGTCCTTAACACCTGCATACAAGGTACAGGGTTCAAGCCTGATTATCTCTACCCACCACCATTTCTTCTCTCTAGCCACCAGTATATAGCAACTGGAGCATTTTACACACACACCCCCCCCCTTCGTTCTGCAGTAAAAATGCCAGCAAGCCTGCGCACTGACAGTCCCACGAGAGCAGCTCAGTCCTCCTCATTGGTTCTGACTGCGGCTGAAGCAGTCCAGAGCTCCTGGTATCTCACAGCAATGATTGCTGAGTACCTCTTTCTCCATATCCGGACTGCTGATAAAGGCAGTCTGAGTTGTTTTTTTTTTTTTACAGATTTTTTTTGTTTTTTTTCTAGGTGGGAGGGCTGCAGTCTGATAGGACGAGCCACCCCTGAATCTGGGTAGTCTTTTAACAAAAGTAGTGGAGGATACCTAGGTGGATTTTGTGCACTTTAGGTCATACACAAATCAATAAATGCTGTTGTTAAATTGTGTGATTTGGTGTCAGAAGGAGATAAAGGAATATATAGAAGACTTAAGCTGATAAACTGGGAATATATGCATTCAGAACCCTAGAGCTAGTTTTAGGGATAGGCTGGATTGTGTAGAGTATCAGTGCTCTATACAGAGAGCCAAGTGTTCAAATTAGGGCATACAGGGGTCAGTGTCCTAGAGAAGATGAGTTTTGGAAAATGCGCAAGATAGGGCTGTCCTTTATTGCAATTAATCTTTATTCCAGTTATATTAAAGTCAGCCCAGATGATAAATAAGTAAATATATATAACTGAAGAGTTAAGGTAAATGGTGTACCATAAATATGTTCACTGATAGACAAGTGCTACAGATTTTTGACGAGTTCAGTGAAGAAACAGGTTTAGAATACCATCCCAAGAAAGCTTTAGTCAGAAGGGTGGGGGAAGGAGATAACAATTCTGTAATTTTGCCATAAACTAGGGGAGGAGAGAAGCCTCTAGGGGTTAAAATATTCCTTATAGTGGAGATGATATGGAAATGTAACTGTGAGGAGTTGTAACATAGGTAGGAAGGATATTGGGCAAGTGGATGGACAAGGTGAATTTAATGAATGGGAAGGTAGAGGTAATAAGGGTGATGATGTTACTGTTAATGATTTAGTTACTAGTGCACATGCAGATAAAGCTACTAGTAACATGTCTAGGGGAAATACAGAATGTGTGTGATGCACTTGTTTGGAGAGTGAGAAGAAATCAAATTGTAAGCAAGGATGAGAGTGAGGAAGGTCATGGGGTGATCGGATATGCCCATGTTCAGGAGGTACACAGCTGTGATAAATGTAGCACAAAAACTGAAATATAAAGAATGAGAAAGTTAAACAGATATGTGGGATGGCAATGATAAGAAGAAGAGAGAAATGATATATTTAGGGAGACAGAACAATGAAGGGAGCCCTGAAGATGTTTATGAAGAAGAGGTTAAGACTAAGTGGACCACAAAGGATAAGAATTAAGGCTGTAATAATTGAATGTCAGCAATAAGGTTTCAGCAAGATGTTAGGAGAGTGGGAAGAGAAAGCACTATGGTATGAGAAGCAGTTGCAGGGACAGGGGATTAAGGAAAATTTAAGACCTTTAAACAAATCAGATGAGTCTTTGATCTGAGAAAGGAGTGTTGTTTAGTGTAGAGAAATGTAGTCATGAGGATAGTGGAGCATAAGATGGATGAGAATAGAACTGATGGAGAGGAAAAGGCAGGAGGATAAAAATGTGGATGGAGAGAGATAAATAAAGGAAAGATGGTGCAAATGTATAAGGATTTGTGAGAGGAAAGAGAGAGTGAAACAGAACTGGTTTTATTAAACTGAAGGAAAGGTATATTAATAAAAATGAGGTGTATGTAGGTGAATGGTAAGAAATTGAGTCAGGTATGGGAAATGATAAAAGCCTTAAAATAAACACAGCCAGTGAAGGATCAACTTAAATGGTTATTTCCTTAGTGGTGAAAGACTCTGAAAAGATATTGATTAAGTCAGGAAGGACTGACAGCTGGTAATTTCAAAGTAAGGAAACAAGTCATTGGGTGGAGTTAATTGCAGAGGAGTGGGGTATATTACAGCAGGCCAATAACTGTTACCTGTGACTAAACAACAGATGGGGTCATTCATGTTCATCCACAGATTGCCACATTACTCACTCATTATTACCATTTTACCAGCTATATACATCTCAGATGTCTGAATGCAATTAATAAGGCCAGCCTAAGGCGAAATGGAGCCCTAGACAAACAATTCCATGGGCCCCCCTCCCTGCTAAACACTAGTCTTCATGTACCTTCATAGTACCCAGTGACCCTTGCTTGTTTTTCCCTCATCCTGGCCAACAACAAAGATAGAGTGCTTCAAAATCAGGAACAGCTACTACCTTCATATACTTAAAAAGTACGTGATTTTTGAAGTCTATAAAGTCTGAAACTCATATATCAATTATCATTATTAAGTAATGACAATCCTCTTTAATTTGCCAAAAAAATAAAATACAAACTTTGCAAGGAACAGACCAAAATTAAGGACAGCTTATTACCTTTAAAATAGAAATTTGCAAGAATAATGGGCTTTGCAACAACATGCTTCTTTTAAGGTTATTAAGTCACTGTAACTCTTATGTCTGTCATCATTATTTAGTGACCACAAACCTCACCAATTTTCCAGAAAAAGCAGACGCTTTAGCAAAATATAAGGCAGAGCATTAAAGACATTCTACAAAAACAGGGACAGCTGAAAGCATCTATGCCACTAGCCGCACACTCAAAAGGACAGCTGTGACACTGCAATTACAGCCACATGTATGACTGCAGTTTTGGTAGTAGCTGGCAGAGTGCCTGTAATAAAAAAAAAAGAAAAAAAATGGCTCCTGCATTATTGCCACTACACTCCAATGCTCAGTTTTCCTTTTCCTTTTGTTCTCAGTGTGTAACAGTCAACTAATGTACCCTGAACCAGTCATAAGGGTTCTTTGCCACTTCATGTAGTAGCCCAGTGAGATCCTTGTCAAGTAACATTTCTAATCCCTCAACAAGCATGTGGATTGGTGAAATAAGCCTAACACCAGGGTGGGTGGAAAACAGCCTGACAGGTGAATTAAGGCAATGTTCTTTTTTTTCTTGCTTTTTTTTCCAGCTTGCATCTTCTTGGAACTTACACCCAAAACAAGTCAGAACATTGACTATTCCTTTTAAATGAAAAATCATAGTCATCTTTTTGACTGTTGAATACTGTTTTGTTTTTGTTTTTAATGGAGGACTGCAGCCCAGCAGACAGTATGATGAGCCACCCCTGTGAGGAAGGTCACTGAGATAATCGAGAATGTTGAATGTGTGGACAAATGGATGTATATAATATTCATATTTGGTTCAGTTGCAGAGTAGCAAAGAGACACAAAAAGATTAGCAGAGTATGAAAGAAATATGAAATATTTTATATAATAAGGAAGATAAATAGGGATGGTTATAGCATTTATTTGAAGTAGATGAAGGCCAGATAGTGCAGGAAAGAGAAGAAGGATTATTGTTGTTAACTGAATACTGGTTGCAAAAGTGAAATCTCTAAAGCATGGTTGTTAGGAGGATATCAGTCAAGTGCAAGAAAAGATTAGAATGGATTCAGCAGGATGTGGGGACTGAAGCTAACAGTAGCTGGGTCAAAATGCAAAAACAAAAAACATAACTCAGCAGTTTCCCAGTAGCTCAGTGTGATGAGAAATAGCTTAGTTGTTACTTTTGCACACCCAGACATGGTTGGAATCCAGGGAGTGGTACTAAGATGTGTGCATATCTACACACAAGGAATAAGGAATAAATGTAAAAACAGTCAGGTAGTGTTAACAGATATTTTCCCCACAGGTTTTACAGGTAAGTAAATGTTGCCAGTAGCTGTATGAAGGGTATGCTAATAAACTGTTTACAACTGTTCACTTGTCCCTCCATATGCCTGCAAATAACAGCAGGGTAGGCACATACAATATGCACTCTTCCCGAATCATACCTTGCAACTGTACAGATATTCACTGAATGTCCAGATATTTGTCTCAGATTTGTGGCCCATGTTACATAAAGTAGTGGTGTCATGGCAAATCAGTGGCAAACCATTATAAACTGAAGTTAGAAAATACTGATAGACATACAAGTGTCAGATGTCATATCAATCAGAAAAGTCATGCAAATGCAAACCTGTTATTTTATCAACTTTCTAAGTTTTTAAGATCTAAAAATGTTCATATTTATGGGCCTTTGTCCCACTCTTATGTATGGCTTTGTCCAGATCTCATACTCTAAGAGGTTGAGAGGTATGTTTCCGATACATGTCTCTCAAGTGTCACACTGTCACAGCTAGTGGTCACTGCTGCAAATAATCCTGGACACAGATAGGAAACCAGTTGACATATGCCTGTAGCACACTCACATAACAGCAGATCAGGGTACCCCTCCTGTGCCAGATATGTAACCCTGACGTGTATGAGTCCACGCTAGTCATGTACCCAGAGTTGTCACAGTTCACCTCATATCATTCCAGGCTGACAGTTTAATAGATATGTTTGTACTACAAAAGCTATGGCCATAGGTAGATGTAAAGTGAGGCAGACCCATAGAGATTTGAGCGGTACTGTTGTGGAAAATAGAAGCATAAACAGCTGTTAATGGATTTTCTGTCTCACCCCCCACACACACACACATCTGCATCAATAATTATTACTCATATACTATGGGTAAGTTTTGCTCCAACCCAATGTTGGAACTTGTGTTATATTATTGTTAATATGTTTGATTGCTTGCATGTTAACATATCTTGTTCAAATACCATTGTTGGTGGCCTGTTGCCATCAATGTTACTGGAATGCTGCTACGATGTATACTGTTGTTCTATATATGCATGTATTCTGTTTGCTATGCAACTGTATAAATCTGTTTTATGGGGTTACTTGGAACACCCATGCATGCTGTTATAACTAATCTTGAAATGTGTTGTTCATGACTAACCATCATACTTTGTAAAACAGATCCACCTGTCCCATCTCATCTGGCCATGGCATCAGGCCACAGCACATTTGTGACCCAACCCAGATCTCTCTTGTCTGCTGGTCCTGCACCACCTTTGGGTGGATCCGCAATAGTGGGCAGGGTCTGCCCCCCCTGGGAGTAGGTGTTGACAGGAGGCCGTCAGCCACAGTCAGGTCTGGGGTTTGGTGCAGAGCACCCTTCAATCTGTGTTTGGACAGCAGCTTCACCAGATTGAGGGCCGCCTGGTGCACCTTGAAAGGAAGACTACCCCTCCTGTCCAGCCTCTAGTAACACAGCCGCCTTTGGGGCCATGAAGTTGCAGTGTTGACTGATCATGAGTGGGGATCTCAGTCTCACTGTAAAAGTATGGGGGCCCATAGGCTTTGGATTCCCAACCACCCTCCACATCAAATGTGTTTAAACCCACTCATGTGTCATATACCTCCCCTGTCTGCTGTCTTGTTTGTCTTGTCTGTCTCCCTACCCAACCTACCTCCCCAGACGTACCTACAAACCTTCCACAACATCCCACTCTCACCTTAAAAAAAAGAAAAGGGCATCTGTCCCAAAAAAATATCGCCCCATACATAGCTGTCCATTTTGCACACATGTCCACTGGACACATCTAATCTGGTCCAGTTGGCTTGACAACACATTTTTGTTGTCCTCACCCACTCTGTCTGGGGTTTGAGTGTCCAAATTCATCTCCAAATTCTGTACAAATGCACAGCTGTTGCTGTATAAGAAATGGACAGCTATGGACCTTCCCTACACCCTTCCTGCACATCCCTAGCTATCTTTCATATTATTTTTCCCTCTGTGTGCCCCTTTTTCACCACTTTCCTATCACTGCTTTTTCTTTTAAAGAAATTAGCACAGGTGTAAGCATGTGTGAGCGGGTTTGTGCAATACTAAGTGAAGCCAACACAGATTAATCAGCTATATGTTTAACCGTGTGTTGGCATCACTTAGCATCACACAAACCGGCTTACAACTGCTTAAAACTGCTTTAATCACTCTGTTTCCATCAGCGACTGCTCTGACTAGCAACAAAATAACCAGCCCTGCCAAGTCTTGAACCCAGGGCCCAGTACACTACAGTCAGAACAATGTACCACTGCACCACTTGAGTTGCAAGGATTGTGGATGCTTTTTCAAACATATCATGCAGTAGAGTCCTTCAACAGTAGGGAAAAGATTTTGTAGAATCAGTCAGATTTTGTATATATACATATACACATGTATATATGTATGGAGATGCATATATATGGAAAATATATACATAATATAAATAGAGATAGACATATAATATATATATATACTCATAACATGTAGTGCAGTCATACCTCAGAACCTCTCAACCTCTTAGTGCAAGAAATCTGGCCAAAGGCTGTCCAAATGAGGCGACAATGGGCCAAAACTAGGGACATATTTTAAATATTACTCTTATAAATGTAGAATGTTGTCAGAGAGGCAGGGTTTGTTTCAGCATACATGCTCTGAAGGATGTGAGTTCTGAAAATGAAATGTATGTCATCATTTACTGACAGAAATCCTTAGATCATCACAGTGATTTATCAGGGAAATAAAATTAATGATTCTGTGGAACAGACCAGAAATATGAGCAATAAACCTGGACTTTCTGAAACAATCCGGCCAGTCGAGAGGTAGGCTTAGAACCCCTTAGTGCAATGAATCTGGACCAAGCCTGTCAAAGTGGGGGGAGAAAGCCATGGAAATAGGGACATATCTGAAATACTGTAGTAGATAAGCTGACACAGTTGCTTCAGTAATACTCTCCTGTCTGTCCTAACATATATTGACTGAAATACCACAAGTTCAATACTCAATTACTTCTCACTAGTTAGTGACTTAAATCCTCACATCATCCCACTGATGTGTTGGAAATACACAACACTTACGGGGCCAGGCAACAGTACATCCTACAAATATCTGGATATAACATCACATTAGAGAAACTATACTCATCTGCTAAGCATGTCTCCAAGCACCATCCAAACTACAGTCAGACTGACACAGCACTAACCCAAATCCGCTATGGGGAATTACACATGCATTTGCAAATATACCAGGCACTACAGGGATGTAACAGCACTGAAAAACAGACACCAGTGTGAAAGTGCATGCCCACAACCAATTTCACTACAGTCACAGTGACATACCAGTAAGCCAAATGAACAGTACAATATAAGGACTGTGTGAACAAAAACATCTCAAAATGTTTGCCACTCATACACTACCCCTACATATACTGGCCCAATTCACAGTCTAGTATGCTGCCTAACCGTGATATGGGACATGTCTTGGTCTGCTCCTACAAACATATACAGCTGATAGACCACCAGAAACTGCAGCAGCATGAACAGGCAGATAGAAAAGGAGCCATAACACATACATCTATCTCCCTCCCTACAAAGGTCAAATAACACTGCACACTACACTGCTACACAATCCTGACAGTCTGTTAACAATCCCAGAAATACACAGACCTCTCAGCTGTTCAGAGTCCCACAGAATGTCCAGACTTTGTCCTCATATATAAGACCCCTTACACATAACATGCCCAGCATTCTGATACATCACTGGTATGGTATCAGGAATGAAGGCACTACATAATGATATACCCAACCTATCAAACTCTTACTGCATGACATCTGGACAAAGCCTGACATACTTGGGGGACAGAGGCCAAAAACAGGGGCATATGTGAAATATTGCTATTTTAAATTGAAACAGTTGCTGGTGTAACAGGGTTTGTGGTAACATATCTTTTCTGAGAGTTGTGAAGTCAGAAACACAAATGGATGATACCATTGACTCACTGCAATCCCCACAGTATGCTACTGATTTCCCAAAGTCTGAGCAACACATCAAACATGAGAATCCAAAATCTGGCCATTCTGTGGATAGCCCTTCAGTTGAGAGTTATGTCAACCACATAACACTGTCAGACTTAAAATCATGCAGAAAAGCAATGTCCACACAAACCCTATTAAACTAGCATCAATTCAACTGTATAACAGCAATATTTACATTCTGTCCCTATGTCTGGAACATTTTCCATCAGTTTGTTGGGCTTTCTCTTCAGTTTTCATTGTAAGAGGTACTTCCAGCTATCTTCTCTGATGCTGTTGTTCACACACCTGCATGAAGTCCTTCTCACAGGCAAGGAAAAGGGGCAACACCCACATGAAGTACTCAATTATAGGAGTGTGTTGCCATGCCATTGGCTATAGGAATGACACCACAGCTGTTCTGCATGCAATTAGCAAGTTGGGGACACCAATTGGTGCACAGGCCATCAGCTGCTCATGAGCATTACCTACAAATGGCAAGCTTCTGCCTATGCAAAAGAGATGTATACCCTACAGCTGGGAGAGAGACAGACAGACAGACAAAGAAACCAAAAAACACATATTGGAATCAAACCAACCATACTTGAAAAAAAAAAAAAAGATATGTTCAAATTAGTAAGCATGTAATGGAATGCAGTAGGGGGTATGTAATAATGGGAAATAGAAAGCTCAACAGATATGTCTCAACAAGACTTGCTGTACTGATATATTGCTGATCAGAACCTATGGCCATAGCATCAGGGTCTGTCTGCAGTGACATAGATCACAGCTCAGGCCCCAGAGTCATCCCAGGAAAGAATGGCTCACATATGACTACTACAGGAGTGTGTGTTGGACAATACTGACTGTGACACTGCCAGGCCAGCTACTGGATGTCATAGATAGCCATATGTTAATTGTGAATACAACTATGATATACATGTTTGTCTCAGAAATGTGAGAGACCTATACAGGGTATTTGCATAGTGAAATACTGTTGCAGATGTGTGTGTTGAACTGTATGTGATATACTGAGTTCATACCATTCGACTGTCCAGTGTTATGCACACTGACCATATGTGTGCCTCATATTTTTAGTCATTTACTCATAGAGTTGTGTTATGTCTGGCACATCATTGGCAACCTGTGAAGACTGACATTACAACATCTCCTTCTCTTTTTTTTGGCTGTTCCCATTAAGGGTCACCACAGCAGATAATCTGTCTCCATTTCTTCCTGTCCTCTGCATCTTGATCTATCACATCAGCCACCTGCATGTCCTCTATCACCACATCCATACACCTTATCTGAGGCCTTCCTCTTTTCCTCTTACCTGGCAGCTTCATCCTTACCAACCTTTTCCCAATATACTCAGCATCCCTCCTCAGCACATGTCCAAACCAACATAATCCTGCTACTCTCTGGTTTTGTCTCCAAACTGTCCAACCTGGGGTGACCCTCTAACATACATATTCCTAATCCTGTCCACCCTCGTCACACCCAGTGCACATCTTAACATCTTTAACTCTGCCATATCCAGTTCTGACTCCTACCTTTTTGTCAATGCCACTGTCTCCAACCAATATAACATAGCTGGTCTCACTACCATCTTATAGACCTTCCCTCTCACTCTTAATGGTACTCATCTGTCACAAATCACACCTGGCACTCTTCTCCACCCTCCCCATAATGGCTGTATTCTCTTCTTCACCTCTGCCCCACACTCATCATTACTCTGATCTGTTGATCCCAAGTATTTAAACACATCCACCTTTGCAAACTCTACTCTCTGCATCCTCACCATTCCTCCATCCTCCCTCTCATTCACACAAATGTATTCTGTCTTAGTCCTGCTGACCATCATTCCTCTCCTCTCTAGAGCATATCTTTACCTCTCCAGGGTCTCCTCAACCTGTTCCTTACTCTCACTACAGATCACAATGTCATCTGCAAACATCACAGTCAACGGGGACTCCTGTCTGATCACAGTCAATGGGGACTCCTGTCTGATCTTGTCTGTCAACCTGTCCATCACCACTGCAAATAAGAAAGGGTTCAGAGCTGATCTGTGATATAATCCCACATCCACCTTAAATGCACCTGTCACTCTCACCACAGAACTCACCACTGTCACATTACCTTTGTACATAACCTGTAGCAGTCTTACAGATTCCTCTGCCACTCCTGACTTCCTCATACTATACCACAACTCCTGTCTAGGCACCCTCTCATATGCTTTCTCTAAGTCCTCAAAGATACAATGCAACTCCTTCCAACCTTCTCCGTACTTCTCCATCAACACTATCAGAGCAAACATCACATCTGAACTGCTCTTACCTGGCATGAAACCATACTGCTGATCAGTAATCCTCACCTCCCTTCTTAACCTAGCTTCCACTACTCTTTCCCATAACCTCATGCTGTGACTGATCAATGTTAACTCTCTGTAGTTACTACAGCTCTGCACATCACCCTTATTCTTATAATCAGTACCCAAACAATGTTTCTCCACTCCTCACTCATCCTCTCACTTTCCAAGATTACATTAAACAATCTGGTTAAAAAGACCATTACAATTTCTCCTAAACACCTCCATGCTTCCACACATATATCATCGGAATCGACAGCCTTTCCATTCGTAATCCTCTTCATAGCTATCCTTACTTCATCCTTGATAATCCATTGCACTTCCTGATTCAGCATACCAAAATCATCCAACCTTCTCTCTCTCTCTCTCTCTCTCTCTCTCTCTCTCATTCTCTTCATTCAACAGCCCCTTAAAGTACTCTTTTCATCTGCTCAACACACTCATGTCACTTGTGAGTTATGTTTCTCTCATTATACTTTATTAGCCTTTATGCTGCACATCCTTCCTAGCTCGGTCCCTCTGTCTAGCCAATCGGTACAGGTCCTATTCTCTATCCTTAGTGTCCAACCTTTCATACAACCCTTCATATGCCTCATACTTAGCCTTTGCCACTTCTCTCTTTGCCATGCATCTCATCTTCTTGTACTCCTGTCTCCTTTCTTCATCTCTCTGACAATCTCACTTCTTAGCCAATCTCTTTCTCTGTTTACTCCCCTGTACTTCCTCATTCCACCACCAGATCTCCTTGTCCTCCTTCCTCTGTCCAGATGTCACACCAAGCACCTCTCTTACTAGTAATAAAAGTAAATATCCTCTCTCTAAGCACAAAACTGTCAGTGAAAAGTGAAAAGTAACAAAAGTAAGAGCAGTGACAGTACTACAGCTGGGAAATTTATTACAAAAATAAAGAAAGAATCAAAACAAAGTTACAAAGAATAAATCCTTATAAAACAGTGGTAAGCGCTTTCAGGGATCTACCCCTTCATCAGACAACAGTTAAAAATCCCATAATTCATTAAATACTGGAGGTTAGTTACATGATGTTTCAAAATTTCTGTTGTACCCAATAAGGCATAACAATTAGTACATCAGTACATATTAGCACAGTTATGCAATTAAAGAGACCATACACTAAAGAAATTATAGCTAAGATAAAAAGAAATGTGTATAACCTTGTATGGTGTATAACTATATATAATAAAAACCTGATAATCCTAGCGACAACACTATATATCCAGATATATATATATATATATATATATATATATATATATATATATATATATATATATATATATAAAATACATAAATATACAATACCAGTGCATCCAGCTTATATAGATACATACATTAAACATTTTTATATGAAATATAAAATGCTAATATGTATATAGAAATAAATAATCAATCTAAAATATAATGTAAAAAATATATATAGAAAATGTATTGTAACATATTAAAAATCTAAAAATTCAAGAGAATCAATGTTTCAAAAGTCAAGCTTTTAAAAAAGGTTTAAGTGACACCATTTGATTCAACCCTGGGGGCTTGTCTGCATTAAGTCTAATAATCCATCTCTGCTCAGCAGCTTCTGTGTCATTCGATAAATTACCCTACCTTAATTTCTCAGACAATATTTGTAAAACCAGAAATTTAAAAATATGTTCAGGTCCTATATTCATGTTGTGCATAGCAATCGCACTATTCTCCTTACAGTTCCTAATATCCCTATAATGTTCCAGGATCCTGTCCTTCAGGCGTCTATTGGTCTTACCTATGTAGAAGCTGTAGCGTACTACACAGTAGGCGAAGTAGACCACGTTTGATGTGATTGAATTTCTTCGAGAGATGTATAAAAGTCCTGCCATTGTGTATGTGTTTACATGCTCCACAATTTCTACACATGTATGTGCCCAATCTATCTGATCTACTGACAGTATTGTTTGCGGCATTACTATAACATAGTTCATTTCTCAATGTTCTATTGTTCCTAAAAGTGAAGCTTGGCTTAGTACCAATTATACCCTGTAGGTTGTCAGTCATGGATAGAATACCCCAATTTGTGGTTACTACATCACATACTACACGTATGTTGCTTGCAAATGTGAGTGGCATCCTAAGTGTATTATCTGTGTCTGTATGTATATGCCTTACCTCATCACGATCATTGACTTGCCCGTTGGCTCGAGTTGTAGTGTGCGTATCATAATAGGGTCTACATCTACCCGCCCTATTGCTCCAACCATCTAGAATGCACCTATCTATAGTTCTAGCATCATAGTCCCTGTTTAAAAACTCAGATTTAAGTTGGTCCATGGCTATTTGTAGTTCATCATCATCATTAAACAGTCTCATAATCCTGTATACTTGGCCTTTGATGATGTTGACCTTGGTGTGGTTCGGGTGCATACTGTTGTTATGTAGGAACGTGTTTTTTCTAACATGTTTCCTAAACAAACCAGTTCTAATCTGGTTTAATTCATCTTTTCTTACTTTGACGTCAAGAAAGTCAATTTCAGTCATGGAATATTGAGAGGTAAATGTAAGAAATTGAGTGGTATTATTGAGGTAACTGAAAAATGCATTTAGCTCTACCTCTGTACCATTCCACAGCAAAAAATATTATCCACAAACCTGACATACCACTCAATATACCTGCCATATGTACTATTGGTTAACACATGTGTGCATTCCCATTGAACCAAGGAAAGGTTGGTGTAGCTATTCGCACAAGCTGTGCCCATAGCCACACCAACCTTCTGTAAGCATTTCTGTTGCTGAAATAAGAAAACATTATTGGTCAGTACTATATCCAACAAAGCACAAATGAGGTTACATTTGTTCTTGTTATAGTCTACACTGTGAAGTAGTTCCCTTATGGTCTTTATTCCCCATTCATCCGGAATCACTGTGAATAATGATTCTATATCCATTGTTACCAAGAAACAACAATGGTTGGTATCTATATTCATCCATTTCATCCTAAGAGTTTCAAGAAAAACCTTAGAATCTCTTGGCACAGTCTCACAATTAGATAGGAGTGGATGTAGATTCTTCTCAATAAAAATAGATAGAAGTTCAGTAACCCATCCTTTCCCCGAGACTATGGAATCTCCTTGTCCTCCTTCCTCTGTCCAGATGTCACACCAAGCACCTTTCTAGTCATCTCCCTTACTAGCTCTGCTGTAGTTACACAGATATTCAGTAACTCTGCACTGCCACCCACTGCCTGTCTTAACTTTTCCTTGAACTCAAACTCATAATCACCCTTTTTCAGTTTCCACCATTTGATCCTGGGTGCTGCTCTCACACTCCTCCTCCTCTTCTTAATCAACAACGTCATCCCACAGACCAACATTCCATGATGCCTAACTACACTTTTCCCTGTCACCACTTTACAGTCTCCAGTTTCCTTCAAACAGGCCCTTCTGCATAGGAAATAATCCACCCGTGTGCATTTTCCTCAACTCTTGTATGTCACTCTATACTCCTCTGTCTTGTTAAAATATGTATTCACCACAGCCATGTCCATCCTTTTTGCAAACTCCAGCACCATCTCACCTTCTGCATTCCTTTGCTTAACACCATACCTACCCATCACTTCCTCATCCCTCTGTTCGCTTCCCCAACCTGCCCATTGAAATCTGCTCCAATCACCACTCTCTCTCTCACCCTTGGGTAAAGTCATCACCACTTTATCCAAATCACTCCAAAACTTGTCTGTCTCATCCATTGCACACACAACTAGCGGAGCATATGCACTAACAACTGTCATCATTACACCATCAGTTTCCAGCTTCATAAACATCACTCTCTCTGACACTCTTTTCACCTCCAAAAATACCCTTGGCATACTGTTCATTCAGGATAACCCCTACACTATTTCTCCCATCCACACCATGAAAGAACTATTTGGACCCAACTCCAATACACCTAGCCTTACCCCCCTTCCATCTGGTCTCTTCCACATGGAATAGGTCAACCCTTCTTCTGTCCATCATATCAGCTAGCTTTGTCCCCCATACCAGTCATACTCCAACAGTAAAAGCTTCTATCCTCAATGCCACACTCCTAGCATTTCTCCTCTCTTCCTGCCATATGAGCATCAGACATCATCCAGGGTATGTCTGTAACATGCAAAGGCATCTGTGCTATCAAACTACTTAAGTGTATTACAGCAATATTAAGAAAGGGTCATTAATTTTGGCCCATCACCCCCATGTATGTGTGGTGTCCTCCAGATGTCCTGCTCTAACAGGTTGACAGGAATAACTGAGCTGCAAGACTGTAAATGCAGTGTGTCATACTGACATAGAACTGGAATGTATATTAGGTATTACCTGTGCACATGTATGTATGAGCAGGTGTACGTGGCTGCTTCATAACAACAGGCATGGGATGCAAAATGTCAGGTAAATAAGATGTACATGTTGTACATGTGTGTAATCTCAGTTTGTTTGCATCCAAGAGAGTTAGATTTCTACAGCTACTAGTTGTTGCATTGCCCTGACACAGACATGGGTACTAGAATAAGCATGATTATCAGGATGAAATTGGAGAGGCATCCAACTCCTGACCTTATGACTTATGGTCACGTATGACCTTGTGTCCATCCCTACTACAAACAGCTATATGACCACCAACATAGCTGGATGGACGCAGCAATACTTTACCTGTAAAACCTGTCTCCACCAAAGTGGACAGCAGCAATACACAAACCACATAATTGGCCACTATATTGGCTCTACAGGGCAAAGGAGCAGGCAGCAGCTTGGCAGCAAGTCAACCTTTGTCTTAATGAGCATATAAGGTCACAGGTTGATTACTGTAAGGCTAACTATGAGTATAAATTGGACACATCCACCAAGGCCAATCACAAGGCCATCTTCACATATGTTTGCAATATCAGAGGCAACAACCGAACCCACACTGTAATGGTGGTCAATCACACCACATACACACACACCATAGTTATAGCCAACCTGTTGAAGACAGGTTTAGGACAAACATGACCCCCCTGGCTCACCATCAGTATAGATGGAGATGCACAGCACCTGCACCCCTCCCCTCATCATCAGAGAGCAGGTGCATACTCCCTAATCAAAGTCAACAAAAGTAAGTCTCCATGGGGACTTAATAACATTCCTGTCTGCATCCTACATGAACTCAGGCATATGCTTCCAGCTCTATTACACATTGTATACAAGCAAAGCCCAAGCACCATTGACATCCCATCTGCAAGGAAGATGGCCACTGTCATACATCTACACAAATGTGAATGATGAGTGGTGTTGTATGCAATGTACTGGCCCTCATTGAGAGGAACATGACACATCAGGACCAGGAGTGCAATGCAGGTTCATACTGTGCTGATAGATGACAGTGGTGCGATGTGATTGTAAGTGGTGGCTAAAGATAGGCAATATTGATGCACTGGCTCTATAAATAACCCTGGGCAATGTCTGAGGTCCTGTGATCTGTTTCCCTGTTTATGTCTTCCAGGTGGAATAATATGATTATTCATATTATTCTGATGCAATAATACAGCAGCATGTGGTGCTGTTCAGCTGGAGTCAACAATATCTGCAGGAGTGGACTGCCTGTGGGACAACTTTGTCTACAGAGTGAACACCTTGGGCCACTATGGCCACACATATGTTCAGATCAGGCATCGGGCAACTGACCTGATATGTCGTGCCCAGCAAAGGGCTGCTGCCATTGCCAGGGACCATTCTGCTACAGGTGGGGGTTCAACCACACAGGCCCCACTTACAGCAACAGAGGAGCTCCTTGCCGGCCTTGGGCAGCCCCCACACAACAGCCAATACATGAAACACCAGTCATGGAGGTGGGTGGTACTCGGGCAACAGATGAGGAGCGTCCAGGTAAGGCCACAGTGCACATCAATTTAATCATGTTGCAGTAATACTGTCTTCTATAGAGTATCTAAATGCATATGTCAGTTCAAACTGCACTTGTGGGTGGGGTTTAGTAATGCACAAAAGTGCACATCTATGGTGAGGGACAGCAAATTGTGTACTATCATAGCTTGTACTATACCTGTGCAGAAATGTAGCATTCATCTTGTACCAATGTCAAATGTGAGTCTGCTGACAATACCTCTCCACAACAACTACATAGGTCCCTCTGGTCTGCACGTGGGACAGCAGCCTGAAGCCAGAGAGTATGGGATTTTTCTGTTGTGTTTCACCAGTACCCCAGGCATGTTAAGGTCACGTATGTGACCATCCACACAACTGTTACTCTCAGCCATTTTCCAATATCTGCATGTTCACTTGTGTTGGGGTTAACTGCATTGCATCACAGTGGTCATCACTGGGGCCTATTTGCAGGAGATGGCCCATATCTGTAGCATATCTCACAACCTGTCATTGCAAGAAATCTGGACAAAGGCTAACAAATGGGGGGACGAAGGCCCACAACTGGGGACACATTTTATAAATTTGTGTTATACAGTGCATATAAATGGTATACATACATCTGTTAGAATGCCAGGTATTTGTGACATACAAAAATGAGAGCACAATAAAACATTTCTGAACCCTTCCAACCTTTCATGTGACCTATAACCTGTACAATTAAATTGTAAAACGAACAAATCTGTTAGGGGAGCAATTATGACACATAAAAAAAACTTACAATATGCTAGATGCATATGTGTGCACAGGCTGAAGCTAATACTGTGTTGAAGCAGCTTTCAGTATTATTACAGCATTACGTCTTCTTGGGTACACACCTGCCATCAATTACAGAGACTCGTTGATTAACAGCAAATAATGGTCAGCTGTCCTACCAGGATTATTCTAAATTTCCTCAGTTGCCTTCTACAGCAGCAGCCATAGTTTGCATACAGCTTAGGAAGCAGCAAAGGGATCTCATTTGTGAAAGGTATCAGCCCAGAGAAGGGTATACACACAATTTCTACAGCATTGTATATACCATGGAACACAGTGAAGACAGTCATCAAATGGTGGTGGAAATATGGGGCAACAGTAACATTGCAAAGAACTGGTCATCCCTCCAAATGTGTGGAAAAGACAAGACCCAAACTGGTCAGAGAGGCTGACAGGAGACCTACAGCAGCACTACAGGAGTTGCAGGAATCACTGGCAAGTACCGGTTGTGTACTACGTGACAACAATCTCCCATAATCTCCACATGTCTGGCCTATGGGGTAGGTTTGAAAGGTGGAAGCCTTCTCACGCACAGAACAACATCCAGCTATGATGAATTTCCCAAGAAAAATACATCAGGTCTCCCAGTAGCATGTGGGTAAATGTGTCATGGTGTAATGAGACCAAAGTTGCACTTTATGGCCACAATACCAAAAGGTTTGTTTGGCATAAGAACAATACCATGCATCACCAAAAGAACACCATCCCCATGGTGAAGCATGGTGATGGCAGTGTTCTGCTTTGAGGTTGCTGTTCATAAGCTGTATGTGTGCTTTTAGCCAAGGTGGAGGGGATCAAGAACAGTTCAAAATACCAGTCACTTTTAGCCCAAAATCTTCATGTGTCTGCTAGAAAGCTGTGAATGGAGAGGACTTACACCTTTCCACACAACAATGATCCATACCATACATCAAAATCCATAAAAGAATGTCTTCACCAGAAGACAATCAACATTTTGGAATGGCCCAGCTACAGTCCACACATACATCCAATAGAGAACTTGTGGGGTCCCCAGAAGAGGCCTGTGCTGAAGTGATGCCCTTGCAATCTGACAGAATTGGAGGGCTTCTGCAATGGAGTGTCCAAATATTGCTAAGTCAAGATGTGCCATGCTGATGCACACCTTCCCAAGAGGACTGACTGCTGTTATGAAATAAAAAGGTGCTTTAACAAAGTATTAGTTTAAGGGTGTGCACAGTCATGCAACCAGCCTATTGTATGTATTTCAACTTCATGTTACTCCTAACCAATATGTTTGTTCTTCAATTGGATTGCACAGGTTATAGGTCACATTAAAGGTGGGAAAGAGTTATCACATTATTTCTGTGGTATCTTGTTATATATTAGACAAGCCTGACATTAACAGGGGTGTCTAAACTTATAATATCCAATGTAAGCTTAGAAGGTTGTTAGTGAAACTGGTTCTGTTGTAACATACATGTACTGCAGGTTTTGAAGTGTGAGACTCAAAATATGTCATTCAGTAGTGACACCAGTTCTCATATCATCCCAGCAATGTGTCAGACAAACACAGGATTTATGACGAACAGACCAGAAATATGAGCCACACATGTAGACATTCAGTGACACTCTGCACTTTGAGAGGTATGTTCTGTAGGAGTTGCCTACTGTGCTATACAGGTGAACAGCAATTATGGTACATGGGTGCAGTGTGTGCTAATTGAAGGCCCATCACCTACTAACACTACTCACATATCACAGAGGTTTATATAAGTAGTAACATTAAGTGGAAAGGGCTGCACTACATGATGTTGAGGACTTGTCAGGGGTGTGCATGTAGTGGTCTGACTGTGTTGTGAATGTCACCAGTTGGTTATTGTGAGGTGTGTGTAATACCTGCCTGCCACCTCACCTGTATGTGTGTGTGTGTGTGTGTGTGTGTGTGTGTGTGTGTGTGTGTGTGTGTGTGTGTGTGTGTGTGTGTCCGGAGCAGGAAAATGGTATAGTGCAGGTATTAATTTACATATGTTGTATTTCTGTCACAAGTGGTCATGGTGGTCGCGGTCACTCCTGCTCAGAATTGGATGTCACTGTCTCTGCAGATTCTGGCAAAGATGATGGTCATATTCAGGGACAGGTGGTGTTGTCAGGGGCTGAATCTGTGCCATCGGTTGGCATCCCACAATCATCCACAATGTCCCTGCACACAGTCACAATGCCCACACATGCCCTGTCTCCAACAGCCACAGATGATGGACAGTTGGCAGGTGTTGGCATGGAATAGGCTAGTGTGGTGACTATGGCAGGTGTGAGTGTAGACACTGGTCATAGCCAGAGTGTAGGTGAGGTCCCGCACAGGTGGATGGACAGGGGTGCTCACAGGAGGACTGCTGCTCATCAAGACGCCGTCGCAAGTGCCACTGCAGGTGTTACCAGACACATGTTTCCAGCTGTCATGGATGCATAAGCATGTAGTAAATGCAACACCAGACAAATACTCAGGGTGATGGGTGGAACTCTTCCTGATTTACGTGGTGACATACATGACATTGTTGGGGCCACATGCCAAAATACTGAGTTCATGAATAAACGGTGGAGTGAGACCTTGGCAATTCTTGACCATGTCATGTTTGTGCTAGAGCATGAGGTGGGAGATGGACATCGGCCACATGGATGTAGATCAGCACCAACATCAGCTGAAAGTCTACAGGGCCATGCACCTTCAAACTCCCATAGTGGCAGTGACACCAGCACTACTGAAGGTGGGTTGCTATCCACAATACAACAGAGCAGGAGATGAGCATGTGTTCATGGCCGGTCCCGTCAGGGACATGGATCCAGCAGACAGCAGCCACCATCAGGAAGCAGTACTGCATCTGGCATTGGGCCTGGTGGTGCCAGTGAGACCCCTGGCAGAACCAGTTCATGTGTCCGTGGCCAGAGATGGTGAACTGGACACCCTGTCATATGCAGTCCACAGCTGACCAACATATCCCTGTATAGGTCAGCCACATGGCGTGACTGTGTGCATACACACACACACACACACACACACACACACACACACACACTCACATCTGTATCACAGGCAGGTCACCTCCAGACACACACAGAACCTGTGCACAGCCCATCTATAGGATACCCCTCCAAACATGCACGCATGGATGTCAACCATATGGCCCAGCATAGGCATCTGGCAAAGCCACACCACACCCTATGCAAATGATGATACCTGTGCCACATCCCTGTCATCCATACCATCAATGCAGGGACAAGCTAATATGGGTCTGATGCACAGGGTGAATATATTACAGTGTAGCTCTTTAATACTGTGTATGGTGCTGTCTACTTGCCTTTGTTA
Source organism: Protopterus annectens (assembly GCF_019279795.1). Classification (NCBI taxonomy): domain Eukaryota; kingdom Metazoa; phylum Chordata; order Ceratodontiformes; family Protopteridae; genus Protopterus; species Protopterus annectens. The sequence continues at coordinate 1,071,533,747 of NC_056735.1, read as the reverse complement.
TGGGTACACATAAAAGTGTATGTACCTTATTAGCCATGATACATTATTACTGATAGTACCACTGACTGAATGTATTTTGACATGCTGTGTTCTGTTTGTGTTCCAGGTGTCTGTGTGTCTGCAAGCTGTGGCCCTGCAAACATTATCAACATGGAGTATGGCAAAGTGGAACTACACTGACCATTTCATAGCCAAGATACAGCTTTATATGTATGTTTACCAGGTGCATATGCATGCAACAGTGTGTGGACACTGTTGTCAAACAGTGTGACCTGGTGTACATACCCCTTGTCACAGACAGGTAGCCTTCAGACATATCACATCAGTGTTGTGTAGTACCACAGGCTCGTACATATGGAACAGGTTACTAAAGTACTATAAGTAGGTCCCTCACAAGCTTAGCCATTAGATTGACCACAACAGATTCATGTGTCAGCACCTGTTGCTCCTGCCATTTCTTTCCCATACACTCAACCCTGATGCAGTTGGTGAGGGCATGCATGGTACTGTGTATGACAGGTTTGTGGTATGTATACCTGAGTTCACAGGGTGGAACAGGGAGACATAATGGTTTATCCTTTTCATACACACAGTAAAGACTGACACAGGGGATGTGCATACAGTAACACAAACACAGATGGCAATGGACAGATTTGTAAACCTACATATCCACTTTAATGTACTATAGTGCTACATACACATGACATGCCCCACATAGATTATATGTACGGGACATAACCCACTACCTCTTACAACATGTAATGTTGTGAATGCCTTCATGGATGGTGAGATAACCCACCAGAAATAGCAACTGGAGTCATCTATTGCTCCTACAAGATTGGACAAATAATAGGGTAACAGACATTATATCAGCATGATGTTTCAGTCAGCCATGATATCTGATACTGGCATGTGTGTCAGTACACTAACTGTGACCTATTTGGCAACAATATCACATACATGGCCATTGTTAGGGGACATAGACCACATATGGGTTGCAAACATCCATATATTCCATAGACATCTGTACAGAAGACTGGAATGGCCTGTACAATGGTTTAACTTGCTGCGTGTGAGGCAGTTGCCATTAACACATTATATAAAGTAATGCCATCAGGAGGTGGTAAACAGGCATGGATGGTACACACACACAGTTGCTAGTATTGATATTAGAACCCCTACCTATCTAGTTATTTCTATTATAGTATTACACAGTTATCAGATGCACCACAGAGCTTATATAAATTCACATTGTCCCTAGGTACTTCTAAGGTGAATGACATCAGCAGGCCTTGTAAAGTAGGGTGATATGAAGTGTACAAGGTGGTACACAACTCAAAATGGTATAACCCCACACAATATGATTCTCTCTCTCTCTCTCTCTCTCTCTCTCTCACACACACACACACACACACACACACACACACACACACACACACTCTTTCCAGTATTAAGATTGGAACCCCTACCTATCTAGTAATTTGTACTATACTGTTACATAGTTATCACATGCGCTACATAACTTATAGGGGTGATAGCTGTCCAATGGTACTTCTAAGGTGAATGATAGCAGCAGATGTTGTGAAGTAGGGCAATGTGAAGGTACTGAGTGTGAACAATCTCCTAATACTTAGACATATGGACACACGCACAAACACACATGCACACACACACACACACACACACACACACACACACACACACACACACACACACACACACACACACACACACACACACACACACACACACACACACACACACACACACGTGATCTGATATTATAAACCCAACCTCAGTACTATTACACAATGGGGCTCACCTTTTATTTCGGCATGTGCAACTGTTTACAAATGTTATGCCACTGTCCACAGCAGGACATCACTGTATTCCATTCAGGGTATCCGTGTGTGTGACTCACTTTGTGTCCACCTGTGTGTCTCTCTATCTCTATCAGTATCTGGTCTCACTTCCCCACATCTATGTGTGTTTATGCTTGACATATGTTATCTGTTGCCCATATATATGTCTATGTATCTCATACAACAGATGCAGATATAGCACATATGGACCACCTACATCTAGCTGAGGGTAATCCTGTCTGATGTGTGTATGTGGGGACAGTTAAGGTATACATAGCTGTCTGTATGCACATACATATATACACAATATAGTCATATAGCCGATGTGGATTCCAACATGTCCTGTAACTCTCTAAGTGTAGGAGCATGCTCAGTGTGACCTTCTATAGTTATAGTGGGGCTCCATTCCAAAGATAGGTGTACTCCAATCCAGGGTTTTGTGTGCTACAGCGATACCTCTCAAGAGTACACAGGACTTTCCTCATGGTACTGGGTTTGTTTAGCAGACAATTTTTGACATATCTGTAGTCTGACACTACAATGTATTGTGCCATTACCTAGTGCCAGAAATCCTCACATCATCAACAGTCTTTTTTTTATCTTCTGTATTCTTAAACTTATCTAAAGCCTTTGATATGGTCAACCACAGCATACTACTCAACACTCTATCTACCCTTAACATAAACTCCATCACCATATCATGGTTCAATAACTATCTATCTGGCCATCAACAAGCAGTGCTTTGGCAGGGCCAACTATCCCCCTTCTACCTTTAACTATAGGAGTTCCACAAGGATCAATACTTGGGCCTCTACTTTTCTCTATATATACAAATCAGATAGCAGTCTCCTGTCCCTCTGCCTTTATAGTACAATATGCAGATGACACTACCATCAGATGTGCCACCCCAACCTTAAGCAAACTTCAAACAATAACACAGAATAACTTTACTCTGGCTGAAGCATGGTTTTCCAGCTTTGAACATCTACTCAACCCTAAAAAAATAAAACTTATTCTCTTCAGTCCTGGTAGATCCTCTGCACAAAATACTGACTTCACCATAAACTCAAGGGATAACACCACTATCACCCCAACAACACACACTAAACTCCTAGGAATAGTAATTGACAACAATCTCAAATTTGACATACACATAGCACAAACAATCAAAAAAGTAAACAAAAAACTGGGTCTCCTGTATAGGAACAGGCATTCATGACCAACTATACACTGTCGCAAGAACTCACCTGTTATCCACCCTACTGTACACCTCCCCAATCCTGACTAATCTTCGCCAGAGCGAACAAAACAAAATGGCATCTTTCTATAACAAGATTACTAAATTTGTCACTGGCGGCTCAAATAGATCCCTTCACTGTCTCTCCCTTAAAAAGCTCAACTGGCTTGAATTGCCCCATCTACTACTTACTACACAACTCTTCACAGCCCACAAACTGTACTACCACCCTGACAAAACTCCAGCATTACAAAATCTAATACAGCCCTACACTACCACCCGTACCTTAAGATCTACAGACCAAACTCTCATAACTGTCATTAAACATCCGAATGAAGCAGGCAAAGTTCTCCTTGGCTGTACACTAGCTAAAATCTGGAACTCCCTCCCAAAGAACATAACTTCTACCAGCTCTGTTTCACTATTCAAGAAACTGCTCAACACCGACTACTCTACCAATTGGCTGTGACCATGGGACCCCCCCAGATTAACTCACTTTCTTTTCAGTACTACAATGACTCTGCAGAACCTTCTCCTTATCTGTTAACTACTTATTTCTTACCAAACAACGTTTTTAAATCACTTATTCTTCTAAACAATGTTTATTTTGAAGATATTTGTTCTATTCACCTATGTAAAAAAGTTAAATATGTTCCTATATGTGTAATAGTATGTAAATGTATTGTCACTTAATTTTTTCTTTTTATGTGGAGCTTTTCTCCCCGGGCCTCCGCTGAAAATGGACCTGTGTCCGGTCGGACTTTCCCAGTCATAAAATGTAAAATAAATAAAATAAATAATAAAATTGCAGTGCTTTACCAGAGGAATACTAGTTGTATGATGCGTAGAGCAATATTATGGGAGCAGCTATGTACATTCTTGCCCAACAAGGCCTTTGTGAGGTGTGGCTACAGCCAGTTAAGTGATGATGTGATGTGTACACAGTCCAGCAACTTGGTGATATACTGACTGGGAATCTCCTGCTTGTGTGGTATCTTTCTAACCTGAGATGTCATATCCTTGTGTGGCCATACCTCTCACCTTTACATTTTTTGGCAGGATGTCCATATGTTTTTCTAGAGATTTCACCCTGTCTATGTAAACTTGTGTTTTTATGGCAATTTAGTTAAATCCAATTGAAGAATGATGTTACACAATATTGACAGACATTACTGTTTCAGACTACATAACCTTCAGACAATTCCCGCTACTGCAAACCCTCACCCTACCAACTTGCTCAGTATGTAAGGGCGATATTTACAACACATGCATATCATTGTGCCTTTGTTCCACACTTTTATTTCTGCCCTTGTCCAGACACCTTGTTGTCAAAGGCTGGGAGTTATGAGTATGGGTACAGAGTGCATTTTACTGTGCAGGCATGTCCATTATATGTAAAAGCAAACATAAGAAAAAAGGATTATTGAAAATAACCACTGGCAACAGTACCATAAAGCACGTATATTTACAAAAGCCTTAGCACCTTGCTTACACATCCTTCAAGATGTCCATTATATATGTAGTATATGCCACATAGCAGTGTGACTTCCAGGTATGTCAGTGGCAGAGCAGTGGGTGTCACTGACATGCATAACATTTGGCACTGCAGTTATCTGCACATGGCCTTGTCAAAGACAGCACTGTACCTAGAGCACTACAAGACTACCAGGAGAACATGTTGGCCAGATCCTGATAGTATTAACCACACATATACATAGTTCATTGACCCCTGCATATTGTGGACAGGCAACATGTTTTCATGTGTATTGGTACAACCCTTCCAGTGTGTGCTATGCTTCTATTTCCCTGCAAGCATACATGTGACTGCATTTATGTGGGTATATGAGGGGCACACCTGTCAACTGTACACATTTGCACAGATTGTGCTGATATTTGCTTTACATTTTGGTTCCATTTACCATACTATTATGCCCTGTCTTGGGGACTAGAGGCATATCAGTAAAGACCACAGGTCAGATTGTAATCACATACATTTGAGTTTCAGACTTCTTACCCGTCATAGCCTTACTGCAACTGTGAGTCTTGCTGTGCTATCTCTGTGTGAATCTGTAGGGGGGTAATTCAACATTGCTGCCATTTGTGTGCCTTTACCAGAAATTTCTCTATGGTTTTCTAAAGCTGACTTGCTGTGTGGGTGTGAGGGGTGGGTATGGAACCCCCACACTGACATCCATGCCTGTGACCTATGACCCCCCAGTTAGTTGTCCCCACACATATACTGCAGTGGGATTTACCACCTTGGGTACTGTAGTGTGTGGCAGCCAGTTTTGGGCAGACATTTACTGGTGTCCCACATAGCTGTCAGTTGTGTGCTGCTATCCCAGTAGATCACCCCATTCCCTTGCATGCATGCAGCATTACCATAGATATGCTAGCAAAACATACTAATCCATTCATTATTGTTAAGAAGACTGACTTAGCTTGTGCCTGCGGCAGTTGTGAGGATGGTGCTTGAGGGCCACCTATGTTGGATGCACACAGAACACTGCCTATACATGGTACGTTACAGGTAATGTGATGTGTGTGTCATCCATTTTACTGTGTGTGTGAGTCAGAGAGATGTTTCAGTCCCTGGGGCGTTACAGTGTCAGTGTGTGTGCTATGTGTTGCCTCTTTGCCAAGGCCTGAGGATACTGGGGAGGCCTCCATCATCCTACAGGAGCAGGCTCAGGGGTCTCCTCCTCTGAGTCTCTCTGTACCTGTGGGTACCTTGGCAATGGTGGTGGACTGTGTGGCCCTTCCCCATGCTGTTCCTGCTGCAGATGTTTCCATAGGAGTACTGCAAGGCTCCACCAGATAGGTCAAGACAGCAGAACTGTGACTTGAGCATCCCAAACACATGCTCTATAATGATCCTGGTTTGTGTGTGTGCCTCATTATGGCGTTCTTGTGTTGGCATGTGTGCATTTCTGACTGGCGTCATCATCCATGGCTCCAGTGCATAGCCAGCACCCCCCAGCAGATGGCCATACAGATGCCCCCACTGGCAAATGCCTGGTACGGTTGTGATGAATCCCAGATGTGGGAGTCATGATAGCTTCCAGGGCTGCCAACACCCGCATTCATAATAATGCCTTGGGCATTGCACACAACCTGGCAGCTGATGGAGTGGAATCCCTTGTGGTTTTTGTAGGCCCTACCCTGTTCACCGGGTGGTGCTTGATGTGAATGTGCATGCTGTCTATGGCACCCAGTACCTCCAGGTATTCTGCTACACTGTGGAAGAGACACATATTGCTGGTCGTCTCCTCATGAGTGTTGGGGAAGTAAATGTGCTCACCGGCATGTGGTAGCATGGCATGCAGGAACTGGTGGAGTACCATGGATGCAGATTCCTGTGAGACCCCCATGATATCCCCAGTAGGTCTTTGGAAAGTACCTGTAGTTAGAATTCTTAAGGCTACACATACCTTGGTATCCACTGGGATGAGTTCCCCTCTGTTGGCTCTAGGTCTGAGTTGAGGCTGGCACAGCTCTGTGATTTACTGAAGTATGTCTCTGTCCACTCTGTAATGCTTTACTATCTCTAGATCATGTAGCCCCTGATAAGTTTCCCTGGGGCTGAACACTCTTTTCCTCCTCCTTGATCTATGGTGGTTGTCAGCATTATCCTCCTCACCTCCCTCAGCCTCTAGCACATACAGATGGATCAAAGCAATGGCAGCCCCTAACATTTTTCCATTTAAAATTCCCCCGCATGTGTACACCAGTGGTGCAGAATTTGTGGGAAAAAATACTGTAAGATGTTTGCATAGTTTATACTGTTGTGCTGCAGATGCTGACTGTATGATTGGCTGACCATGATGCATTCCATCTGGTAGCTATGTAATTTATTCTTGATTACTTTTATTCTGCTATTTTCCTTTTTTTTCCCTTTTTTTCCCTTCCCATTTCCTCCCCTTTTAAGCCTTGAGGTGTGCTGAGCAAACCCGGTGCCCAAATGTAAACAGTCCTGCTATTTCTGGGGGGGGGGGTTGTTTTGTTTTAGACCCAATGTGTGCCATGCGTGCCCATTTAGTTAATGTAAACATGAAGAAATGGCTCTCCCTGGATGTGAACACACTCTTCAATTCATGGAATAAGTCAATATAGCCTCAGGCACACCCCCTTGCTTAGCTGTACTTAACTAAGCTTATCTGGGAGTCATAGGGCTTTAATGTGCTTACACCATGCATGACACACCCCCTTTTCATGTCTGTTGCTCCTCCTACTTACATGATCATGTTATAGCACCTACACAGTTAGGTGCAGTTTGGCACTTAGAATATTTTTGTGATTCAGTAAATTTCCCCTCATTTGCATACCCCACTGCCTTAGTCCATAGTTACTGCACTACCCCAGAGCCTTTCCTTTTAAGAACCACTGTTCCCTGGCATTTTTTTGATTCTGCATGCCATAGACTATAATGGCAAAATGCAGATTTCCCTTAAAATTGAGTTTTCACATTTTTTTATTTTCAGCACGATCCCGTTTGCGCGCTGCTGCCCTATGCTTAAATGGTCGAGATCGGCCCCCAAAAAAATAACTTTTATTTTTATAAAAATGAAACACTTTTCCAAACCAATGGACACATATCTGGCCATTGGCAAGCCTAATGATTATTATAATACATGCTTTTTTTTGAGCTGTCATGCCTCCATTTTAATTTTTGCTGGTAGCCCAATACATTTCTGCAACTAACACTATCCTTGTATCAATGCCTGTCTGCTTGCTGAATTGCTATTTCACCTCATTTGCATGGTTTTCACCAACAAATGAGGTGATTAGCATTATGCAGTGGTGTCCATGCAGGAATAGTGTAGCCAGGCTCGTGCATGTCAAAATAGTAGTTTACTGGATCACTTTTCGGCCATATTCTGTGCAGGAGTGGCTACACTGCTCTTGCATGGTAAAAAGAGCTTATTGAATGCCAGGGCATGTCAGGTTCCATAGTGTACACAGAATTTTTCCATGTACAGGAGTGCACATGGACAGAAGGGGATGTAAAAATTTGCAAATATGGACATAACTCCCCAGAAAATTTTAGAACACATACATATACATGCAAAATGTATATTTAGATGTGTGAAAAGGGAAGGGACTATGTAAAAGTAATAATATTTTTTTAAATACATTTCGTACATTTGCGCTGTGCACCACAGTGTGCAAACATGGTTACCAGAAAGGAAAAAAAAACAAAGAATCCTTATATGTTTTGCACAAATATAGTATAGGACCCTGCGTCGAGTCCATACAACTGTGCATACATGCTGCTACTAAGTTCAATTGGCTATGACTTGTGTAGATGCTAGGCTGTCAGTAAGGATATTTATGTAAATGAGGCATATGCCCTGAATCACTAAAATCCACTTCATGTAGGCTCCTACACAATGTTGATATTCCCATAGGTTGTGGATGACATCAGGAGGGTGTCTCCTATTATTGTCTGAGTTCTTTGTGTTGTGTGCATGTGTTTGTGTGGTGCAATGCATAGCCAAGCATGTTCATGTGGCCAGAATATCCACATGACAGTGATAACATAGGCATCTATCTAGGAAAACTGGATATCTTCAATAAATGTATAAACTAAGCTGTGCACCGAGGCACATAGCGGCACAGGGGACACTAAAGTAGGGCTTTTTAATAATGTTAATTATATTCTAGGCAGGTGAACTGCATCATAACTAGCCATTCCCACACGGTGAACCTAAAGCAGAACTGTGCAAAGTATATATACATCCTACATTCTGTTTTTCCTACAGTACTCTGGACCATTAGAGTAGAGACTGAGAATTTTAACTGGGATAATGCTAGGAGCTGCTGCAGGTCTGCTACATCTGCATGTGGTAGATGCTGAAGTCAATGCTGCTAGTGCTGCTGACAATAGGCCTAGGCCAAGAAGGAGAAGAGTGTTCAGGCCCAGAGTAACCTTCCAGGAGCTACATGAGCTAGAGATTGTAGAGCACTACAGAGTGGACAGGGACATATTGCAAGAACTCATTGAGCTCTGCTGCCCTCCCCTCAGAGCCGAATTAAAGAGGTGAATGCGTCCCAATGGAAACTAAGCATTGTGTAGCCCTTAAGAAACTAGCTACAGGCACTTTACAAAGACTAACTGGGGACATGAGGGGGGGTGTTACACGCATCTGCATCCAGGATACTCCACCAGATCCTGTATGCCATGCTCATGCATATCAGCGAGCAAATATATGTTCCCCTTACTGCTGATGAGAGGGTCAGCAATATTCAGCACTTCTACCATGTAGCACACTACCCTGAAGTACTGGGTGCCATAGATTGCACACATGTACACATCAATGCACCAGCTGGTGAGCAGGGGAGAATCTATGTTAACCACAAGGGGTACCACTCCATCAACTGCCAGGTCATGTGCAATGCCCAGGGAATTATCCTGAATGTGTGTGCTAGCAACCCTGGCAGCTATCACAACTCCCATATCTGGCACACATCACAGCTGTATCAAATGTTTGCTAGGGGGGGACATTCCACATGGCCATTTACTGGGGGATGTTGGCTATGTCCTGGAACTGTGGATGACGACACCCATCAGAAATGCACACCCACCCATGGAAGAACACCATAATGAGGCACACATCCAAACTAGGAACATTATAATGTGTGTGTTTGGGCTTCAGAAGTCATGATTCCAGTGCCTTGATATATCCGGTGGAGCCCTGCAGTATACTCCAGCCACATGTGGACAGATATTCACAGTATGTGCTATGCTACACAATCTGATCCTTTAGAAACTGCTGCACCAGGATCAGCAAAGTGAAGGGATACAAGGTCCACCACCAGAGCTTAGGTCACCACAGCCACAGTCATAGGAGGACTCAGAGGAGGAGACCCCTACAGATGTCCTTGTAGGCAGATGTAGGTGTGATCAGTATGCTCTGTCTTTGGCTAAGAGACAATGCATAGCACATTTACTGACAAACTAAGGACCTAGGGGCTGACACCTTACTCCTACTCACATACACAACATTAAATTGATGCCAGGCAACTCACACATCCTGTAGCTATCCATGTATTGGCTGTGTACTGCTTGCATCACACAAAGTCAGCCCTGAACTACAGTTGTGTCAACTGCTGCATTTGCAAGGTAAGTCTGTAACCTACACAGTACTCAAAAGGATTATTATAATATGTCATTGTATGTATGGGCCTAGTACATTAGGCAAGTAACTATAGCGGGCTAGTTGGGCAGAAATGGCATCCATATGGGACTACAGACACCCATTCCACTAACATGTTTCCATTCCTATTCAGTAGGCCTCATGCATGGAATATTCCTGCAGTCCTACTGCAACAGGTTACTCCTGGTCAATCATTGCAGGAAGATGTTAGATAGTGGGGTTAAATGATAGTCAGACTATTGTGCATCCCAGCTGAACATGTGTTATTGTTTCCCTACCCCCAACATAGTAGAGCTCCCGTCTAACTGCTGTAACAGTAAGTCTTCAATGGTATATGAACATTTCAAGATAAAAAGTAAAAACACTGCAACAAACTGTGTTCAATACGGATACAATGAAAACAAAAAAATGAACAACAGAAACGTTCACAGTTTAATCATAAAAATCAAATAAAAAACAAAGCTTTCGGGTTTCCCCTTCATCAGTGCATGACCAGTTGTTGTTGTGTCTTTCGGCTTTTCCTGGTTAGGGGTCACCACAGTGGAACTCCAGTCCGCTAATGATTGGCAGTAGATTTTTTTTACGTGCTGAGTTGCCAGCCCTGACGCACAACCTTCAATGAAGGTACACCCATTCACGCATGCCTCCACACAGAAGATGCTCTAGCTGAGAATCGAACAGGACAACATCTTTCTGCGAGGCAACAACGCTACCGCAGCACCACCACAATGAATTAAAATGATTTAAATACATAACATCTGACACAGCCAACCAATCGACATAAAATATTCCTTCAATAATTAATAAAATTTAAAAAGATTAGTGCAAGCCCATTTGCCTCTTAAGTAAAATAGGTTTTAAACTTACAGCCCCTTTCAGTCCTGGGGGCATATCCACATTTAATTCAAGTATCCATGTAAATTCAGTATTTTCTAATATATTATTAATGTCTCCACCCCTTGTTATTTTCTGAATCACTGTTATAACTGAATTTAAACCTATGCGCAGCACCATAATCTCATATATGTTTAAATAAAGCATTTGTTCCCACTTTCCTTTTAATTTCAGATCTGTGTTTAATAATATGCTCTTTAAATTTTCTAGAAAATATAATTTTACCAATTATGCCCACTGTACTACAATGTGTACTGTTTATTTACCTGCATGTTTTCTATGTCCTGCTTTCTATGTAGGAAAATGCTCTAGAAAATTGAAAGAGCGTATTATTGAACATAGATCTGAAATTAAGAGGAAAGTGGGAACAAATGCTTTATTTAAACATATATTAGATTATGGTGTGGCACATAGGTTTAAATTCAGAGTTATAACAGTGATTCAGAAAAGACCAAGGGTGGAGACATTGACAATAAATTAGAAAATGCTGAACTTACATGGATACTTGAATTAAATGTGGATATGCCCCCAGGATTGAATGGGGCTGTAAATTTAAAACCTATTTTACTTAAAAGGCAAATGAGCTTGCACTAATAATCTTTTTAAATTTTATTAATAGTTTAATGAATATTTTATGTTGAATGGTTGGCTGTGTCAGATGTTATGTATTTAAATTATTTTAATTCATTAACCTGAAAGCTTTGTTTTTCATTTGGTTTTATGATTAAATTGTGAATGTTTCTGTTGTTCATTTTTTTGTTTTCATATGAGCATTTCACTCAGTCTCAGTACATTAATATAGAAATTGATCTTACATTGTTTGTCTTAGGTAACAGAGAAAGAACAATGTATATATTTATGCAGGCGACTGTGTCATGAATGACCCCCTGTCTATCAAGTGGCCTCTTTGGCCTAAAGGACTAAGGCAATTACCTTTTGTGATGGAGTTCATGCTTCTAATCTACAGGTATCTACTTTTTTGTATATGAGATATTAATAAGTTTTGTTTTACAGACTGTCATTCTGTGTGTGCTGTACTATTAGTAACCTGTTTTATATACTAACTACATAAGACAACTGTAGAACATCTTAGCCAGTGTGAGGGAAGTGCAACAGTGCAGAAAGATGGTCTCATGTCATACTGTGTAACACACAGAATCCTGAACTGGAGTACAGCTAGGTGTGGGCTGGAGTCATTTTTAAGTAGCCAAAACTCCCACTGGGCATGAACATTCATCTAGTTAAGCAAAGTGCTCCTCACACAATAACTTTTCAAATATATATATATATATATATATATATATATATATATATATATATATATATATATATATATATATTTATATTTAAATATATATTTCTGTCACTATCTCCCTATATATATATATATATCTATATATCTATATATATATATATATATATATATATATATATATATATATATATATATATATAGTTCCCTATCAGAAGCCTGAAACACTATAAGCCTGAAAATCAAAATCCTGAAAGACCAAAATCCTGAAACTCAAAATCCTGAAAAGACAAATAATGCTAATATGTCACTATAAAGACACTAATATCTACCAACTGACCCTGACCCTAACCCTAACCCTAAGGTCCGTCACTATCGCACACTCACCTGACCCGCGCCCTAACCCTAACTCACTTAAACCGCCCCTAACCCCAATATTTGTCACTATTGCATACATGCCTAACCTGCGCCCTAACCCTAACTCACTTAAACCGCCCCTAACCCTAACATAAAACCAACCGCACACTTACCTGAACCCAACGCGTGACCCAACACCACAGGGCTAACAATAGCAAAGCCACAATGACGTCAGTATGTCCATTTTGTCTTTTCAGGATTTTGAGTTTCAGGATTTTGGTCTTTCAGGATTTTGAACTTTCAGTCTATAGTTTTCAGGATTTTGATTTTCAGGCTTATAGTGTTTCAGGCTTCTGATAAGGAACCATATATATATATATATATATATATATATATATATATATATATATATATATGGGTCTACCTCGACCCAACGAAATTACGTTTCAGCGAAACTTAATTAGGTGAGTTTTATTTTGCGAAAGTGCAGTTTTGCCAAAATGCACTTTTGTAAAAAGGTACCTAAGCAAACAACAATGGGGGCTGTTGCTTAGAATGCAGCACAGTGGGGATAAGGGAATATTCCCTATTCCCCACTGCAGTGTGATCTCGGAGTGAAAATATAAAAGTAGCGGGTGCATAGGGGGGTGCAGCCCCCCTATGAGGAGTTTAGGGGGGCTTGCATAAATATGATTAGTGTTGTGTTTATTTTATTTTATTATTTTTTTTTTTTGTTTTTGTTTTTTTTAATATCTTTTTCGCGAAAGTGCATTTCAGCAAAAGTGCTCATTCGCGAAATACATCTTGTCCTATTATGTTTCATTGAAACATAGTTTCGATGGGTCAAAGTAGATTCATATATAGAGATATACACGCATGCACACACACACTCACTCACACACACACACACACACACACACATATATATATATATATATATATATATATATATATATATATATATATATATATGGATGACCCTGTTAGGTAGATAAATATCTATGATGCATATATGTGTGTGTGTGTCTATATTGTCTGACATACCCAAATTAAGTTGCTTATAATATCATTATGACACATACGGCTCAGTGGGGCAGCAGTTGCTTTGTCACCTCACAGCAAGATGTTCTCTGATTTGATTCCCGGCTGGGGTGCTTTCTGTGTGGAGTCTGCATGTCCTCCCTGTGTTCATGTGGGTTTCCTCCCACATTGCAAAGACATGCATATGGAGCATTTCTCCCTTGGCTTCTGCTGAAAATTGGCTTCATTCCAAGTTGGACTTTCCTGGTAAACACATGTTAAATAAATAAATATATCATGTTGGTCAAAGAACCAAAAGTAAGGCTCAGCAATGGGTTATGCACTGACATACAGCCCCCTGTGCTTGCTGAATGTCACCACACATACACCAAGAAGTGAACAAGTTGTGTACTCACACTTTGACAGGGCAAATTGTTTTTGGCCACAGGCTTGCCCAGACAAATGCAAACAGACACATATGGCCAAAACGGCTACTGTTGCCACATAGCTAGAATAAAAAAAGTTATCTTCCTGCAAAGCTACTACAATCAGATAACAGTAAGAACAGTGTCACTCTTTAGCCACACATGCTGTTCTACACAGGCCTTATTTACCTCCTCTACAAGTATTTTGCCTGCAATCATTTATAAAGCAGACTTAAGCCATAGCACATGCATGAAGTATTATGATATGTAGTGTATAAGACTAGATAGGTAGGGGTTCTAATTTCACTTTAGCCCGCTTGGTATGTTTGTGTGTATATGTGCACCTCCCTACAAAAGCAAATGTGATTCCCCCATTGACTTCTGCAGTGCAATTATTCTGTACTTTTTTGGCCCCTGCAGTTGCTGCAGGCCCTCCAAACTTCTGTCTTCCACCAGGCCTGCTGTTGTCATCTACCATAAGACTACCAACAGCCATGTTAATGTCAGACTTAAGCCGTGGCATGTGTGTTAAGTACTGTGATCTGTTGCGTGTAAGACTAGATAGGTAGTTGCAGCCCACTTGGTGTGTTTGTGTGTGTATGTGCATCTCCCTACAAAAGCAAGTGTGACTTCCCCACTGACTTCTACAATGCAATGGTTCTACACTTTTTTGGCCCCTGCAGTTGCTGCAGGCTCCTGAATTCCTGGCTTCTAACATGCCTGCTGATTTCAACTACCATAAGATTACTAACAGCCATGTTAATGTCAGACTTAAGCCGTGGTGCATGCATTAAGTACTGTGACCTGTAGTGTATAAGACTAGATAGGTAGTTGCAGCTCACTTTGTGTGTTTGTGTATGTATATGCATCTCCCTACAAAATGCATATGACCACCACAGTGACTTAGAAAGAGACAGAGCTTTGCAGTATTTTTGGGCAAAATAAGTGATGCAGGCCTCCAAAGACCTGTCTCTACAAGGCCTCCTGATGTCATCTTGCATAAGAATAACTGAAGACATTTTATTCTCAAACCTAAGCTGTGGGGCATGCATTATGTTCTGTGATCTATAGTGTGTATGAGTAGTTAGGTAGGGGGTTATAATCTCATCTCATGCTGCCAACTTGGGCTGTGTGTGTGTGTATGTGTGTGTGTGTGTGTGTGTGTGTGTGTGTGTGTGTGTGTGTGTGTGTGTGTGTGTGTGTGTGTGTGTGTGGTACAGTGTTCTGTAAACATGAGCTGGTAGTGGTACTATACACACTGTGACCAAGTCAGTGTGTGTGTATGTTAGTCAGAGCATTTTACATCAGCCTATGTGATAATAGTATTATTGAATTTTACTATGCTGATGGCCCTAGAGCTCTTACAATCCTATCCAAGTTCTTACTGTTATTTACACAATCAGCACCTATAGCTCCTGTCCAAGAGGGACACAGGCAGAATCCCCAGGGTGAACTTATGGTCACCCATCTAATTGTACAGAATGCATCTGAAGAGGGCAAATGAGAGGCTCTGTTTGACATTAATTGGCATTCTGTTCCAAAGGTTACTTACACTCTGGTATACATATTTCTCCCTCCAGCATGTGTCATTGATGTCACATACCAGGTTATGGTTGTTACAGTGAGTAATCCATGTACCATTTGACTTACGGATACACAGCAGTTCCAGTAGAGCAGGGTCAGAGATTTCCTCATATGCAAGGAAGATATCACCTATGAGTAGTCTGCATGACACAGACTAAAGTGATATTGATATTAGACAACCCTAATAAGACAGATACTACGGACTTGAATTTCCTTTGTGAGGGATCTTTGTGATATTTGCAATTGCCACTGGTGCTTGTACAGGTACATAGCAAACTGCCCATTGCATGCAAATATTGGTTTGATGGGCAAGAGTACATGAAGTTTATAAGTACGTCATATGTGGGTGTTTAGATCGGGAATTATCTTGGCAGTGGAGAACAAATGCTTTTGTTAAACCAGGACTAAATGAACACTGCAATATTAGTTGTTTATTGAAACTTAAAAGTTCGGATAGGAAATAAACAAACTAATATGGTACTAGTGGAAGTTATTATATGGACTATAAGAGTTGCCTACTGTTGCTGTTAACTTGGTCATATTTACTTATTTATTTATATTTGTTTAGGTATTAGACTTTTTACAGATTATTTATATATACATATTTATATATACTTATATACAGATTACTTATTTACTTATTTATTTAATCATATATTTATATACTTACAGATTCATTTAAAAGAATTTGTTTTTAGCTTTGTTTTAATTTATATAAACAAATTAACTTGTTTCAGGTTAGTTACATTGGTCAATAATGAGTATTTATACTAATATTAGTATACTTGTCCCGTTTGTGTTATTGTGTTTTTCTAATTTACTATGGTCATACTTTTTATAAGAAGCTGAGCTGAGTGTTTTTTATCTGTATCTATACCACTTTAAAAGTGGGTTGATTTCTAAATTGACTGTGCTATAAATTATTAATTATTCAATTGAATGTTGTCTGATGAAGTTGCTCCAACGTTGAGCGACAGAAAGCGCTTTACGAATAAACCTGTGTTCTTCATTTTATCTCTTTTTGATGTTGTTTTGGAGCCTTTTCTTCGTGAACATACATCGAGTAACACATGAGGAGACACCTGCAACAGGTGGTGAAAAAACTGGAGGCCTCCTATGAGCACCTCTATTAATCTGCCTGTGGAGCCTCGCCAACTGTTTGGTTATGACCAGTGTCCACACTCACTGTAGTGATAGTAGCCACACTTCCTTGTTCAATGTCACCACCCTCTGACTGTCCAACATCTGTAGCCTCAAGGGACTGGGTATGCATAGGCACACTGACTGTGTAGGATGACAATTATAGCGGATGAGGGATGTCAACCTCTGTGACAGATTCAGCCCCTGCAATCCCCAGCTCTACCACACTTTGGCCACCATTATCACTGGACTCTGAAGAGACACTGACTTCAGGCTATGAATGGGACAAGGACCAACCTCCCAGGTCACCTGTGATATAAAGGGGAAAGTATCACATTAATACCTGTACTACTTTGCTCTGCATTACTGTGTTTGAATATGTTAAGCTGTATACACCACTGTTACTATTACAGATTTGTACAACCCACAAACTGATATAGTAGAACTTGAAGTCATAAATTTCTAACCCACATGTGTAAATATTGCAGAATAACAGCTTTTTTAACTGGATTCTCATGAGCAATACATAAATTATGTACACTGTTGACATTCTGCAGAACTCGCCACTGTTTACAGATATGACCATCTGAAAACTCCTGTCAATATTCTGCAATTAATCACTGTGGTCACACCTATAAGGCCTAGGTATGACCACAGTGTATACATTCAGAACATATCTCCACATTTGCAATCATGCAGACAGTACATGTATCCAGCCAGCAGGCCTAGGATGACATTTTAGCTAATACCTTGCAGTAAATCTACATCTGTGACAAAAAATGGTTTGTGCTTACTAGTGTCATGGGCACAGCCTCTTCCTATTCCTGATGGTCCATAAAAACAATTGAAGGAGGTGTACTGTAAACAGCACTACATGTTACAGTATAACACTGGTAGTACGTTCAAATATCCCCCAGTGACATAAGCTGCTATGATAACAGGTATGTGGGTTACAATCTCTGCATGAGCTTAAAACTGTAGGTAACCTGCTTCCCACCACTTCATAATACATGTGACACCTATGTAAAGCCATATACAACCTCACATGTTAAATGCTATATTATTCCAATGCTAATTTAAATAAATATGCCTGGATGCTTCACTTGGGTGGAAATGGTGGCTCCCACATCCACGACATATGGTGTGATTGAAGCCTGGAAGCTGTCTTGTGTTGCAAGCTTTGCCAGGAATTCCTCAGTGGCTGACAAAGGTTGTTCTGCTGCAGGCCCACCACCAGTGACCTGATGATCCATGGCCACATCCACTGCCCTTCTGCATGCCAAGTGGATCATGTCTGTGGCATGGTGTTGTACCTGATCTTATGCTCAGTTATGATGCCCCACAGTGTTTATGTTGCAGACCAGTTCATCCTACAATGCTTGTCACTCCTGCCTATTTGCCCTTCCTCTGGACAGCAGGACTTGGTAGTGTTGATGTAATGATTCAGTAAATGAGGTCATTTTTCACCTCACTGAAAGGCTGATGATGTCTGGTGTGCATTTTAATACCCGAAATACAAAATAAAGAGAACATAGGTCAGGATCACATACATAGCTGCACAGTCTTTACAGACACAGCAATTAAGGAAGGCTATCAGTATTCCCCCACCTGGGTACACATCTCATATCCAGCAGTGTGGCAATTATGCAAAGGGTGTGGAGGCAACTAGGATAGTGGCAATAGTGACCTACACCTGCTTGTGCCCTGACAGATACTCACACACCCAACACAGGAGTCCACTTGTAGTGTGGCCCGTCACAGGAAAGCCCCCACAACATATGTCTATGGTTCAATGACAAAACATAGCGGTGTAGTATTACAACTGCCAACAAAGGTAGTATCCAGGAGAACTGTGTGCCTAGTAAACAGACAACACTAAACTCTTGCTGTAGTCTACATCCTACAGATCAATGGCATGTCACATGTCCAGTTGTAAGAAAGACTTACTGATGTAATCCCAATTCCCACTAGGTATAATAAGGCATATGCATCATGTTGAAAAAAAAAAGGTTACATACCTGATGCTGTACAATACTCCTCTTTTCAGAGATAAAGATATACAAGTGTTGCGCCAGTGAGTTCACCATAGAAAGTAACTGTCATACACAATGGTTTTCCTGTACAGCACTTTGCCTTTTTAAGATGTTTCTCTTTAGCAGGTGATTGCCTCTGAACAAATCTGTGGTTAAGGCTAATTGCAGCATACACAGATGATTTGCAGTGTAACCAGGCAATCCCATGCAACTATTGAATGTGATATAAGGCCTCAATATAGAATACATATATGACGGGGTGGAAATGATGGGATAGAGATACTATGTCAGAACAGAGAGGATGTTTCTTTGTACTAGATAATTATTACATACACATGTGTGCTTCAGACTGCAGCTGCTGCTGCTACAGGCAATATGCACAGTGATAGAGGCTGCAGAATGTGGAGGACAACAACACTTAATGGGTGACAGTGTGACCATTGGCAGCCCTGGTGTACAGCCTGAGCCTGATTGAAGGAACCCATCCCACAGGATATTGAGGTATGTGTTTAAGGTAAGCATGTCACCCAATGGCATTATTAACAGAGTAAAAGGTAACATGTTTGTTGTGTCCATGAACAAGGTAAGGTGTACATTTACTAGTATGACAACCATTTGGAGAAGTGCCAAGCCATGTGTTAAGTTATGGTAGTCATCTGGAACATGTGTGCTGGCAACCCTTGTTGCTACCATGACCTACATATGTGTATGCAAGATGTACAGCTGTGCTTATCTGTAATATCAGTAGCAAATGGTTGCGTGCTGCAATCTGATATTACTGGGCCTCCTTTGTATTACATAACATAAATCCTCTGTGAATGCATAGCAAAGCATGACCTGACACTCTATGCACTTTCTAGTGCTGTAATAGGAATATGTGAACAGTAGTCCTATCTGCAGACCTTTGACTTCCATCATTGAACAGCTGACATTCCATTTGAAATGCTTTAGGTGAATAAATACTTGATGGCACAGTTATTCATTATGTAATTAACAATGATGATGGACATATACATGTATTTCAAATGGTACACACAACTGGATTTGAACCCAGGACCTTGTATACCAAAAATAATGTTTTCAAAGCATTTAACGGACTGAGGTACTGAGTCTGTGTCACTGTAGGTGTATTTCTCAGTACAAACTTGCACACTTACATGCTGTTACATACCTCATTTACATCCATTAGTATGTGCATGACTTTATATGGATGTATTTCTCCACCACAGTCCCAGTTAAAGACTTATTTTTCCATTACAGTTTTAGCAGGAGTATTTTTAACTGTTGCAGGTAGGGGTGCAGAGTTACCTGCTGTTACAGACCTCACTTACATCCATTATTCTGTGTCTGGATTTCTAGTAATGCATTCCTATACCAGACTCCAAGTTACACTCCCATTTTTTCCCATTACTCTTTAAGCAAATTTGCAAGACATGACACAATGCACAATACTGCTTAAACATGCTTAATAACAGGGAAATGGCAAGTACTATGTTTTGCCTGAAACACCTGTGTCAATTAACAGGTGTGTGGCTTGGCTGGTTGATGTGCTGGTCTGTAGGTATAATGGTCCTGGATTTGAAATAGGGCACAGGTGTACATTTGAATGTGATTATTTCACACACACACATATATCAATATAGCACCATTTAGCTGAGCTTAACGTTGCTGCCCATTGCACAGTGTTGGCAAAAAATCTTTAAATAAATGAAAAATGGGGAGATAGGACAGTGGTGAAATAGGGTGCAAGCAGGGAGGTGGACATAGTGAAAAGCAGGTAGGGATGTACAGGAAGGATGTAGGAAGGAACCATAGCTATAATTTCTTGTACATCAGCAACTGTGCACTTTAACAATTTTTATAGCACAATTTGGACTGTCACCTCCAGAGAGAGAGGGGTGAGGACAACAGAAAAGCATTGTTAAGCCCATTGGACCAAATTAAGTGTATCCAGTGAACATGTGTGTGAAATGGAGAGCTACGTATGGGACGATATTGTTTGGGGGCGGGCAGGTGCCTATTTTTTTTAGGGTGAGAGTGGAATGTTGGGGAAGGGACATAAGTACATCTGGGGGAGGTAAGTTGAAAAGGTGAGAAAACTTTGGCAGACAGACAAGACAGCAGACCGTTGGTGTGGGACACAAGAGGGGAATGCACACGTTGAATGGGGAGGGAGTTGTGGAATCTCATTCCCATGGACAGCACACATGGTAGCAGTGTGACTCAAGTCCTCACCCATGGGACTGTCAGCACTGCTCCTTCACTACTCCTGTGGAAACAGTGGTGGATGCCCCACCAAGATGGACAGCGTGCTCGCCATCTGGTATACGCATGTACTAAGTGTTCAGTGCTGCAATCCATGCACCATGCCTGGCAGTTCCTCATGGGCGACATAATCACACCTCCACTTCCACTCCCAGAGGGGGGGCCCAGCACCAGCCTGTGGGACAGAACTACCCAATGTTTCAGGTAGTGCAGGGGCAACAGAGGGGGATCACCACCAGTCTGTGGTCTAGACGTGCTGGGACCCAGTGCCACACCTGGCGGAGCCAAGGTAGGTGGATCACCAGGAACTGGCCTACCTTGTCATGCTGTAGTAAATTAAATATAAACATAAGATAACAATAAACATAACCAAACAATTGTTAGTATTAACATAATGGCAGATAATATTGATTAATCAAAAGAAATATAAAGGAATGTAATGAGGAACACAAAAATAAATAACATAAAGGAAAGTATTTTAACAGCAAAACAGTATGAAATAATGCAAAAGGCCAACATAACAGTTAATTACAAATAATATATTAATATCAAATCATAATAATAAATAACATTAATAAATTAAAGAAGATAAGGGGTGGGGAGAGAGAGAAATAAATACCATTAGTAACTTTGCATGTAACATTACTACACAGACTACTAATACATACTTTTACAGATATGCAATTTCAGTTGTGAGTACAGTGACTGCAAATATTGTATAGATGATGTTGCACATACATATCTCTGAACCTGTTAACACGGGACAGTATGGTCCAAGCATTAACAAATACTGGTACACAGGCACAACTACAGGGAACTTTTTTACATAATGGGCTCATACATTAGTACCAAAGTGTACTGAAAACAGATTTGCCAATAAGTTGCATTCCAAGTAATGTCATGTATCTGCTAATCAAGGGCCAGTCATATGGGCCACTACTCTTTACATTCTTCAAAAGCATGACAGTTGGGAAGTATGTTCATGTACACTAAGTACACTAGACAGCTGGTCATTTCTCACCTGGCTGCCATGGGTCTAGAACCCACAAGCAATGACTTCAGGAATAATGTGCACTTTGTTTCAATATAATGAATTCTCAAAACACCATCTCCCTTAAGACTTTTACTGCCACATTTTATGTGAAATCCTACATTTACACACATGCATAGCTGTGTGTGGTATCACATTGGAAACCAAATGCAGTGAACATATGAATAATAAGCACTTTAGTTGAAAAGAGTACTGATCAAAGCATTATTTTATTTTACACTGTAATCATTAAAGTCACATGAAATCTGGCAGTTACACACGTGTATGGCTCTGTAGCTTGTCTGTTGATCTAACCATATACCCTGTTCATTTACTGAGTGCTATGTACAACATATTTTGGGGAAATTATCTGAACTGAGGCTTGACGCTTACTCTGGGTACTGCAATATGTGCATTTCTGAAATTTGTAAATTTGTTGATGCTTTATTTCTTTGTTAATGTGTAATAGTTGACTGGTGTCAGATTAGAAAAAAATGCAATGAGTACAAGAATAATGAACACTTATTTGAAAAGATTACTTATCAAAGCACACTCATGTTTTAAACTTTATTGATAATGTTCTTTAAGACCTGGCATTTAGACACATGGAGAGCAGTCCAGGACTTCAGTTACCTTACCCATGTATCATGTTCATTGACTGAATGGAATATACAGCATTATTTCAGACAGAATGAGCAGAACACAGGCTTGACCTTTACGCTTGGTATTGCACTACATTCATTTCAGACATTTGTGGCTACATTCTTAATTCATTTACATTTAACAGTTGACTGGTGTCAGATTAGGACATGCATGCAGTGAATACAGGAAAAGTAAGCACTTTATTTGACATTACATATCAAAGCATCATCACCCTTTACAATTTATCGATTAAAGTTGCTTCAACTCTGGCATGTAGACCATGGATGGCTGTATAGGAATTCTGATAAGTAATGCATATACACTGTTCATTTATTGAGTGCAAGCTACAGCATATTTCAGACAATGAGGAGACCAGAACAGCGACTCTTAATTTGGGTAGACCCCAACAATAACTGATGTTTGGAAGATGTACTACACAATACTGCATGCTTACTTGCTTTAACTTGCTTTACCATTTCAGGTAGGCAGTGACACATTAATAAAGACCTAAGATGTCCCAGGTATATCATACGTGACTGTTAAGAATGCAAACTCTGTAATTAATTTCTTGTATAATTACATTATGCATTATTTACTTTGATGTTTTCCTACTCACCACACAATTGCCTCATCCTGGCCAGGTGCTCTGCATGGGACTGGACATTGTGAGCTCTCTCTTCAGAAGCTGTGGTAAGAGAAGCAAACCATTATGCATACCAGTTTTGCACAGATTCAGCTTGTATATTTCTAAATTACAGGCAAACATACTTACATATCTGTGGGGTTTGCCCAGCCCTAGCATTTTGGACCCAGGTGTCCAAGATTCCCCTCTTGCAATGCCTTAGGTCACCATAGTGGTGACTACATTGCTTACCAGTGCTGCGGATACCAGTATCACTGGTAAGTTCCCTGGCCAACTGATACCCAGGCCTCAGACTTACACTCTGAGCTCTGGTATTAGCCCTGCAGAAGCTGAGGTTCATAGTTCTTAACTCGGAGTCCAACAAAAACTCTGGACTCCAGCACACCCTATCTCTGTGCCCAAAATCACACTCTTCCTTCAATAGTACCAGGTATACTCACAGTCAAATCAAGACACCAAAGAATGATGTAAAATTCCTGCCTATTGGCCTTTATATAGGCTGCATTCCTGCCCTTGCACGTCATGCACTAACTTTCAAAAAAAAGGCGCCACACCGCTTAGAATCACACATACTTGCACAAACTGTGTTTAAACGAAGCTTAGCAATGCACAAACAGAAATAGACCATTGACCATGTTTAAGCACTACTTAACATTGCACAGCTTTTCTTAATGTAACAATTTTTTAATTTTATATTAAACTGTTTCAGTCACCTGACACATTTTCATGGCAAATAATGTAAAAAAGTATGACTGCTCAGGCCTTGAACCCAGGACCTTATACACTGGCAGTCATGATTCTCCCTATCTAGCCACTTGAATAATGAAGGGAACTTGTAAATCTGCACATATACTACTATGGTTCCTGTTAGGTGTGTGCAGCTTCATTGTGCTGGTTTCCGTGTTGCTTAGCACCTCAGAACTAAACAATTGAATACATCCAGTTTTATTTTAGATATATACTAGATGTCTACTGTGTTACTGCGGTGGTGGTTCTGCGGTAGTGTTGTCGCCTCACAGTAAGACATTGTTCTGTTCGATTCTCAGCTAGAGCATCTTCTGTGTGGAGACATGCGTGAATGGGCGTACCTTCGTTGAAGGTTGTGCGTCAGGGCTGGCAACTCGGCACATAAAAATCTACTGCCAATCATTAGCGGACCGGAGTTCTGCTGTGGTGACCCCTAACCAGGAAAAGCCGAAAGACACAACTAGATGTCTACTGTATATGTATAAGCACTGCTCTGCATCACAAAGTCTGTACCATACAAACAGCACATAAACTTAAAAAAAATTATATCACAATTTCATGAAGTAGAATCTGTTGTTCACCTTTCGGTCCAGGTTAACAAGCCAAAAGGTTTTGTGCTCTGCTTAATAACTGCCCAGAATCTTTCTGCACACTCTACAACTAAAAGCTTCTACACTGCTGCTTGCATGGATTCACTGTCTGGGTGGCTGTGATCTCTCTCAGCATCATGCCATAATTAATACGTATAGTGTGCTGCCGCGGGGGGACTGTGGCCGTGTACAAAGATACATTCCATGTAGGCTCTACATGGAGCCTACACATATTTTTTTTTACTCCTGGGGAGTGTTAATATGTACAAGTAAATGTTTATTTTATAGTAAAGATGGGGTGAGTTTAGTCCAGACTCAATGCCCATGTCTGGAATTCTCAATAAAAAGTATTTAATGAAAAAATAATTCAA
This sequence comes from Protopterus annectens, assembly GCF_019279795.1. Taxonomy (NCBI): domain Eukaryota; kingdom Metazoa; phylum Chordata; order Ceratodontiformes; family Protopteridae; genus Protopterus; species Protopterus annectens. The sequence continues at coordinate 1,071,508,498 of NC_056735.1, read as the reverse complement.
GACCAAGGAGGGGGAGTTCTGTCACTCTAATTTTGGAAACTAATTTTGGAAACATGGCTTCTAGGAGTATTCCTCTGACTTCAAGGTGCAGCAATTTAGTAGCAGGAGCCTGAGGGTACAACCCCACACACCAGGAGGTATTGAGAAAGAAACCCCCCCAACCAAACCCTTATAAAGTATAAAGTATAACAGTTTGTGACAAATGCAGTGAATTCATAACCAATCAGTTTACATTTTCAAAGTCTCTGGTCTTATAGTATCAGGTCTTGGAAATCCAAGAAGAAGTCTTATTCTGCACATTACATACAAAGTCCAAAGTAATCTTACCCATCCTGTACTTATTAAGGAGCTTTTGGTTGCTCATCAGGGCTTGGCTATGTCTTGCATGGAGTTGCCAGCATCATCATAGTTTGGCTGTGAGTGCAACAGCTGCATCATAGCATGTATATCTTCTGTCTGCCATTGTGCTTACAGACAGTATTTGCACAATTTCATACATTTTCTTTCCACCGCTCTGCTTCAGCATGTAAACATTTTTCTGAGCACACTGTTTTGCCTCATGCAAATGGATGCATTTGCTATAGTAATTGCGGAATGGATGCAGCATTATCACATTGTAATTTGCATAGCTCTGTTGAACATTACCTTAAGGCCTCCATTTTCTACTCACTGCACTGCTTTGAATAATATAAGGTATAACTTAATTTTATGACATGCATATTTGATATAGGATTGTGATGATTTATGTATACTATATTACTATATTACAGTGCTTTCTATAATACTGCGGTGGTGGTGCTGCGGTAGCGTTGTCGCCTCACAGTTAGATGTTGCCCGTTCGATTCTCAGTTAGAGCGTCTTCTGTGTAGCGACATGTGTGAGTGGGCTTTCCTTCAATGAAGGTTGTGCGTTAGGCCCGGCAAGCCAGTACATAAAAATCTACTGCCAATTATTAGCGGACCGGAGTTCCGCTGTGGCGACCCATAACCGGGAAAAGCCGAAAGACACAAACAAACAGTGCTTTCTATGTTTATTTCAAAGATCAGTAATTTAAAGTGTATTTTGCTTCTTTTCTGTATTCATTGTATTAGTTTGTATTATTGTATTCAGTGCCTTGGCATTGGTGTAAGTGGACAGTATTGTTTTAGAGCTCATTCTTCAAAATGGCATGGTAAAAACAGCCATTATACTGTGATATTATTTTATATATCCTTTCCTTGAGTTCTCCTGTACTACTGACTTAGAATTTCAGGTTATTGAATCATGACCATCATGGAGTTCATCCTGACTCAGTTATCAGTGAAGTTTTAAAGAGCACCCAATGATTTTTGCTGCAAACTGCTAAATGGAGTTGCATGATAATTATCTACTAAAATGACAACTTTCCTTACATCTGTAAATGAAAATTCACTCCTGTGGTAGAGAGATAGAGAGATCCTAAAGCATTTTCAGTGGAGTTTCAAATAGTACCCAATGATTTTTGCTACCTGCAAACTCTTAACTATAGATGTATGATACATATCTACAACAAATTATAACTTTCCATGGCTTCTGTAATTGAAAACTCTGCCCGCTGAGACAGACAGGGAGAGACAGAGAGAGAAAGTACCATATATTAGGCACTTTGTATGCAGCATGATTCAGGACTAGTACTTTTCATAAGGTCATGACGGGATGAAAAGTGTATGTTTTATTTTCATTTCCTGCACATAGTTATCTTCTAATAAAATTATTCTCACAAACTTATGTTATATGATATATAGCAACATATGTGAAGTATAATGTTTGTTATGTTACTATAGTTTGATTACTGTTATATGAATGCAAATTTGCATATGTCACAAGTGATAATTCAATAAAGGTGTTTGAAAAAGACAAACATATGAATACCTACCCTAAAAAAGGAATTTGCCATTTGTGCAAAGATCCCAGAATATACACAATACTTCTTTTTTGTTATAAAAATGTTATTTACTGTAAAATACCATGAATTATCCTGTATATAACCAGTCTGTCTTATCACTCTATCTGTCTATCTATCTATCTATCTATCTATCTATCTATCTATCTATCTATCTATAATGAAATACGTTAGCCTTGTTAATCTACTGCATTATAAGCATAGCCAGTTGTAACTGTATGTATGTAGTTTGCCTGAAGTTCTGCCAAGAAGAATTTACTATTTCTGGTGGTATGCATAGAATGGAAGATTTACTATTTCTGGTGGTATGCATAGAATGGAAGACATTTTGCAGATTTGTGTTGTTGATAACAAAGTCCACCTTTGTCTTTGTCTCAGTTTCATTCTTATTCTCCCATTCCATTATGAACATCCGTTCTGTGACAGAGTCAGTATAACTGCAAATCAGATGTAGCATACATAGTTCAGCAATAATGTGTTAGTAACATTCTGACTAAGAAAGGCTGTGGACATCTGTGCTAGATATTAACTGACACTACAAAGGAATTTTTAGCCAAGAAATGAGCAGATATACTTCCAAGGCATACCTCTTAACTGTCCAGAATTTTACAGAATGTCCACATTATTGCCTTATATGTTTGGTCTCTTCATCATATAATTTGTAGTTTTCTTACAAACATTAAATAATGGCAGACAGTTCCTTCAGAAAAATCATGCTAATGCAAATCTTGTTATTCTAGAAATGTTATAAGCTTATAATAGCAATATTTAAAACCTGACCCTGACTGTGGGCCTTTGTCCACCAGATTATTTTTGGCTCTGTCCATATTTCTTGTGCTAAAATATTGACAAGTATGTTACAAGGAAACTGTAATGAGTTGCAGAAAGGTAGAGTTCACTAAAATAAATATGGAGGGGGTCAGGGAAGTCCACCAGAAAATTTATTTGGTTTCTCCTAAAGGCAGCTGGACTGCAGTTTAGAAAACCAGGTTACATAATGTAATAATGAACATTTTATTTCTAAATATATATAATTGAAACTGTTTAAATTATTCAAGATTCCACCAGCACAATCAGTGGCATTAAGTACTATATGCAAACCTCTCCATCTCATCAGAGTGCTTCACAGTGAAATCTTACACGAAGTAAATTTTCAACTTTTCCACTTTTCATCTAATAATTTTGAAAACAGATTCACCAAATATCTCCTCTTTTTTACTTACTCCTATATAGCTAACCAATACTTGAAATGTATAATACTATGTTACCAGAATGTTGTATAAATATTTTTTGTATTTTCCACCTATTGGACCAATCCATTGGTTCCTCTACTTGTACCCAATTAATTGATTCACTTTGTGAATCACAAACCAAGCATCCTTAAGCTGAGTGACAGCCCTACAACCCATTTTATAGAGCCTGGGTAGCCCAATTTTCCTATTCATTCTTCAATGGCAAGATCTAAGTGTTAGGGATTGTTATAGTTTGTACATCATAGACAGTGGTCCACCACTGCCCTAATGGTGCTCCCCCCTCCTCTATGAGCTCTAAGAGTCCCTATTGCTGTGCCAAGCATCTGTGCCATTCATCGAACTTGGGTAACATGGACCGTCGTCAAGGTTTTAATCCATACATATATTTTTATAACAAACTATATAATAATGCTGCTTTTTGATGATGGGTTTTTATATTCATTTGTATAGGTCTGAAGTCTAATAAAAACACAACAGTGGAAAATGAACAAGTCCACTCTTCTATGAAAATAGCTTTCAGCAATAATGTCCTCATGCTGTTGTCAGTCCAACAAACAGTGACTGAAACACATTTCTGAAATTTGTTAACAAGGTTCAGTGACACGTACAACAGGCTGCAGAAGCAGCAAAATGTTAGGAAAAGATTGGACTTTTCTGTTACTTAAGTAAGTGTTCCTAGTTTTGGTTTAACATGCAAATACATTGTCCTGCTATGTCTGCTGCACATTACTGTCCTGTCTATTTCCATGTGCTGAAATGCTGCACTTTCCTTCCTTTCTTGCACTGTTATATCTTCTTCTTCTTCTTTCAGCTGTTCCCATTAACAGTCGCCACAGCGGATCATCTGTTTCCATTTCTTCATCTCCTCCTCATCTTGCTCTGTCACACCAGCCACTTGCATGTCCTCAATCACCACATCCATAGCTTTACCTATCCATAACTTACACTATTATATAATTTTTTGTTATTTTGTTGAAAAGATAACTGCTAGAGTAAGGTGTTTTCATCAATAATATTACCCTCCATTTCTATTTTTAACTAGTTCCGTTTTGATACTGTCATCAGTATTTGGGCTAGAAAGCGTATGTTCTTTACACATTTCTGTAATAAGCAACATTTATCAGTAACTGCAAGTATAAGAATTCTGTCTCTCTTCCTTTACTCGGCAAGCAGGTCTTCATAATATGAAGATTTTCATAACTTGGCAGCAGTCAGCCAGGAGATCACACTGTATATTCTGGATGTTCTTACTGTTACTGTAAATGGTTAAATAACAGCATATGACACTGAACTGATGTGTTAAAGCATGTTTTACCTACCAAGTGAGAACTAGCTAGTAATAAGTTTTTAATATTTATCTATTTTTGCATTTGGATCGATTTAGCTGCAACGAAACATCACAACTGCAACTGAGATATTACTACTCAGATGACCTATTGTTGTGTGTGCCCACTATTAATAAGCACACTTTTAGTTATATCAGGTTACTAGCCAAGTTTGTCTAGTGACAGAGCTACTGCTTAGAGTTTCACAAATGATGATTAATTTTAGTGCACTTTTAACTAGACAATGCAAGACATGAATTCAGGAAACTTGGAACTGTGGGATCTCCCATACCAAAATTGTACTTCTAGACCTATGATATATTGATATATGATACATTAATATGCAGTCATCGAATATCACCAATTTAAAGCAACTACTGTTTAAACTAGAAAGACTGCTTATTAATTTCAAAAATGTACAATATAATAACTTTTACTTATCAAGCTGCCTTGATAAGAATATTGTACTCTCGGACTTCGGATCACCAAATTTCCGAATAACTTGTCCAGAGATAACAGCATTATATAAGGAATAAGTAGCTCTATACATCATGACAGGTTTACTTGTCATTAGATCACTTATAGATTATAATAACCTAAAACTGTCAGAGATTAATAAAGAAATAAATGACTTGCACAAGACAATTGTTAATCATCCACTTTTAGACAGGTTATTACATGTTTATAATGGGATTCAGCCAAGAATTACATGCCATATGGCCACTATAGTAAACAGAAAAAAAGCAAAAGCTTCAGAGCGACATTTTGCATTATCAAAATGGGAGGGCCTATCCACATAAATCTGATGGCAAGCATAGATTTAGTTTCAGGAATTTTTCTGCAGACAACAGGCAATTTGTTGAAGGCTTTACTAATAATTATCTTAGTTCTTCGCAGCAAAGACCCGTTTTTTCAGAAACTAGGAGTGGGGTTTCAACGGACTTTCAGTCTAATTCCTGCTCAAATGTTCAAATTCCTCAGTTTGTTCTGCATTCTACATCAATAAACAGACAGTCTCAACCAAGTACTGTATATCCCCAACACAGTACTGTAAATCTTCAAGCTCCTTCCATTTTTCCTAATGTGTCTACTAATGAACCGATTAACACTTTTCCTACTACTGTATCTGCTAGTCAAGGACATACACTTGTACAATTGCTTAATCCAGACCTGGTACAGATTTCTAATTATGTGCAAGCTCAAAAACAAGTATTTCCTTCTCGGATTTATTCTCCATCAGCTGTAAGTGAATTATCACAGTCTGACATATCCCCGGATCTGACTGATAATGTTAACACTCCTTTTTTAGCACAGAACAATGTTTTTCCTTCTTCCACAGGCAGGAAACCAAGAGGAAAAGTGATTTCTTACAAAGACAGAGGGAAAGCAAGGGATCTGGGCTATGTAAGAGATCAATACATGCTTTGTGCTTCAGGGAACAATGTGAACAGAACGAACATAGGAACAACACCGTCTATGGATGGAAGAAGAGTAGGGAAAGGAAGACCACAAATGAACACATCCATTCATTGAACACTAACAAGGACAGGACACCGTCTTTAACTTCTGAGGTTTTTATCCTCACTGACAGGACTTTCTCTGATCACACAATTAATGTTTTAAAGAAAGGTTTTGCATTCATCCCAGCTCATAGAGCGGATATTGCTTCTCTAATGGTAGATTTCAGACTTTATGTTAGAAAGCTAATTTTAAAACTGTTGTTTAATAAGGACAGAACTGACTTAAATGATGAAGTAAGTTTAGATGAATATGAAAGCTCATCTCGTTTTCCTATTAAGAAAAGTTTATTCAATCCCCCATTGTGCAACATGTTACACATAGTCCTGATGTTTTGTGAAAAAGATTTAAGGAAACTAGTTTCAGATAGCTGTCTCACAAGTGGTTTAACTTAACCTTGGATCAATTATTAGCTCTTAAAATATTACACTGACAAGTCCCTAAGAAATATAAGGGCTGATAAAGGTTCAGGGTTAGTCTTAATGGAGCAAGATAAATATGTTCATCACTTACAGAATGACCTGAATAATAGTGAATTTTGCACTTCAGTTTCTATGAATGATGTGAATAAGGCATTTTTGAAGATAGACAGAACAATTGCTTCTTTAGTTAAGAGTAAAAGCATCTCAGAGGAAAAAAGCTAAATTTATGACAGTGCACCTCACTTAGGAAGGTTCTTCGGCATCCCAAAAATACATAAAAATCAAAAAGAACCTCTATTTAGACATATAATCTCAAACAAGAAGACAAAGACAGAGGGCATAGCAAAAGTTTTTGACATACTTAATCCTATTGTGCAACATTCACCATTCTACTTAACAGACTCATGGGATTTCCTAAATTTACTTTTCAAAAACCCACCTACCCAAAATAATGTTATTTTAGTAACACTTGATGTAGAAGCATCTTTATACGAATATCCCGCATATGGAAGGCATTCAATTTCTAAAATTATACCTTTCACAGCGCACTACCTTCACTCCTGAAAAAATAGACACAGTTTGTACATTAATCTCTTTAGTACTTGAAGGGAATTTCTTTAATTTTAATGACAATATTTTCCAACAGATTAAAGGATTAGCAATGGGGGTCTAAGGTGGCCCCGGCCTTTGCTAATTTGGTTTTAGCGAAATGGGAAACTAACACTCTTACACAGTTACAAGGTTTCAAATCAGTAAAATTATACAGAAGATACATAGATGATTTGTTTTTTGTACGGGAAGGTGACGAGATTTCCTTATTTAACTTTATCACTGAGATTTCTGATAGCATCCCTTTCCTGACATTTAAGTTATCCTCTCATGAGAACAGTGTTAATTTTCTAGACACTAGCATTTCGTTTGATACTAACACTCTCTCTTGGTCTTCCACAGTTTTTAGAAAGGAAACCTTAAGGAACAACTATCTCCATTTCTCAAGTATGCATCCATATTTCATGAAAAGGAATTTAGCTAGGGGACAGCTCATACAACTTTCCAGATTAGTTAGCGACAGTAAAGTTTTCCTACATGAATGTGAAATACTTAAGAATTTTCTTATAGAAAGGGGTTATCCTACTACATTGTTAGACAGTTTAATTTCTGAAGTTTATGCTCTAAGAAGTATCAGATTCCCCCCTATTCTACTACATGAGTTTATTCCTAATTCAGCACATTTGGTTAACCTGTTCACTTTTAATAGTCAGAACCTTTCTTCCAATCAGTTTAATAGTACAGGGGCAACTCCATCAGCCTCCTCCATTCCTCATTCTGTATTGTTACACACCCCTTCTCACCGCACATCCACAGGTGCTAGACACACTTCAGGTTTGGATAGGCATGCAAGCTTCCCAGTTCCCATGTGCAGAGATTCCACTTACATTAAAAGAATAAAACTTAATAACTGGGATGTCTTGACTTCTAGCCAGGAGGTTTCAAATAAACTAGGTCCCATTCCTTTATTTGCTTACAATAAAACAAAGTCTTTAAAATTATCATTTGAGAACAGAGATACTCAATTGTTATTAAACTCACCTAACATTATAAAGGAACCAGGTATGTTTTCATGTAAAAATGTGTTGCATGTATTTCCATTTATGAAGGAGATTCATATAGATTTAAACACAATAACTTGTCATTTAAACAATACTATGATTGTAATACAGTTGTTATTGTCTATGAAGCAATCTGTTCAACATGTTCTTTGTTTTATATAGGTAAAACTATCCGCAAATTGTCCACTAGAATAAAAGAACACTGTGCAGCTATTAGAAATATGGATAATAGAAATGCATTAGCTAAGCACAGTGCAACATGCATGAATTTTGTTAGCTTTAAACTCATTGTCTTAGAGGAAGTTCCACAGTTTTTTGGGGACAGCAGTACTTTGCTTGAAGTGAAGGAATTGGTTTGGCAGTTGAAATTAACTGCAGACTGTCCCCCAGGCATTAGTGAAAATATTAATATTAAGTGTGCATTGAAATGAGGAAGATGATTTGTGTTTATATAATAACAAGTAGCGTGCTTATTTTCTAACCAGCCTAAAGAGTTCATATAGAGTTCAGTTGTACTACATTTATGTTTATAGCTAAGCATTTGTATTATTAATGAGATTCTCATTCATTGGTTCTTAATGTTATTAGAACAGCCTCTTTTACTGAAGTTATATATACTGTAAAATGTATTGTATTTAACTTTCTGATGAAGTCCAGTTATTAAACGAATGAAAGCACTAACATAGACTCCACTGTGTGTTATTCCACATATTATTTAGTTTGCTTTTATTTAGTTTGCTTAGAATTAAGTGAAGTGTTTTTATATTTATATATATATATATATATATATATATATATGTGTGTGTGTGTGTGTGTGTGTGTGTGTGTGTGTGTGTGTGTGTGTGTATATGTGTATATATATATATATATATATATATATATATATATATATATATATATCTACCTGACCTGACAACCACACACACACACAACCCCACATACGACACCACATATTCACATATTCGACAGTCCATAAACACGACACAACAAACCGACAACGAAATAACGGAACGTAGCCACGGTACACAAAAACCTGCACACCCATACACCACAAACAACACAAAAAAACAAAACACACACCATTCCCACACACACACACCAACACAACAAAACAGCACACATCCTAACTAAACCTTACAAACCTACTCTAACCCTAAGGTCCGCCCACTTATCTACACTAGCCCTACCACCCCTAACAGCCCCTAACCCTAACTCACTTAACCCCCCCTCACTCCCACCTACCCTAACTCACTTAACCCACCCCCCTAACTCCTTAACCCCCAAACACACTCTAATCTAACCCTAATAGCCTCCCCCTTCTAACTCCCTCCCCCCTATCCCTCCAGAAACCCCTACTCCTAACTTACTTACCTCCCACCCCACAGACCAACACCTAGCCATTACTACTACCCGCTCACATTCCTAACGTCACGTCCGGCCACTACCTCACACATTGGTCATTCATCGCGGCATCCTCGGCGTTGGTGTTGTCATCCGTCAGGGTTTCAGCTCTTTTTTCGATTCGTTCTTGTGGGGCTCTGATCTTCGTACGGGTCTTCTCTCGTTCTCTCTTCGAATTGTACTGTCATATATATATATATATACATATAGCCTTTATCAACTGGAGTGATACCACTTTCCTAAAATGTGACTGATCAGAAATTAAATCTAATAATTCTGTAAAATGTTATCTTAATTCAAAAACATGTTTTCAGTTGTTAACACTCTCTTAAGTTTATGTCTTCATTTATATAGTTCTAATATTGAATGTTTTACTAGTATCCAACCTAAAAGTCTTTTGATGTAATGTTTGCTCAAAATTAACAATTCTTTAATATGTCACATTGTTGTCTATATAATTCTGGCCTTTTAGTAAAAAGTGACTCACTGTCCATATTAACTTCAGAACTTGGATGCACTGGTTACATTAATTTGCAGTGTAGTATTAATCATTTTACCAATGAGAACATGTTCTTGCTTCCAGGAATAATGTAAAGTAAGCCCAGTGATAATTGTAAACATATCCATTTAGTGCTTTCATACCCATGTTGTTAGGAACTTCATCAGAATCATAAAAACATTTAAGGTTTATTTTAATTTAAAAGTTCACAGAAGTCACATTGGTTAGAAATCTTATCCTTTGCTCCAAAACTGGCATCAGTTAAATAAAAATAAATGTATAAAACATGTTGAGTATATAAAGTGCTGTGATTATATAAAATACATTATGTATTCATCTGTATTACCCTGTGCAAATAACATGAATTTCTTAATTTAGAAGATCTAAGTTCTAAGTCACTTGAAATATAACTACTCTCATTCAATCCTGTTGAGTTTTTGGCATCAGTTCCAATTTGTCAAATTGTTTCGCTTTTCTTTAATAACATTTTCCATCTCCCTCCCCACACACACTGGAATAGGTATCTGCTCAAGTACCAAACATAAGAATTATTTCAACCTGTGCATATCTTAGAATGTTTAACTAGTGCACTTTTATCATCTTTTTTGTCTATATTGTATATATATTGGCATTTTTTTCTTAAGGGACTTCTCTGTTTTTTCCATGTTCTGGAACTCCATAAGCTCCCTCCTAAAACCTGGTACCAAAAACAACCCTTGTCCTGACTCCAGTAAATCTGACCTTGAAATCGCATCTATGTTTAATACCTTCTTTACCTCATCTATTGCTGATCTAACAAAGACCTTTACCAATAATAACCCTCCATCTCCTACTGCCCAAACCTCCCCTCCCTCCTCCCCACCCACTTTTGAACTCAAACCTATTTCCACCAACCTAATAAAAAAACTCTTAGTTAAACTAAAACCATGCTCCAATGCCCCTGACAACATTCCTTCCTCCTTCCTAAAAATAGCCTCAGACAGTGTTGCCCACCCTATCAGCATACTAATCAATAGATCATTACTTGAATCCTATGTCCCCAAACTATGGCGGTCTGCTTTTACTCTTCCACTCCACAAGGGTGGCAAAAATTGCAGCACCTCCAACTTCCATCCCATAGCCATCCTCTCCCCTATCTCCAAAATTCTCGAAAAATGTATCCACCTGCAACTCTTACCATTCCTTACCAAGCACCGACTACTCTCCCCTACCCAACATGGCTTCCGTCCAGGACACAGTACCAACTCTGCCCTACTCTCCTTCCTACATTCTGTTAATTCAGCTCGCGACTGTGGTAACATGGTATCCTGTATTCTACTAGACTTATCTAAAGCCTTTGACACCATCTCCCATAGTCACCTACTAAACCATCTGTCTAACCTCAACATCTCCCATAAAACTCTTTCTTGGTTCTCAAGCTACCTCTCTGATAGATCCCAAGCTGTGAAGTGGGGCCAGGCCACCTCCTCTTTCCTCCCAACCCCTACTGGGGTTACCCAAGGCTCAATTCTTGGCCCATTGTTATTTAATATATCTATCAATAACTTCCACAAAGCCATACCTAATACCAAAATTGTACAATACGCTGATGATTCCACTTTAATCTGCCATACATCCAACCTAAAAGATCTCCAATTTCTAACCCAAACTGCTTTCTCTACCACCAAAAATTGGATACTACAAAACCACCTCTCACTAAATGCCAACAAAATTAAGATCCTTCTATTCTCTCCCTCTAAATCCCTCCCTATAGACAAAAACTCATTCCAAATCACCAGCCATAACAACTCAATTATCAAAGTCATACCCTCCACCAAACTTCTTGGTGTAACCATTGATGAACACCTTAACTTCATAAATCACATCCAGCAAAATATCAAGAAAACATATATAAAACTAGGCCGTCTATACAGAAACAACCACTTCCTCTCACCTTCCTCTAGACAAACTCTCGCCACAATCTATCTGCTTCCCTCTCTTCTGTATGGAGCTCCTCTCCTCACTAACCCATCTTCCACTCTCACCTCCAAATTGGAGGTATGTTACAATAAAATAGCCAGATTCGCCACAAATGCCAAATCCTCCACTCATCACTGCACCTCCCTACAGTCATTAAACTGGCCTGAACTCCCAATCTACTACTCCTTCACCAAATCACCACTGCTCACAAACTATTCTTCCAACCTTCTAAATGCCCTGCACTCTCCAACATTTTGCAACCTTACAACCCACTCACACCCCTTCGATCTACCCACCAAAACTTGATCACCATCCATAAACCCAAGCACCCTGCTGGCCAGCTTCTGCTATCTTATTCCCTAGCTAAAAAATGGAATGCTCTTCCCTCCACACTGAGGACCTGTGACAACCTTAAAAACTTAAAAAAATCAACTTCATTCCTATCTTTATCTTAACAGGAAATACAATTATACTCTTCCCCCCATTCCTCTCAAGCTCTCCTCTCCTTTCTCCTCTGATTAACCTCTATACCTTCCTAGCCTCACTTCAATTTGTTATTGTAACCATTCTACAAAATCTTGCCAGGATACTATACTCCTGTCTACTCCTGAATCTTTACAGTTATTTGTTCCTCACTCCTGCAAATGCCTCCTGTTGCTTGCATTCCTAACTTCCTATATTATTAAGCATGCTATTTAAACTTTAAATACAGAGCACGACTGCCCAAGCTCCCTCCAAATTTATTAATGTAATTAACCTTTGTACTATGTTATTTTCTCCCCAAGCCACCACAGAATGTAGGCTCACTTAGCCCAGTGTACTGAATTGTAAATATGTTTTCCATTTTCTGTTTTCTACTTTTGAATGCTACCTTTTGTAATCCTTAATTTCTTTGTTAATTATTACTGTATTATTGTATTTTTGTAACTTTTATGGAGCTTTTCTCCCAGGGCCTCCACTGAAAATGGGCTTCCCAGGCCCACTGGACCTCCCCGGTCATCAAACTGGAATAAATAAATAAATGTAGAATGTTTTACAGGCATCACAGCTGAAAAAATAGATAAGCTGTTATGTATTACAATTAAATCTGTCAACATTCCTGTACACCTTTATTTGAAATATTAATGCCCCTTTCTCATGTATATCAATAAACTGACATTGGGCACAACATCCACTCTTCTTAGTACCTTCTACCTCCTTAAAATCCTGACACGGAGGGTGTTCAAGCTGATTATATGCGTCTGCCTTGCATACAACATTATGCTGTGAAGTGAATAGATTAGTTGGTGCCCCTGATTTCTCAAATATTGTTCAATGTTTTGTAACAGTTTCTCTTATAACTTTCTTTTCTGTTGAATAATGCAATAACAGAGTGCGAGGGAATTTTTATCGCCATCAATGGTTCCCTAATGTGGTACTTGTTAGAGTCAACTAACCCAATTTTAATAATGGGGCCATATTTGTCTCCTTTAATCTAATTACCTCATGTTGTAACCCTCAAACTAATTCTCAGGGGTAATTTCTTTCTACAAACATCACTGTCAAATTTCTGCAATCCTCATCAAAGATGTTGTCATCTGAAACTAACCTTGAAAGCCTTATAAACTGACTTTTTACCAGTTCTTTCTTCTGATGGAAAGGGGCTCCTCTTGATAGTGTGAAAAGAAATTCCTATAAATAGGTTTCCTGTAAATATTATTGATAATCTCATTATTGCCTCACTCTTTTAAATTAAAGTCCGAAAAAATTGCCTGATTCTAACTTATAGTGAGTTTGAATCTTACACATTCAGTGGTTTCCTCCAAATAGTTAACAAATTTGGCATATTGTATAGTTCCCTTCCCATATTAGAAATCCATCATCCAGGAAACTGTACTAGCTAGTACACAACTCAAAACTACTGCACTTAAGTATAACATTGCACTCCCTCTAGCATAAAACAACATTTACAAAGATGGGGGCATGAGTTGCCCCATGGCTAGCTCCTTTTAACTGTTTATAGTGCTTGCCTTCAGATTAAATATAGTTGCATTTCATGATTGCTTCCATAAATGTGACCATTAAATGAATGGGCAGGATTCTCGAAGGCTTGCATGGAGTGTAAGAGATGTGTAACACTCCATGCAAGCCTTGCGATCCAGGAACAGCCCTAAACTCAGTGTAAGAGACCAGCTAAAACGTCTCTTACACGGACTGGGCGTGGATATGCTAAATACCTCACTTGCAGCCGAAAGGTATGCAAATGAGGTATCTTAATGATTCACGAAGCAGAAACCAGCCCGTGTAAGAGACATTTTAGCTGCAGAAATGTACTCAGTTCACAACTGAGTACATTTCTGCAAAAATCACAACGGAGCCATGTCAGCTCCAAATAAAGGGTGCATATGTGTCAGGCAGCATGCCAATGGCCAAATATGTGGTCATTGGCAAGGTAACCCGATGCAATAAATACAGTGCAGCCCCGTGCAAACGGGCTGCACTGTATAAAACATAAAAATGAAGGTTATAAACCCACAAATGTGGGTTTTATGCAATACATGGAATGACAATGCAGGGACCAGCAGACCAAAAACATCATGGCCACCGTGTAGTGGTTGCTAAGGGGGAAAGCTGAGTCTAAGACATGTAACTAAGCATTAGTAGGCAATCTCATGTAAATGAGGGTTAGGATACTGAATCCCACAGTCACATAGCAAATGAGCACAGTCTGAGTAGTGTAAGAGATACATAAGGGGGAGGAATAGAGTAGGAGATAGGTGACATCACAGGGGGGAATGGTAGAAAGAAATGCAGTTCATTGGAGGTCAGTGTAACATGACAGATGACAGACACAGATCAGGGAAAGAGGAGTGCCACAAGATAAGCATGGGAAAGTCAAGAAATGGAAGGTGTACACTGTTACTTACACCAAAGTTTCTTACATGCGCACGTGTGCACGCCATGAAGCGCGAGTAGGGCAGTGTGCACGCGTGTAAGGCAGACTGAGCATGTGGGAGCGTGTTGGTAGATGTTTAACACTGTTTGCGCTGGTGTGCGCGCATGTAGGGCAGACTGAGCATGTAGGAGCCTGTTGGCAGATTTGTAACACTGTTTGCGCTGGTGTGCACGTGTTTTAACCCGAATAGGCAGATCCTGAACTGTGTAAGCATGTGTGCGCGCGTGTAAGCAACTGTGAGCATGTTTCTGCTGGTATGCACGCTGCTCCCCCCTGAGGAAACAGAAAGGAAAAAGGAAGCAACAGAATTAGTAGGAAGCTAGCAGGGAATACTGCTGGAGCTAGCAGGTGAAAACAGAGGGGAACCCATCACAGTGGAAACCAAGGTATGTGTTGGCCTAAGAATACTAGCAACAGATACCTTCTAAAGACCAACTGGTGATATGATGGGGCTATCACAGGCATCAGCCTCCAGGGTACTGCACCAGTTCCTGGATGCCATGTCAGCACATGTCGGTGATCATCTATATTTCCCCAATGCCCGTGAGGTATTGGCCAGCAATATGCGTCTCTTCCAGCAAATAGCGGAATACCCTGAGGTTGTGGGTGCAATAGAATGCACGCACATACACATCAAAGCACCAGCCGGTGAGCGGAGTAGGGCCTACATTAACCGCAAGGGCTTCCCCTCCATCATCTGCCAGGTCATGTGTGATGCCCAGGGCATAATAATGAATGTGTGTGCTGGCTGCCCTGGGAGCTACCATGATTCCCACATCTGGCATTTGACGCAGCTGTACCAGACATTTGCCAGTGGGGACATCCCACATGGACACCTATTGGGGGATGCAGGTTATGCACTGGAGCCGTGGCTGATGACACCCATCAGAAACGCACACACACCTGAACAGGAACGCCATAATGAGGCACATGCACAAACACGTAATGTAATAGAGCGTGTGTTTGGGCTGCTCAAGTCATGGTTCCGGTGTCTGGACACATCTGGTGGAGCCTTGCAGTACACACCAACTACATGTACCCAAATTGTCATGGTATGTGCTATGCTACATAATATGATCTTGCGAAAACAGCTGCAGCAGGACCAGCATAGGGCTGGGCCAAACAGTCCCCCACCATTGCCAAGGCCATCACAGGCAGAGCGTGACTCAGAGGAGGAACAACCTGAGCCTGCCCCAGTAGGCAGCAGGAGGCGTGCCCAGTATGCCCTGGCCTTGGCAAAGAGGCAACGCATAGCACATACACTGGCTCAGTAGGAACCCTGGGAATGATACCCCCTCGGACTCACTCAAATAATAACAGGGATGCCTAAAATGACATGACCTGCTCACAATCATGTACAGGGAGTGTAATATGCGCATCCGACAGAGGCAGCCCTGCAGCACCACCTGAGGCATGAATGCCATGTGTTAAGTAATGTAACACCATGTACTATATGCACACCTGAGGACCCTGACTAGCATCCACCCTCACCAAGCATGAAGCCACAAAATGATGATGGGATGATCAATTGCAATAACTGGCTGAAGTAATGCAGTTATTCAAAGTGGAGCCAATGTGTTCCAGCCTGGGAAGACATGCGGAGCATGACATGATGCACCACCTGCTAGGGGTGGCGTGCACCTATCAGTCCAGGCCCCATGGATACTGGCAAAGGCTGTCAGTACCCACAGCATGCACTGAATAGGTAAGTCTCAAAACACAAACCCACCTTCATAGGTACCACAAGGGATAGGAACCTAGATGTAATGCTACCCAATGCCAGAAGTCTAAACAGCTAGATGTGTGCAGTGTAAATGCACACAGTATGGAGAATGTAGATATCAGTCTTGTAATAGAAAACTGGGTCAAGACTCACATCAGCACCCTAACACTACCAGGTCACACCTCATACTGTGCTGTACAGCCGCAAAACATGGAACAAGCTACAAAAGGAGGGTGACTAGCAAAAAATGTCAAGGATAACCACACCCCCATGTTGGTACCACAACAAGAAGCAGCATGGATTAGCCATGGTCAAATACCAATGGCTAAAACCACCTCCCAGTATATAGCCTGCTGCAGACTACTGTCCTAATACCAGGAACTGCACCTGGCATATGTTGGAATACATGACTATATCAAGCCCCCCAAACCACATTATATTGCTTGACTGAAAATACCCAGACATACACTGGGAGCATTATACTAGCACCAACACAGTAGGAGAAAAGTTCCCAGAATCCATAAACCAAAATGCCCAGGAACAACGTACCACTCCCACAAGAGGGGTAAGCATACTGGATGTGATAATCAGCAACATGTGTACTGGATGGCAAGATGAGAAGTGTATACCTCACTGGTAAGACCAGACCATAGAGTAAAAATAATGCTGCAAAACCAACTGTAAAACCTAAACCAGCAACAAACAGGAAGCCTCGTCAGGAACGTAGCTGGAACAGCAGGACTGTAAATATCTATTAGGTGCACCACAGAATCCACAGAATCCACCAACGTGAAGAATAACTTCTTTATTGCACTAAATCCACGAACAAATAATACAAATATAAGAAACAAATGAACTTCCAACACTAGTTTAGCGCTTTCATCTGCCAAGCGCAGACTTCATCAGAACTAGTGATTACCACCTTTGCAAGCTTTTTTAAAAAACAAATTTGGTGCCAAAACTGTAAATGCTTTTTAAAGAGACACTCTATATCATAACATACTACATTTAAATTGAAATATACAATTAAAATACATAACTGTGTGCAATAAATTCATAATGCATTAAAAATATATTTGTATAAAAAATATATTTGTATAAAAAATTCTACCTAATGAGCCGTTTATAAAAACTTTAATATGAGTATCTTGGTATAAATATCTAAAAACAATTATGTAAAAATTATTTTATTTTAAATACTAAACCTATTGAGACTAGATAAGAATTAGGAGTCCATAACCAAAAACGGTTTAATACTAATATATTCATTTATACCTGGACTCCGAGTAGAATCAGTCAGCATCTGCCATTTACTGTCCTTACAGGCTAATCTTGTTTTCCAATTGTCACCATATAGTATGTCCTGCTCCTGATCTATGATAAAAAATAAGAAGATATGGTTTTCCACATGTTCCTTGATATGTCTATATAATGCATTTTTACAATCTTTAACCTGTATTCTATAATAATGTTCATAAATGTGTTTCTTCAACTGCCTTTCTGTTTTGCCTATATAATAGGCTGAACATGTCTTACATAGGGCCAAATACACTATATGTTTAGTATTACAGTTCCCACCTCTACTTCTAATCACAGTATGATTGACATCACCCAATTGGACCTCAATACTCTCATTAATATATCTACATTGATTACACCTTCCACATTTTCTGGTGAAAACTTTCCCTTGCTTCTTTAATATCTTCTTATGATTTACTTTTTCTAGCAGTCTTTTAATATTTGGACCCGTTTTATATACTATTCTCGGTTCATTTCCTAAAATTGCTTTATTCGACTCCACTACAGTTATCAAATCCCAATATCTATCAATACTTTCCTTAATCCTATTACTGTATGGTGTGTAAGTGATGACACATACTCTACCTATGTAACCCTTGTTGGTGTTACAATTCTCTTTGGTATTTAAGGTGTTACCCAATAGTGGTTTGTATTTGTGACCCCATTGTACTATAACATATTCTATTGTGTCCTTTAACATACGTATTGGATATCCTCTATTCAAAAATAAATTATTTATTAGCTTCATTTCTTCTTCCATTAATTCCTTACTCTACGACATCCTAGCACCTCGAATACATTGTCCTTTGACTATATTTTTGAATATATATGGTGGGTGTTCACTAGTAAAATATAAATAGTCATTAGAAAATGTATTTTTGTGGTAAACTCTAGATGTAAACCCATCCATAGTTAAGCTAATAAATATATCCAAATAGGCAATGCCTTGGTTGCTAATTTTATGTGTAAATTTAAGAAATTGTGTAGTTCCATTTATATACTCCAGGAAATTCATAATTTTATCATTCAGTCCATTCCATAAAATAAAAATATCGTCAAGGAATCTTGCATAGAAAGTTATATAGGGATAAAATTCACTATTGACAATAAACTCATTTTCCCAATCAGACATGACAAGGCTGGCAAATATAGGGGCGCATGAAGCGCCCATAGCAACACCCTTGCTCTGTCTAAAATATTCGCCTTCAAATGTTAAATAGTTGTAGTCCAAAACCAGACCCATCATGTCTAATATGAGAACAATTTTGTCCCAACTTAACTGTGAAAATTTTCTCAAACTATTTCCAAACCTTTCAAGTCCTTCTTCTTTAGGTATGCTAGAGAAAAGGTCACATACATCTATAGTCACCAAAGTAAGTTGATCTGACCATAATTCAGGTCTTAATTTTCCCCAAAAAATCCCAGGAATCCTTAATTATAAATGGTATATTCTGGTAAATATGCTTAGTCCATCTATCTATCGTCAGTCCTATATTGTATGTTTTGGATCTGGAACCAGAGATAATAGGTCTAAAAGGGGGTTTCTCCAAAGACTTGTGCACTTTGGGTATCCCTACTATACGTGCCATAACCGGGTGTTCTACCTTCAAAAATTCATACAATTCCTGAGTAATTCTATTATCAATCAAGTATTCCTCTAAAATTAGATCAATTCTCCTGAATCCTATATTAATTTGATTGATAGAAACTGTCTCATAGTTACCCGTTTCGTATAATATATTATATATTTCTGCATTATATGCTAAGTTTGTAAATAATGCAACACCCCCACTTTTGTCGGGTTTCATGATTCTTATATCCTTGTTATTAATAAGCTCATTTAAACATTCTCTTTCTTGAATGGTAATATTATCATCCTGTATGCATTTTTATATCTATAAATTTCCTTGTTTAGACAGTATAAATCTCTACACACCATTTTCTCATAATTATTCACTTGTGAATTACTGGATGGCATGTAAGTACTTTTTTTCTTGAGCTCTATTGGTACATACGTTCTATTGTCATCCATTTTAGTCTCAAATTGTAGTGCTAAATTGAGTCTCCTGCTGAATAATTTGATTTCCTTCATATGGTCTACCAAATTGAATTTATTTGATGGTATGAACTTCATACCCTTACTTAATAATAGGCAAAATTCATCCTTAATAGGAAACTCTGTATAATTGATAACCTTGAAACCTTTGTATATTCTAATGGAAGGCAACTTCTCATGGTTGTCACTATGCTCCACCCCTACATCTCTTCTTAATAATCCTAAACTATTCTCATAATGTGGTTCCAAGTTTTCTTTTTCCTTTGTATGTGATGCCCCATCATGTACCAATACTTCGTTCATTTGTGTCTCCTGTTCCCCTGTGTGTAAGGTTTCCAATACGTAGGATGGAATCTGCCTCCTTAAAAATTCTCTTCTCTATGTGTTTCCCTGAAATCCCTATGGCTGATATGTCTTTCCTTTAACTGTAATTTCCTTTCCTGTGGCCAGATATAAGCTTTATGTAATCTATAAGTCTCTATATCTCGTTCAATCTTTCTGTTCTTTCTTAGATAAACACTATCTGCCTTGGTGTCAGCCAAGTGGAATTGCTTATGATATAAATCGCTCCATTGATCAAAATCTGAATGCCGTAATATAATTTCATTGATACTTTCAACTTCATCAACCAATGCACATAATTTTTCATCATTACACTTCATAAGTAATTTCATAAACATAAATCCAAATTCATCGAATAAATTATTAAATTCAGTTATCACATTTTCATTATAATCCATTTCCATAGGTAGTTTGAAGAACCTCAAACCTTTGGGTACTATCTGGGACTTGATACATTTAGTAAGGCATGCATTGTCAACTTTAACATTTTTGATCTGTATCAATTTATTACCTAAACTATAAATCATATTCTTAATCGTATCACTCTCCCCACTAGCATATCGAGTTTTATTAGTAGGAGAATAATGTATCTTATCAAATTCATATTCATTCCTTAAGAAATTATCAATAACTTCATTATTCGAACGAATTCTCTTATGTGAAATTAAATTAAATTTATTGTCATTCCTAGGTTCAGGCATAATATCCTGACACTGGGTATTAAATTTACTAATGACAGTACCTTTTGTATTTGTTTTCTGTGTTCTTGCCATGGACGAATATGTCTTATGCGGCAAAATGTTAGGGTTACATAGGTAGAGTATGTGTCATCACTTACATACCATACAGTAATAGGATTAAGGAAATTATTGATAGATATTGGGATTTGATAACTGTAGTAGAGTCGAATAAAGCAATTTTAGGAAACGAAACGAGAATAGTATATAAAACGGGTCCAAATATTAAAAGACTGATAGAAAAAGTAAATCATAAGAAGATATTAAAGAAGCAAGGGAAAGTTTTCACCAGAAAATGAGGAAGGTGTAATCAATGTAGATATATTAATGAGAGTATTGAGGTCCAATTGGGTGATGTCAATCATACTGTGATTAGAAGTAGAGGGGGGAACTGTAATACTAAACATATAGTGTATTTGGCCCTATGTAAGACATGTTCAGCCTATTATATAGGCAAAACAGAAAGGCAGTTGAAGAAACGCATTTATGAACATTATTATAGAATACAGGTTAAAGATTGTAAAAATGCATTATATAGACATATCAAGGAACATGGGGAAAACCATATCTTCTTATTTTTTATCATAGATCAGGAGCAGGACATACTATATGGTGGCAATTGGAAAACAAGATTAGCCTGTAAGGAAAGTAAATGGCAGATGCTGACTGATTCTACTAGGAGTCCAGGTATAAATGAATATATTAGTATTAAACCGTTTTTGGTTATGGACTCCTAATTCTTATCTAGTCTCAATAGGTTTAGTATTTAAAATAAAATAATTTTTACATAATTGTTTTTAGATATTTATACCAAGATACTCATATTAAAGTTTTTATAAACGGCTCATTAGGTAGAATTTTGTATACAAATATATTTTTTATACAAATATATTTTTAATGCATTATGAATTTATTGCACACAGTTATGTATTTTAATTGTATATTTCAATTTAAATGTAGTATGTTATGATATAGAGTGTATCTTTAAAAAGCATTTACAGTTTTGGCGCCAAATTTGTTTTTTTTAAAAAAGCTTGCAAAGGTGGTAATCACTAGTTCTGATGAAGTCTGCGCTTGGCAGATGAAAGCGCTAAACTAGTGTTGGAAGTTCATTTGTTTGTATATTTGTATTATTTGTTCATGGATTTAGTGCAATAAAAAAGTTATTCTTCACTTTGGTGGATTCTGTGGTGTACCTAATAGATATTTACAGTCCAAGTTGTTCCAGCTACGTTCCTGACGAGGCTTCCTGTTTGTTGCCGGTTTAGGTTTTACAGACCATAGAGTAATCACACTGGATATACACATCCCGACCCCAGTCCCTGGGCAGAATACCACAGTGAAAAACATGTGTAAAGCATAGGTTGCACCCCTCCAAACTGATGTGGAATCCATGAAAGGCCCTGTGCAAGTGCAGAATATGGGACACACCGCAGAACATGTTATACAGGCATTCCATGAACACAGCCAGGAATGCTTGGAGTATGCAATCACAAATAACAAGACACAATGCCATACACGCAGGCATCTGGCATGCTGGACTCCAGCCATTACCAAACCATGCAAGAGAATGAGGAAGCTACTACATGATAGAGCAAACATAAAAAGGGAAGTAATCACTGATCAGTAGTATGGTAATAAAATATGTCCACACATACAATCCACTAAGGCCAGCCACAACAAGTAGAATCTGTGAATCCAGAGGCAATGTGACACCTGGCCCAAGTACACAGACAACCCACAACTCCCCCCATTAAATACAAATATATGTGAGAGATTCAACCATGTATCCAAACCGGAGGCTAAGCTCCCCCAACTCAGTACTGTCAAAACTAGTCAGGAGGAGAAGGTAACCACATACACCACAAACCCAGTCCCACATAGACCTATCACAACTGTAAACCAAACACATAAACACAGAAAAACATTCCCGGAGGACCTAATTACAAACACACAACACCAACAGAAGCCTCCAAAGCAGATCCCAGGCAACCACAACCTCCAATCATAGCACATGCAACACATAGTACACAAAGCTGGTGTGCCAAACAGTCACAGGCCAGAAGGAGAAACAACATGCCTGATACAGTTGTAATAGGTGTCTTTATAGGCAGACACACTGCTGTCCCACTCACCAGACTGAACAAGGGAAAGGGTACAGTAAGCTGCCTGTAGGCTGCCACAATATGCCACATAACACAAGTACGCAGGTCACCCCAAAGCAAGCAGAAATATGATGCACTCATTGTCCATGCTGGTGTGAATGACCTGAGGTGTACCTCCCTGGACAACATGAAAAGAGACATGGATGAGCTCTCTGAGTATGTACTCCAGGCCGGTATGACACTGGCTATTTGCAGCATCCAACCCTCACCAAGAACGATGCGACAGTACAAACACAGAATGATCATCTTTAACAGATGGCACAGTTACAGCTGTCAGTCCAAGAGGGTCTAATGTCTGTCTGCTTGAGATGTCATGCATGACAAGCCATGCTACTGTTCCAGGGATGGCTTGCACCTGTTACCCCAGGGCGTCTGGATACTGGATAAGGCCTTTGCCACCTCCATAGAGCCGTATGTAGGAAAGGCCAAAAAGACTACCCACCACCCTAGAAAACATAAGTGGTAAGAAACATAAGGGTAATGCTAACCAATGCCAGATGTGTAAACTGCAATATGCATGCCCCTGAGGCACTTCCCAGTATGGAGAACATTGATGTCTGTGCATGACAGAAGCCTGCTGCAAGCCTACTGATAGCACACCAGCACTACCAGGTTATACCACATATCATGCGTTATGGCCCCAACACCTGGACCAAAACATCAAAGGAGGGGGAGTATCCATATGCAGCACAGACACCCATACGGCCAGGTAACTGACAATGCACAAAGCAGCGGAGACCAACCATGTGCACCTAAGTGTAGTCAAAACTGCTGTATAATCTGTAGCATGCGACAGACCACACTCTCACACACAAGAACTCCACCCAGACATCCTGAAGACACTGGACAGTATGAATGTCCCACCAAATACCAGACAAGGTACTCACAAATTACCACATAGGTGGTAAACCTTTATGTATGCAAGGAGTAATGAGGGACCTAGGGACACAAGTCGACAGTAATCTGTCATGTGACACTCACAATGCCAATGTGACTAGGAAGATTGTCGATATTGGACACCGTATCATGAAAGGATTCACATCTACATCAACAGAGGTCACTGTGCCCCTGTACTGTTCCCTTATCAGACCCAAAATCTAGTACAATGACTCATATGGGATGTACCATACGTGACACCTGCAGCGGTTCGGAAGACCTCAAAGGTACCCCACCAAGAGGATAAAGGGTGTCAAATATATGTCATATGCTGCCTGGCTGTAGACACCCCAGCTGAATGCAGTCACAAACTGCCTACACAGAGGCATTGTATGTCTGTTCTACAAGGCCATGTCCAACACAGGAGTAATGGACATGCTCCACCACAGGAAATCAAAGCCATTGGAGCTGTGAGAGTGACAGATGTTAGCCTCAACACATAATGAAATAGGATGTGCTGGAGGGACAGATACATAACCCAGAGGCTCCCAACACCCAGAAACAGGATCCCAATCCATGTTAGGCAGAGCCCCTCACTGACATCCCTCAACAGGAATATTGCCAAGTGGATGGATGATCGTACATGTATACTGTGGGTCTTCACTGTGTCACGACCAGACAGAGGCACAGTAAAGAAAATCATAAATGGCCATAATAGTCACATAGCAAGGGGCGGCAAAAGACACACACACTCTGGCTTGGCTTACTAATGCCCTAGGGTGGATAGCCTAGTATGAACCCATGAACCTATGAAGATACAAATTGTACAGAACACTAAGGATAATCACAAGGCTGCCTTAACTGATGGTAGGAAGCATGTTGGGAATCCACAGATATGCTCCAAATCACACAGATATTACAAACAACATACCAAACACACACACATATTGCCAACATACAACCTGACAGGTGCAGTGCAACCCCCCCCCCCCAGAATGCAAAATATCTATCCCAGCAGACTGCTGGTCCCCTGACATTGCAGATGCTGAGGTAACAGCCATCATCTGCAAAGCAAAACACACAGCAGCAAAGGTATGTGATGGTGTCTTGGACTGAGGCCAACATGGACTCCAAGAATAATGGAATGCCAAATCACACTACTGCCCAATGTCAGCCTTACCACAGGATATGTACCCAAAGAGCAGTGTACAGCAACAGTGGTCCTTCACAACAAAGGTGTTGCCTGAATGGATACTGCAAACTACCACCCCAGGATCCTGACAAGCTTGGTCTACACAGTTACGGAAAGGATCAGTTTGCACTGCAGACATAAAGCTATCGTGGACCTACTGATACCGGACCCTACACAGTGTGGCTGTCGTAACTGCAGATCCTGCTCCTAAACATGTTTGACCCATTTGAAACAGTCATTAAGGTCATTGATGAGGGCAATGTGGTCCACACAGCGTAGCTGGACCGTGCATATGCTTTCAGACAATACTCTACGAGTTCAGTATGGATATGTTCACCAGCTTAAATATATACCCCTATGTCAGTAGAGGGGTTGCAAACCAGACCAATGACAGAACTTACATGGTCAGACATGCTGCATCCATGTCAGACTACAAAGCAGATATGAGTGGCATCCCACAAGGCTTGGTCCTGGGACCCCCCCCCCTTTCTGTATATATGTCCCATAGGTATAGGCCAACATGGAAGGACTGTGACTGAACATGTATGCAGAGGAGTACAAACAGCCCACCATATCCGACCCCCAGCTGACACAAGCAACATACAAAAGGGCCACCTACAAACAGACAACTGGAGCCATAGCCATGTCAGCAAGCTAATTGCAGAACTGTGTATAGACAACCACCATGGATATACAGTAAGTGCCCACAAATTACCACACAGGTGTTAACCCATTACATACCTAACATGTAATGAGAGACCTGGGGACACAAGGTGATAGATATCCTGCACTGGACAAACATGTGGATGTAGTGTTCGCAGAAACATACCATATACCCACCCAATCATGAAGGTTGTCAGATGTAGATAAGGGGAAGTCACTGTGGCTCTGCAGTCATCCTTCATCAGTGTCACAATTGACTACAATAGCCCCTGTGGGATATACCTCAGCAGACACCTCCATCAACTGTAAAGTCCACAATAGTACCCCACCAGGAGTAGCAAAGAGCATGAACAGATGCCATGTGTTGCCTGAGTAAACAAACTGCAGCTCCACACACTGCCATACTGCCCAGCCAGAGGCAAGCTGTGCCTGATGTATGAAGCCATGTCCAAGCTGGAAGCAAAGAACATGCTGCACCTTGTACAATCTGAATGGCAGTGAGCTATGCACATGATAGACCTGAACCCCAGCACTGACATACATAGGACAAGCTTTACAGAATGATCCATAACACAGAAGGCACCCCCACTCTTGAGTAAACTCCCGGTACAGGTTAGCCAGAGAGTCACCTATTGTCACCCCTCAAGAGGAATCCCGATGAGTGGATGGGAGATGGTAGGTTAACCCTGGGTATCACTGTTATGTCAGAGGTAGACGGAGGCACAGTATACTAACCATGACATATGTCATGGCAAACTCCAGTTACAATGTGTGTCGAAGGACAAACACACCCTGTGACTAGCATCAGAAATGGCCTAGGAAACATCGCTAGTGTTTGCCAATATCCACCTATGTTGTGGAATACACTACCAATGTTGGACGAGCCTGGTGTAGGTAGTCCATATCTGAACATAATGCAACATGGTCATATGTGCACAACTGGCCTCTACACAGTCTGTTGTGCTCACTATGAAGATGTCAAGCAGTGATAGGACTAAAGCCCAGGATACTGTCCACCACAGTGAAAGTACTGAACCAGTACACTATGTGGTACTACAGTGTTAGGTCATTATGAAAGTATGTTGACAACTGTCTGCAAAGTATCCCATGCAATCCCTGCAGGCACAGTATATTCCCTGTTGTGGCAGACACGAAGCAGTTGGCCAGTTAGTACACAACATGACACCCAACACACAACCATAAACGTGAGATATTGTTGAAGTTCACACACACCCAAATATGTGGTGGACTTCAGAGTGCAACATATGGAAAGCTCACACTGGGCATGCTTGCACACTTTGATAAATGAGGCATATGTCAGACAACATGCCATGGAAAGGCTGAACTGGGCATGCTCACACACTTAGGCCATATCTCCGTTTAGCAGTTGGCCACACATATCTGGTATTTGTACGTGTCATTCCATGAACCAACCACAACACAGCAATCTGCCCAGTGCACACAGTAAATGACTACAGAGACATAAGTGATATAGTTGATCGCCATCATATGCAAACATCTTCCACAGATACACAAGTTGTTCATAGGAACAGGGAATGCTATGGCAATAAAGACCTGCAAACAGTAGAACAGCACAACAAATGTTGTGCATCTGACAATTGAACATATGGGTGTAGAGGTCAATACTAGGCTTGTTGCCCTAGGGAATGATAGCTTAGCCAGAGTGTGTTTGGCATCTGCATCCCCAGTACAGTAGGCTACTATGCCACTGTAAAGTAGGTCACATAAGGCAATGTGTGAGGCTAGTGAGCTGTGCCTCTGTCAAGCAGGGGCACAGTGGAGATCCCAGGGTTTGAATGTGCTAAGCCACAGCCATGTTGTTGGAGTGTGCTGGAAGAGGGTTGCTGAGGACCTCTAACAGTAAGTGGCCATCAATAACAGACTGAGGGGAGCCCTATCTGCATTTTCTGGACAATTCCACTGTCAACACTGTGTTGTGATGATTATGTGGGAATGAAGTGTCATGCCGGAACTGTTCACAGATGTCCTCCCTCTGTGGGCTACAGCTCTGCAATGTATTAGCTCACTCTGTCTGTTGGATGGCTCATATATGGCTGGAGTACAATACCTAATAGAATGATATGTGTTGTACCTTCGGAGAAGAAAGCAACATCATGATTTTATTTTTATTTTGGTTTTGTGTTGTTACATGTTATATTAGTTCTAGCTATTTCTATGGAGTTTATGTTAATTTTATTATAGTGGTGCTAAAACTTATTTAGATAGTTAATTTGTTTTTGTACTTATTTAGAGGCATTATACTCATATATGAAATGTAAAAAAGCATCCTTTTAAAAAGCTTAGCACATATTCAGAGCTGTCCTTTTAAACCACTTAATTGACTTGTTTATTTAATGATAATTGTGAGTATTTTAGTATAAAATGGATGGTTTTTCACCTAATTATTGTAACCTGATGAAGCGCGCCATGGTGGTGCGTGAAAGCGCTCGTTTCTGTTTCTATTAAATCTTTTTTACATGCAGTATCATGGTGGTTCCTTACAGTTTTTTCTACATTTTACTCGTTGCATTGGAAGGAACCTTTGGATGGTTATATTTTGTTTGCTGCTACTATTCCTGTTTTTCGTCTACATTTTTGGCCAGCACATGATGGAGTCTACGAATATTGAACTTGACTACAATCCGGCAAGTACGAACAGTACTGACAAATGGAATAACCTTTTCCATCAGCAGGAGAATCCTTTGCTGAGTTTGGACTTTCAGCTCAGTTCTCCATATGTTGTCTCCAACAACACGGAGAATTTACAAGATTTTTATAATTCTCTAAGACTCTTAGAGAATGATCTATACAAGCTCCACCGGCTCATATGGCAGAGAAGACATCTGGAGGCGTGTCTCCATTTTAAGGTAGTTCCCCGTGGAATGCAGGTACTATGTATGCCGAGTTATGGTGACAGCCATCCGGACTTATTACGGAGATGGCAACAATTAAACATCGATTTTGGTACCCAGTACATCAAACTACTTATAGATTATTTTACCCCAATTGAATTGGAACTTGTCATAAAGGTAGAGAATGAACATAAGAGTATACTACATCAATATAAAGGTGAACCATACACGTCTAAGCTCAGCAACATGCTTAGGCAAGTTGCAATATATAGTAACAAACTTGAGCAAACAAAACTTAGAAAACTCAGACGCGACCATCAAGACTTTCAATTGGGACAGATATTTATTTGGCCGAGATACAATAGAAATGGAACAGAATCAGCTAATAATGGCACTACCTCTTTAACGAACCTTAACACAGAACCTGTTGAGTATGCTGAAAGTTTGAGTGAGCCTAACATCATGACGACATCCTCTGGCGGCACTCATAATGATTCAATACCATCTTCTGACTCCTCTCTTCCATGCAACCAACAAGGACTGAAATCTACTGTTGCATTGGGAGCAAGACCGAAACTTGGCAACATTGCCACAACCACTACTACATCCAACTCTTCTTTTTTAAATCACCCGCTTCCATACAAATCAAGGGCACCTACACGCATGGAGAGTCGAGGTCGGGGGAAAAGGAAATTTTCAGGCGAGATACCGGAAGCAAGACAAAAGACCAGGAACTGAGAACATTGTTTTTTAATCTTACACCGTATGAGTTGACAACAGATGAACAAGCTCTCCTTAATAAAGGTTTATCATTTATCCCATCCCAGGGAAGTAAACTTTCAGACTCACTTATAGCGTTGCGCCTTTTTGCTAGGACACTTTCACTTAAGGTACTGTTTTTTGATCCTACCAGAAAAGACTCTGTGAACACCACTAATGTATGTAAAAGCAAAAGCTTATTTTTACCTCCTTTACCCAATATGGTTGATTGCTTTGTACGCTCATGTGAGCATGACTTTTATATTTATTATAAAGATAAAAAACATAACGGGACGTACCATAACTTGAATGTTAACTTGAAATCAAGTCTTGATAATTTACGTAACAATAATGGGATTACATTTAAACCAGCTGACAAAGGTGGAGGGGTAGTCATAATGGAATCCCCTTTTTACACTGATTTAATGCAAAAGATGCTAGAGAATGACACTGCCTATAAGCGTATAGACAAAACAGTAGTTGTTTCAATAGTGAGAGAAGTACATGACGTCTTTTATGATCTCCTTATGTGCCGCTGTATAGACAAGGAACTATATGACTTTTTGGTAATTGAATCTCCCTTGATACCCATAATTAAGGGTCTCCCGAAAATGCATAAAGGGGTGCTACCTCCCCCATTACGCCCAATAGTTTCTGGCACCCATTGGGTAATGGAAAATGCATCCATTTACATACAAACTAAATTGGGTCCTTTAGTTAAAGCAATACCCACTATACTGAAAGATTCCTATGGGTTACTGCATGATTTAAAACTGGACTTCACAAGTAGTAATATGTATAGGAACACTCTACTAGTTACATTAGATATCAAGAACCTATTTACAAGTATTCCAAATGACTATGGTTTGGAAGCTATTAGGGAGTTCCTACATAGTAATGGAACACTTGACAATGCCAGTCAGATGTTAATTTGCAGCCTCCTAGATGTAGTATTAAACAACAATGTCTTTCTGTTTCGGGACCATACATATGCACAGACATGGGGAGTGGCCATGGACACTCCCTGTGCCAATGCATATGCAAATTTAGTTATACATCAATGGGAAAATGGGTTCATTTTTAATAATGATAGATTCAAAAACATTATCTTATATAGACATTTTGTAGACGACATTCTTTTATTTTGGAACAATGATTTGGACTCCTTGCATGAGTTTGTCGCTTACATGGAATCTACCACTTCTTTTTTAAAATTTACCTTTGAGCAGTCATGCACTAGTATCAGTTTTTTGGATATTACTATTAATAAAGATGATATGAATAACATCACCACAACTATATACAGAAAGCCTTGCTGGAGGAACGCTATCCTTCATTTTGATAGCATGCATCCTCGCTACATATTTCGTAATGTGGTCAAGGGGCAGATAATTAGAACATCTCGACTATGTAGTAAAGAAGATGATCTACATAATCAGATTGAATTTCAAAAGACTTGTTTTATCAACAGAGGTTATCCCTCTGGCTTAGTTAATGACTTAATATCATCAATATTAGAGACTCCCATAAACACTAAAAGAGGTGGTTGTCCAAGAAATATAAATGATAAAGAAGCATACTTAGCATTTAATATCAAGTATACTAATGACATACATCATGTCACCAATGTTATCAAGAATAACTGGAAAATTCTTTTACTTGATCCCATTATAGCACAGATAGTGGGTAATAAACACACGTTCAGATTTAGTAACAGCTTGAATCTTAAAAGACTATTATGTAATGATAAAATGGATGTCTCCAAATTGGACATTAGAGCGTTATATAAGAAGGGAACCTACCCCTGCACTAAATGTAACATGTGCAGGTTTATATCTAAAAACTAGTCATTTGTAGTACCAGGATTAGCCTTAACATTTACACCGACCTTTTATGCGACATGTGACTCGAAAAATGTTATTTATCTAGCCACTTGTGAGCTATGTGATGCCTACTACGTAGGAATGACTTCAAGGAGGCTGAGGGACCGCATGTATAATCATGTCTATGATATAAGGAAGGAGAATATCAATAATGCTTTGGCTAAACATTGCAATCGGTTTCCTAAGCATCACTTTAAGTTTAGGGTTATCCAAATCGTGTATAACAACATGAGAGAAGGAGATACCATTGGGTCCCTCGAACTTCATGAATTGAAATGGATTTTTAATCTTAGGTCACATGTCGAACCAGGTCTGAATCAAGCAGTCAGTATTAGACCAGCTTTGCTAGGGGATAGATAGATACAATTCATTTATTTATTTATTTATAATTTTTATTAATTCATATAATTATTAATAAAAGACAGTACTACATTTACCATTTCATTATAATGCACTATATTGTAATTGTTGTCAAATTCATATATTCCACCTATATCAAGTTTATAATTAATTGTTTTACCATTTTATTAATATTTTCATTTTTTTTTACAAGATACTTCTCTCTAATACCTAATAGAATGATATGTGTTGTACCTTCGGAGAAGAAGGCAACATCATGATTTTATTTTTATTTTGGTTTTGTGTTGTTACATGTTATATTAGCTCTAGCTATTTCTATGGAGTTTATGTTAATTTTATTATAGTGGTGCTAAAACTTATTTAGATAGTTAATTTGTTTTTGTACTTATTTAGAGGCATTATACTCATATATGAAATGTAAAAAAGCATCCTTTTAAAAAGCTTAGCACATATTCAGAGCTGTCCTTTTAAACCACTTAATTGACTTGTTTATTTAATGATTTAATTGTTTAATTGTGAGTATTTTAGTATAAAATGGATGTTTTTTCACCTAATTATTGTAACCTGATGAAGCGCGCCATGGTGGTGCGTGAAAGCGCTTGTTTCTGTTTCTATTAAATCTTTTTTACATGCAGTATCGTGGTGGTTCCTTACAGTTTTTTCTACATGGCTGGAGTACACCTGACAGGTGTCTTGTTGTGGAGCAGTCATGGGTATATGTGGGATAGCATGATCAATGCAAACCTTACACATGCTCATAGAATGCAATTGTCAAGGATTATGCTGAGTGGCCAGTATAGTACCCCAGCATGGGTCCTTTGAAGTCGTCCACCCCAGTCTTCACAAGTGTAGAGTCTGCTTGTGCTAAATACAGTTTGTGTGCAGTGACAACCTTGCCTGGGGGTGGGGATGGGATATGGATGTCCAGGGAAAGGAGGGTATGGTCAGATATCAACAATGGTGGTCTACCTCTGGTGTGGAACAGTGAGTACCCATGTTGCAGATGGACAGGTGCAATATGTATTCCCCCATGTGGCTGTGGTGTGTGGTTCTGCCATAGCACATGGACCCACAAATTGTAGTAGCTGTAGGGTAAAGTGGTAGAGGCCTGAGTAGTTCTCACACACAATACGCCTGTACCTGATGTTAACAACTGGAATGGTGTATGTGAACACCTGCATATCCCAGCACTGTTCCCAGGGAAACTAAGTGTGTGTCCTGGATGTGGGAGTGGTGTTCTGGACTGGTTGTGTTGTGTGTTACAGGTCCTGTGGTCACGAAGCATGGTATAGAACATAACCTGCCAGTGCGATGTGCATATCTGACCCTGACGTAGGTGGCTGCAAATGCATATATATGCTATCCCCCACCTGACAGGTAGTACTAGATGTACATACCTCTGTAGAAATAAAGATGTCAGCACCCTATAAATACTGCAGGTGCAGACCAGATGCCCAGTAATTTGGTTAGCGCGCTCTGCTAATGCGTCTCCCTCAAGTGTCATAATATAGGTAGGTAGAAGTTCGAACCATGCAATTGCTCAGTGTGTGTGTGGGTGAGCAGGGTTGATGTGTGTGCAAGTCTGTGTGAGGAAGATGTCCCTTTTGGCAACTGTGAAAGCACTCTACAGGATGCACATTCCCCTATCTAAGCACGGATGATGTCAGCACCCTATAAGTACAGCAGGAGAAGGGAAACCTCCCAGTAATTCGAATAGCGTGCTCTGCTGATGCATCTGTCACGAGTGTCATAGCATAGTTAGGTAGGGGTTTGAATCCTGCAACTGCCCAGTGTGTGTGGAGGGGGGCTAGTGTGTGTGCAAGTCTGTGTGAGGGAGATGTCCCTTTTGGCAACTGTGAAAGCACTCTACAGAATGCACATTCCCCTATCTAAGCACAGATGATGTCAGCACCTTATAAGTACAGCAGGAGAAAGAAAAACCTCCCAACAATTCGAATAGCCCACTCTACTAATTCCTCTATCACGAGTGTCATAACATAGTTAGGTAGGGGTTTGAATCTTGTAACTGCCCAGTGTGTGTGGAGGGGGGTTAGTGTTTGTGCAAGTCTGTGTGAGGGACATGTCCCTTTTGGCAACTGTGAAAGCACTCTACAGGATGCACATTCCCCTATCTAAGCACGGATGATGTCAGCACTCTATAAGTACAGCAGGAAAAGAAAAAGCCTCCCCACAATTCGAATAACCCACTCTGCTAATGCATCTATCACGAGTGTCATAACATAGTTAGTTAGGAGTTTGAATCCTGCAACTGCCCAGTGTGTGTGGAGGAGGGTTAGTGTGTGTGCAAGTCTGCGTGAGGGAGATGTCCCTTTTGGCAACTGTGAAAGCACTCTACAGGATGCACATTCCCCTAGCTAAGCATGGATGATGTCAGCACCCTATAAGTACAGCAGGAGAAGAAAAACCTTCCAGTAATTCGTCTGTCACGAGTGTCATAACATAGCTAAGTAGGGGTTTGAATCCTGCAACTGCCCAGTGTGTGTGAAGGGGGTTTAGTGTGTGTGCAACTCTGTGTGACGGAGATGTCCCTTTTGGCAACTGTGAAAGCACTCTACAGGATGCACATTCCCCTATCTAAGCATGGATGATGTCAGCACCCTATAAGTACAGCAGGAGAAGGGCAACCTCTCAGTAATTTGAATAGCGCGCTCTACTAATGCGTCTGTCACGAGTGTCATAACATAGTTAGATAGGGATTTGAATCCTGCAACTACCCAGTCTGTGTGAGGGAGATGTCCCTTTTGGCAACTGTGAAAGCACTCTACAGGATGCACATTCTCCTATCTAAGCACGGATGATGTCAGCACCCTATAAGTACAGCGGAGAAGGGAAACTTCCCAGTAATTCGAATAGCGCATTCTGCTAATGCATCTCTCTCAAGTGTCATAACATAGTTAGATAGGAGATTGAAACCTGCAAATGGTAAGTGTGTGTGTTTGGATGTGGGGAGTTTGTGTGTGTGCAATTCTGTATGAAAGACATGTGTTTTTTTGCAATCGGGAGATCACATTACATGATGCACATTACCCTTTCCAAACACTGATGATGTCAGCACCCTATAAGTACAGCCAGAGAAGAGGAACCTCCTAGTAATCCGAATAGTGCACTTTGCTAATGCGTCTCTCTCACGTGTCATGACATAGTTAGGTAGGGGTATGAATCCTGCAAGTGTGTGTGGGGGTAGTAGGGTGTGTGTAAATGCAAGTGTGAGAGATCAGATCCTTTTGGCAAATACTACAATACACCAGATGCTGCATATTCCCCCCGTAAACACAGGGGATGTCATCACACTATCAGCACAGCCAAACAGGGCTGGTTGGCCAGTAATGCCAATAGTGCGCTCTGCTACTGGGTCTATTACCATTGTCAGAGTACAGATAGGTATGTTTTGGTAAACCCACAACTGCCACGTGTGGTTGTGTCACACATTATGACCTTGTGTGGGTCTTTGTGCATAACAATGCATGCCATTGCCTAAACCAGCAATGGCAATGCACACATAATGTATGTGTGTGACACATACACATAAATACCTGTGACCTGCAGTAGTTACCATGGCTGACACGTGCCTCAAGTGGATAAATGGTATTTGCAATGCATAACAATATGACTGTGTCTTACTGTGCAGGGGCCGCACATGGTATGTGTCTATACAGTGTGGGTGTATATGGTAAAATACCTACAGCAGGGGATACACATCTGGTCTGGGCCATATAGTCTACATGTAGTCGATGTACAGGTGCTGCATGTTCCCACCTGTTTTGGGTGGTAACATGTTATTCCACTGCAATTCAGTGACCACATGCTGGGAACCCTTCAACTAGTGTGTCGTAGCTACAGTAATGCTCACGCACAATGTTTGGCTGGATGCAGTCCAGCCATATAAAGACAGTTCTTGAGACTGTCATATTGCCAGTGTTGTTATGGAGGATAGGTGGGTTTCCTGTGTATGGGAGGGTTGTGTGTGCCAGGCTATGAACCAGACAGCAGTCCAACACACTGTTAGCTGCACATGAATAGGCCCTGATGCTTTGTGCTGTGCCAACAACCTGGAGGTGTGTGTATCTGTGGTGCCTTGGGATACCACCCCCCTGTCCATGTGTGTTACATGTGTAGGGGACGACAGGCATGGCATGAGGTATAACCTGGCAGTGATGGATTGCACCTGTGAGCCATGGAATCAGGACTCTGGTACTGCACAGACATTGCAGTTCACCATGCTGAGGACAGTGTCCAGTGCATGCATCTTGTGGTGTACACTGCTGGTGTTGTGTAGCATCACTGTTAGTGTCCTATCCTGTGTGATACCCGTGGAGGTGGCTATGTAATCCGTGTCCTGCAGCATAAGGCAGTATGTGTGTATCAAGGGGCTTCGCCAATATACATTGGCCCATGGGTGTCACGTGCAAGCTGCCCCTCGCAAATCATTGTGGCTTCCCTAGCATGTAAGTACACGTTGACAGCCAGTGGATACCCTATAAATGACATTGCAGATTGAGCAGAATGTAGACATAGAACACCCTTCCTACATATAGTAGTAGCATACCTGGTGAGGGTATGATGGCAACCAAGATCAGGCTCATACTGGCCCGTGCCACATGCTGAGAGATCCCTTCTATGTTCCCTATCATGTAGTCCAGGGAGGTATGTCTCAGGTCATCCATAGTGGCATGGTCAATGACTGAGTCATATGTGTCCATGCCTCTGACTGACCTGTATGCATGTGTTTTGTGGTGGACCATAGTGCCCCACAGGCATATCACTGTGACCTTCACCATGTACAGCCTGTTGAGCGGGACCCCACTGCAGCAGCCAAGAGAGGTACCTGACACATCTGTAGCAGGTGTGTTGTGTAGCCCTACAGGCTGTGAGTGTGTGGCACACGGGATGTGTGTGCCATGTTTGGCATATGCTCTGTTCTGACGTAACGTATGCCTGTGTGCCAGCTGTGGAGGTGTGTGATGCTCAGGCAGGATGCTATTCTGAGTCTCCAAGTATGCCCCAGTGTGTTCAGATTGCTGTCAGTGTGGGTCTATGTCTGACTGGTATTGTAGTCACTGTAGTATGTCATGCCACCTGACAGGGTATGGCATTACTGGGTTCAGAGTGCTCAGTCCCCAGATTGGCTATGTGGTGGCATCCCACACATGTGTTGTACGTTCCTGGCCAGGGGTGATGGTTGACTGCATACATGTGGCAGCTGTGACATTGCCACATGACTCACATAAACCACAACTGGACCATAGAGGTGATTTACAGGTTACCTTTGCACATGCTACCCTAGTAGTGTGATTGCCATGGTGATTACCAACACATAGGGCCAATGGGGAACAACATACTGAAGGTGT
Organism: Protopterus annectens; assembly: GCF_019279795.1. Lineage (NCBI taxonomy): Eukaryota > Metazoa > Chordata > Ceratodontiformes > Protopteridae > Protopterus > Protopterus annectens. The sequence continues at coordinate 1,071,471,358 of NC_056735.1, read as the reverse complement.
GTATGTGTGGGTGTACTGCTACTGTTTCATAGCACTGGCATATATGACTGCACACGTGGGTAAATGCCAGGTAAGACATGTGCAATGTGTCATAGGCAACGTACATGCAAACAGGACAGACAGTGATGTTCTGTCATGTGTAAACTTGACATATGTATCGTACGCTATGCAGATGTCACTAGGAGTCCACAGAAGCACTGTAACTCTGCATTGCAGGTGGAAGCAGTGTTCCAGGGAACCCCAAGCAAACATGCATGCAAACAAAGCTACAGCAAGCAGGGCTGGAAGTAGTCCATTGTACAACAAAGAAGGGGTAACACTAACAGTAGGTAACAGTGCAAATATGTAGGCACTATCAACATGTACCCAGGAATGCAAAGCGCAGATGTCCATGGTAGAACTGATTTTATGTCATAGTTAATTGTGATTTGGATTACATTGGTACTGCACACATTTCAACATGCGCAAACATCCACATCGCATAGTCATTGTGGGCAACTTGCCACCATTACTGTACATGTCCATCATTGCGTATCACTACTTGCATTAGCTTCCCCCCTGTGCTACCCATGTATGTGGCTATCTGTTGACATCCTTACCACCGGTATGCAATAATGTGCAGCTGTTACACTTTGGTACGTACTATGGGTGCAGATAACAATTCAGGACAGTCATACGGTTACTGCATCAGGCATGCTGGGATATACACACAGTCATATCAGCACACTGTACTGTTACCAACATGATACTACTAATACACTTCTATGTAGTCACCCTGTGCATCAGCAACGTGTTTACCTGTTCCTGCACTGATGTTGGAGATTGCAGGAGGTGGCACAGTTTCATCATATGCACAGGGTGTGAATTAGGTATGCCTGAGTCTGCCACTGATACCACCAATTGACATGTGTGTGTATGTGTGTTGGTGAGGGACAGCAGTACAGGGTGGGGCACTGTTGGTGCAGTGTGTGCGTGTATGTGGTAGCCCTAGGTGTTAACATTTCGCATGTGTGTATGCACACACACAGTTCCACCTCATGGCTGCCATATACAGGGGTTTGTGGACAGCCACAGACTGCACCTGGCAGGTCATACAGATCAGTGTCTGTGGGCACGGACATGGTACCTGTGCCTGGCAGGGGTGCTATGGACCGTATCCGGTACTAAGCCAGACTGGGTACTGTCATCAGAAGCGGGAGTGTGTTGACTGGACACAGGTCCCTGTTGGGACTGTCCAGAGTCACATGCACGTGGTCTCCTGGGGTGTTCCGATGACAGCACAGACCCAGCATTTCTGGGGCTGCTGCTGGCACTATGGGGGCGTGCACGGGCCTGTTGTCGTCCTCGCCGACTGCCAGCTGCTGCTGTTGCTGGCATACGGCCACGTCGACAACGCAACCGCCCTACCATTGCCCTGGCTCATGGACATGTGGTTGTGTAACTGCTGTAATATGTCCCCACAACGTCTGTCTATGACATTGGTGAAATTACAGATAGCATCCGCGATTTCATGCATACTGTCAGTCATGGCTGTCCGACATGCTCTCAGCTCCCTCAGACCCTGTCTCGTGTACCTTTCCATACACGACTGTGCCTGCATGACAGCCCGAAACATAGCTGAGGTTGACAGACCTCTCTGGGCACATCTGCCAGAGGCAGTATGCCCACAGATGCTCCCACGAGAACCCATGGGCAACTGTCTGTGTGGTACCATCACAGGACCCTGCCCATGGCTGCTGTGTGGGGAAGCATGTGCCACAGATACCACATTACCCTGGTCAATGCCCATTGTATCCTGTCCATCACCTAGGGACAATGGTGACATAGGATGTTACTGGCAGGATGATTGTGCGCAATGATGGGGTTGACAGCTGTGTACTGTCAATTGGCTGACCAATGGCGGAACCTGACACACCTTCCTGTGCCATTACACAGATATCATCATTACCAGTACCTGTGGCACCAGATTCAGGTTCCCTGCTGCAGGACACCAGAGCAGCACCAGAACCTGTGGGAGGAAGACAGGAAACATAGTTTACAGTGTCCACACAATGTTACCAGTGATGCACTTATGCACACATGCACACATGCAAACCTGGACACATGCACACATGCACACGTGCACACATGGACAGAGGCACACATGCACACATGCACACGTACGCACATGCACACATGCACACATGCACATGTGGACACATGCACACGTGTACACATGCACACATGCACACGTGGACACGTGCACACATGCACACGTGGGCACAGGTACACATGCACACATGCACACGTGGACACAGGCACACATGCACACGTGGACACATGCACACGTGGACACAGGCACACATGCACACATGCACACCCCGCAGTATACACACAGAGCACTATTGAGTTACACTAGTATTACTAGCACTATCAGGACTATTATAGGTATTGTTAAACACCCTCACCAGCATGGATGGCCTGCCTTGCTGTAAAACTGGAGGGACCTGCAGAAATTAGGAGATTAATGTCAGTGGGCACAACTGTGCCATTGATACTGCATATGATACAGTGCAGTAGTACACCAGTTGCCTTTCACACGTCAGGTGCTGATATTGCCAATATCACACCTGCACAATTACATACTATGTTGACAGCTACATACCACGGACACACCTTACACATGCATAAACTAACAGTGTACAGAACAGTCAAGTGTACATATGGCATATTACCTGCACACTCCATGTCGGGCTGCTGTGTGGATCCAGCTTCCATCATGATGCAGGTGTATTGCTGTTGCTGTTCCGGGGCTGGAGCCACAACACTTAGGAGTAGCCCCTCCAGTCTGGTGAGGGGGGGGTGTGTGGTCACCCCACCTCCTGTGGCAACCTATTGCCTGTGGATATCCGGCGCACGCTGACGGACATTTCTGATTAAATCACTGCAGTGATGTTGTACCTACTCATATGTCCTATTATGCGTGCCAATGTCATTTACCCTACGGACAAGGTCTTGCCACAGTGCAGCCCTCTCCTGCTGATTCTGGCTGGTGCGGGAAAACAGTATGTCATAATCCCGCACCAGGATCTGGTGTATCTCCTCATCTTCTGCTGCAGAGTAGGTGGGATTACGCTGATGTGCTATCTCCCTGGAAGAGAACACAAACAGGATATAAGCAGACTATGTCAGCAATATATGGCACACATACTATACATGATACTCAACTGTAGTGATATACTACTACTCCCATATGTAGCATGTGTGTGTCTCTTGGTGGATACACAAGTACATGGCCAGATATCAGTGCTCAGCCAACACCTGTGCAACAATACCTGCCATATTTCATACAAAATAGTAGCATGCCCCATCGGTCAGCACACTGCGACAGGTCCAATGCACAACCTCACTCTGGGGGTTCATACCAAGGTACTGTATGTGGAACGCCATCCACTAGTGTGATCTGGACACAAGTTACTCGGCCTGGATATACATATCCCACCACCACCACCAGCACAGTAGACTACTTTGATATGTATGTGATTAGACAGTTATTCACTTGTTAGGACTGAGATGGTATCCATGCAGCCCACTGGGCCAGTGGAAGCCACAACCCACACTGCTGACCCCTTTGTGAATGCTTCCCATGGACATCCCAAAGATTTCATGGCACATGCACACACATTTCTAACCCAGACCCTATGCACAAAGGTTAGGCATCCTGTCCGGTGGACCCCAGCTAAAGGCAGATTGTATAACAATAGAAGGAGGCTACTGCAGGACAGATCAAATTCACATTAAGGGAAGACATCTGTGGTCAGCACTGGTAATAAGCTACGGTCTCTCATAACAACATCCACGGCCTACTCTGGGAGGGAAATGGCCATGAACACTACAGATAACCACAAGGCCTTCTTCAGTTATGTTACACATATGGACCTAACGCCTCAGATATGCCCTGAGTTAATACACACCTACTTAACATTCACCGAACACACAGCTATTGGCAACATTCTTGCAGACAGGTTTGGTGCACATATCCCACCTCCTTCTCCCCCACAAGTAGAAATACTTATCACAGCTGAATGTAACCTCCCTATCATCCCACATGTCCAGGTGAAGGCCGCCCTCAACAAAGCAAAACACACAGCATCAATGTGACCTGATGGTATCCCTGGATGTGTGCTACGTGAACTCCAAGAGGACATATAACCGCATATAAGACTGATATTTAACCTTGGCCGTACTACAGGAGATGTACCAGAACACTGGCATACAGCAACAGTGGTCCCACTCCACTAAGGAGGCACCTCTACTGACCCTGGGAACTACCGCACCATAAGCTTAACCGGCCTAGTCTGCTAAGCTATGGAATTATTCAGTATGGGACGCATATACAGCGATATTGGGTACCTGCAGACACTTGTTCCCGGCCAGTTTGCCTTTGTGATGGGCTGATCCTGCCTTTTGAACCTGGTTGACCTTTCAAAACAGTCACTACAGCCATTGATGAGGGCAACGCAATCCATGCAGCCTACCTGGACTTGCCTAAGGCCTTCAACACAGTACTCCACTCAGGCATCATAGACAAGCTCATTAGCTTACATGTTACTACATATGTCACATGATGGGTTGCACACTGGTTGACATACAGAATCCATAATATCGATATTGTAGGAGCCATGTCAGACTCAATGCCAGTCACATGTGGTATCCCACAGGCCTCTGTTCTAGGACCCCTCTTGTTTGGCATTTATTTCTCAGATGTAAAAGCGAACATGTGCGGGTTTTGGATGACAAAGTTCCCAGATGACTGCTAACTAAGCGCCATAGTCGTTACACAAGCTGACACACACATCCTACAGACGGGCCTCACTGCAACAGAAAACTGCTGCCAGGATCATGGCCTAACACTGACTGACATGTAATGTATAGTCATCCTCTTTTGATGGAACTACGTGCACACAACATATCACATGGACATACCTATAGATACAGACCTATGACACATATGGAGGGTTCACAGTATGCAGTCTATTAACCTGCTACATTACATTACCTGTGTTTGTCGCAGCTGGTTGTGTTACCACTACTACTGCTTCCTGCTGCTGCTGGCACGGTTTGCTACTGTCACTGCTGACAGCTTAGACTCAGTGTGTGTACCGTGTGTTGTTGTTTGTGTTTTTTTTTTTCTCTCACTCTCTGTCTCTGTCTCTGTCTGTCTCTCTCTCTCAATCTCTCTGTCTGCCTCCAGACAGTGCAATGAACGTATTGCATGTGTGGAGTGTGAGTACAGGATGCTTTTGTAGGTATCTGCATAAGTCCATGTGATGGCCTCTGCACCATTTGTAAGCCAGCATTTGCTAATTGCATGCAGCCAGTTGTGTACTGATTGCAGTTCTCACTGTGATTTCAGGGCAGTGTTATAAAAGGGTATGTGAGATAGGCGTTACCCTTTCAGATTGTAAGGGCGGGGACCATGCTGGTATGCTGTGGACACTGTTCTGTGAGTGTAAAGGTTAGTATCTCTCTCATGATTCAGGCTGTGTTGTAGATTCACATTTCTCCATTCCTCTCTCCTGTTTCCTGTAGTAAGTGTGTATGCACAATGACACCTACAACTATATATATATATATATATATATATATATATATATATATATATATATATATATATGTAAATATACATACATTTATATATGTACATTAACTGACATTATTACCTACTAGCTACCAACTAGCATGGTTGTTTCTGTTCACACACTACTATTATGGAAATCCACTAGTTTTGACAGTAATTCTAAATGCCATGCTTTGTGTACTACACATCCTATATTCCCTTTACATTCATTCCTACTATTACATGATATATTTATTTTAGCACAATGTTCTTGTATAAGAGTAATGGCTTAGTGGTAGGTCATGCAGACTACTGTTTCCAAGGCCCTGGGTTTGGGACTGACAGTGGGATTTTATTTTGCTTTTGAACTGACTACAGGACCTGTCAATCAGAGTGACTAAGGCACTTTTAAGCAGTTGTAACTGGGTTAGCGCTGGTTTACGTGTTGCTCACGCATGTGCACTGGCGTTCAGCTCTGCGCACACACGCACATACCCGCTTACAACCGCTTAACAGTGCTTACTCTGGCGCACACCCGCGCTATTTCTTTGAAAGAAATGAAAATGGGGAGACAGGAAAGTGGTGAAAAAGGGGTCACAAAGAGGGTAAGACAGTAGGGAAACAAGCTTGGGATTTGCAAGAGGGATGTAGGTAAGGCCCATAGCTGCCCATTTCTTCATCAGCAACAGCTGTGCATATGTATGTAATTTGGTGTGACATTTGAAACCTTCCACCCCTGAGAGAGGTGTCAGGACAACAATAATACTTGCTGTAAAGCCAATTGTAATTGATAGTTTCCATGTCCAGCAGACATGTGTGCGGAATGGGCAGCTATGTATGGGGTGTAATTTTTTGTGGGTACAGAGTGCCCTTTTTTTTTTTTCAGGTGAGAGTGGTATGTCAGGTGAAGGAAGTCGGTATAGCTGGGGAGGTAGGTTGGGTAGATCAACAGACAAGACAAACAAGACGCATACAGGGATGGTGTATGACACGTGTGGGGGGGTACACAATTGATGGGGATGGATGTTTGGATATCCAGAGCCCATGAGCCCACAGATGGCAACAGTGGAACTGATATCCCCACCCATGGGCAGTTGCCACTGTTCCTTCACTGCCCAGGATGGGGCTGTGCTGGGGGCTGTGTAGGCCGGGCAACAGGCATGCCCGTAAGTTGTGCCACCTGTGCCTCAAGCTGGTGTAGGGGCCCAAGAACAGAGTCCTGGATCTCCCTACGCACCACAGTCTGGACGCTACGGAGGGTGAGTGGTGGTTCTCCTCCGGCCACACTTGCAGAGGGGGGACGAGCCCCATCCCCTGCAGCGCTTCCACCTGCAGGTGGCACAGGGCCACCAGAGGAGGGTCCAGACTGGGCACTAGTGCCAGGTGCACTCGCCAGCTGAGGTGGGAGAGGTGGGTGCGCTGGAATCCGCCTTCCCTGTCGTCCTATGTTTTGCATTATGTCATGACAGTTTGGGTTAGTAACATATAATACCATTCGCAATTAGTTGTAACAGCATGCATTAGTATTCCCATTAACCAAACACCCAGATATTCACACCATTGAACAGCGAGCATAACACATGCATAATTTGAACAGCAATACACAGTCCAACAACATGCAGGGTTGATTGATGGCAACAGGCCATCAGGTTTGGATGTATGAACAGTGCAGATGCATCAACGGACATGCAAATATTTATGACCCAACAGGACAAATGTCCAGGGGTGTTAATTGTGATTGCACATACCATTTTCACGTGGAATGGGTTATATGTGGTTATAGGGTGGGTTGAAGAAAATAATATTAACACCTTCGAATACCAATACATATGCTGTACATTTCTAATAGCTGCACATATATACACACTACTGTTCTAACTACAGTTTCCTATATGATAACTACTTCAATTTGGTGATAGGACTGTTACTGCTACATCAATATACATTTTATTGTTCTTCATACACATTCATATCTGGCTTTGTTCAGCTACATCATCCTGCTACATTTGCTTTATATAACTATAGACGACTGTGGATGTTTGGTATGTCAGACAATCATACTATCTGCATATTGCAGACTGAGAGCAACATATCCAGATTTTGGGATACACATTCCAGCTGCAGCAACACTTTGAACAGATTTCGCTGTTTGGTTTTGCTTCTCACATTCATTTCATTCTGTACTGACTGCAGTATACTTTATTCAGGGGTTATTACTACTTTATTGGTGGATTCATAACTCTTTCTCACACTCTCTGACTTGTTTTCATTTTACTATTCAGGGTGGTACTTACTTCTAGGCTTTATTGACATGTTTTACCTGTAGTTATTACAATCCTTTCCAGCAGTCTCACTTCTGTCATGTTTCAGTATTTCAACAGGGGTATATTTCACACATGTGATTTGCTCATCTTCTGCAGCTGTACTTTTCAGCCTGCTGCAGGTTGTGTACTATTATATTACAGGTGGGGCATCTTTATTTCAGACTTTATTTCAGACGTTTTCATTTTTCTGTTTGGATTACAGACTGCAACACTCTTTTGTAATCAAGCAATACTTGCAAACACTCTTACACTGTTACTTGCACATTCTATTACTTAGTGACTACACTGCACTCTTTTGCTAACTGTCATACTTTTATATTTCTTTACAGTTACTGGGAGTGGATTACTGACCTGCCTGGTGGCGCAACCGCACCAGCCTATCACCATAGGCTCTGCGGTTTGCAGAACGGACACCTGCAGCTGTAATATAAATGAAGTAATATTGGAATACACATCTCCATAATATCAGCTAGTTTAATTTCTTACATACATAATTAAATGTAACTTAGTAGTGGGGCATTGGGCATTTGCCGGGCCTCCTGAATCCAAAGGTTCAATTGGTTCTGCTTGTATCTCTTCAGGTCCGCATGGTGGTAATGAACCTGCTCACCAGTCCTTGGAATCCCTGTGGCACTGGTGAGGTCATGAGCCAACTGGTCCCATGCCTCAGCCCTATATGCTCCCCATAGGACCTGGCCCTGCATGAGTTGGGCCTCATGATTGTGGACAAGGAGCCAGACCATGTATCTGGACTCCTCAATGCCCCACCTCTGTGCTCAAGAGCAACTACCCTCACCTACTCCTGACATTCTGGCTGCAAGTCAGTTCTACAATCGTTTATGCTGTGTATTCCCGCCTATGGGGCTTATATATGCCGTTTTCCGCATATCTGTGATTGGCCATTTTGGAATTGTATCAACTTCACAAAACCTGCTTTGTCATGCTCCACTTTGTATTCATTCCTATATATTTGCTATTACTGCATTTTTAGGTACTGCTGTTATGGCTTAGTGGTTCAGTATCTTAACTATGGTGTATAGTATCCTGGGTTCGAACCTGGTCACTGCTTTTTATTTTTTATGACTGTCTAGACAGGCTGGGGGTGTGTCTGTGTAAAGGCAGTTTTGTTACGGCTTGCTCAACATTGCCCGTCGGTTAGCTTGTTGGCGTGGTGCGCAGCTCCGTGCAAATGGGTTATGCTGGTTTATGCATTATTTGGCTGTCAGCACACATATTACGCTCAGCTCAGCTAGGGGCACACAGTTTCAGCGTGTTAAACCACTGCTCACCTAAGGGCACTCATTTTGCACCTGTTGAACCTCTGCTCACCTACGGGCACTCATTTTGAACCGGTTGAACCACTGCTCACCTACAGGCACTCATTTTGCACCTGTTAAACCACTGCTCACCTTTGGGCGCTCATTTTACATCTGTTAAACCACTGCTCACCTACGGGCAGATGCACTCACCTTGTTAAACTGTTGCTCAGCTATAGGCACATCTGGCATTTTTTATTATTTTGTTATCTCACATTTCTTCAAAATAAATGGACTATTTCATTACATTTTACATGAACTATGATTTTATATGTGTACATGTTTGTCAGGGACTTGTTTCGTGCTTATTTTACTAAAAATAAAAATTGGTGTTGTGGGGGCTCGAACCATGAATGCCTGCTCTTCAGCCAACGTCTCTACTACTACGCTATTGCTTTTTGACTTACTTTGCATATTTAGTTCTTATATCCTTTTCCACTGACTGCTAACTGTGGCTAAGCTACGGGCATGCCCACGCAAATGAGCGCACTCACGGGCAAACATCTTTACGATTTAAAAAAAATATATAATGTGTTCATTTATATATTTTATGTTCATAGTCTGTGGGGGCATGTGTTGTGTTGTGTTTATTCACATTTCCATGGCCTCTGTCGTGGGTGTTTACTTTGGGCAATTTTACTCTTCTGGGGGTGTGTCCGCTTGCAGGGCTCGGCCTACGGACACGCCCCCTACTGTCTTCCACGGACCTTGTTAGCCTTCGTTGTGATTCAGAATGCCCTCATGCATATGCATGACATGCTGACGTCACACCGTTTAACTGCAGCCTCCGTGTAAGCCTTGTATCTCTTACACGGAGGCTTTGTGAATCCTGCCCATGCTACTACATTCAGCTGTCATGCTTTTATATATAGGAAAGACTGAGAAGTATTTCAGAAACATATACATCAATGGAGGTTCAGGAAAAATATGGCAAATTAAGTTTGATGCTTATAAATTTCTGGATTTGAATTATAATATGAATATTGTCAATGTTTTGAAAACAAAGTCAGCTATTTTATAGAGAGAAACCATGACAGAATATGGGCACCTTTTCTCAGGGTTTGTTCAGTAAGATTAATCTTATGGTATTTTTATAATGTTTTTACATCAGTTTTTATCTTACATTTGAATTTCAAATGAACTAGAGTATAGTTTTTGATGGTCTAACAGCAGTGGTAAAATGTATATTTAGCATTATGAAATCTGTGCCTAATTACTTATAACCTACAATTAAGAGCAGTGAGGAGAGATCATCTGATTATTTGGGGAGGGTATTTAAGTAGTTATCATTTAAGTTGCTCCTGATGAAGTTTCTAAATAAATCAGATGAAAGAGCTATGCCTATCCAACATTGAGCTGTGTATTGTAAGAATTGAAAGGACTGCAGAATACTGGAATGAACTGAAAATAACTGGAAGAAACTGGAATGAATCTGGAGTGAGTGTCTTTATTTGTTAATTACCCAGAACTGTGTTGAACATGTGCCATTCTTTCTTTTATTCAAAGTTTCAAAGTAAACTTTATTGTCATTTAGGAGTACACATGTGTAAACCTAAACAAAATTATGAGTATCAGCTCACCATGGGAGTATAGAAGAAACACAGGCTACAACAAATGCAACATTAAGACGTATCAATTAAAGGAATTAGAGACTTATGATTATGCCATACATTTTATGTGTCAAATCTTCTTGTACCTTACAGAATAAAAGTCTGTATACACTGTAATTCAGTTAAGAATATTTTATGTAAAGTGGAGGTCATATTTCTCAACTGCCCAGAGTTTTGCAGAATGTCCACATTTTTGCCTTACTTTTGGACTGTTCCTCATAAAATTTGTGGTTTTCTGGCAAATTTGCTAAGGATTCATACCACTAAATAATACTAAATAATGGCAGTCATTTGAGATTCAGACTTCATATCCTTCAGAAAATATATAACAATGTAAAATCTGCCATTATAGCAACGTTTTATGTTTATAGGAGCAATATTTAAAATCTGGTCCTATTTTGGGGCATTTGCCCCTCATTATTTTGTCTTTGTCCAGATGAGGTACAGTGGAGGTAGATGTCAACAATATCCAAATTAAATCTTACTGTCTCCAATAACAACGCCTGTGGAATGCACTGCAGGGATGTTCTGTGTATCCACCTGAACTAACTAACTAACTAACTAACTAACTAACTAACTAACTAACTAACTAACTAGCTAACTAACTAACTTCTGTGTCTGAAGTATTTATCCAAAATAATACCAAAACTATGTACAAGTTCTACATGCCTCTTTAACCTTGGTTTCCAAGCCTGTTTGTACTTAATTGACTGCACATTCTGTTAGTACATTTTATTCTTATCAGTATTCCTGACTGAAGATTACTGAAATATTCCTTTCTATTGCATCTGCATGTAAAATGTTTATGTCTACTTTAATATGGCTGCATGTCTAGGCTTATACAAAGAAAATACTATATTTATGTCTAACACACTGCATTTAAATGAAACCTAATCTTACATGTATCATTTGTTTTCCTGTTTCTTGGTGTACAATTCAGTCTTTTTTTCTTTTTGGTCATTAAATTACACAAATATGAAGTTATTACTGTAAACAAGTCTTTAGCATCCATGGTCACAAAATAACATTTTGTTTTAATGAGACCTGTCTCAAAATATCCAGAAAGTTTCAAAAAGCTCTAAGTATATATTTGGACTCACAAAACATAGATTTACATTTTCCATCAACAAATTTAGCTAGTGGTTCATCTTAAACCCTCTGGTAACCATAATGGGTCTAAGTAGTAGATTAATCAAATCGGAATTTATCTTTGGGAAATGAAAAATTGACAGGAATATGATACTGACCTGTGTGGTGATACTTTTTTGTACTTCTCTGCTTTTTGATCATGTTTTAGCAAAAAAAAAAAAAAAAAAAAAACTCTTTGATCATGTTCTAGCAAAAAAAAAAAGGTACTTGTTTGCATTTGGTTAGCTTATTCAGAGACCTTAGTTTTGTAGTTGTGGGAAGATATTGCATTACTACAAGATTTTAGCATTGTTTATACATTATACTGCACATCTATTTCCATAAGTAGAATTAAATGCAAGTGCCCAACCAGCAAACCAGTATTGCACTTGCATATACCTTTTTTTACTAGAAATTGTCTCCTGCTCATTTTCCATGAACTCACATCTGCTTGGCACTTTTGCCATATTCTCAGGGAGTGTTGAGTTGATCCTTCTCCATCCTTGGCAGATAAGAGATTTAGTTTATTATTTTGTACTTTAGTTAAATGTTTAGAGTGCTACTGCTTTATTTTTGCTTTATTTCTTAATTTTGCCTTTAAATTATTTTAAAGGTCCCTAATACCTGAAACTGCATTGTCAAGGTAGGTTTTTTTGCAGTAGCATTATACTTGCAAGCAATTGTTCTTGGTATTTTTATATCAAGAGGTTAGCAGTGCCCTGGACAGACACAAACACCCAGAAAGTAAATGTTATCTCTAAAAACTACCCTGAGAACTGAAACTTGTAACTTACCGTGGTTAAAACAAAGCCATTGCATGTAGACAAGGTTAGAGTAGCTAGTTTGCACATTCAACAGCACTAATACCAAATCTTAGCACACTCTAACCTAGTCTAATGCCAAACCCAGTCCACACCCTACAGTGGCCCACCCAAATACTGGTCCAGAAAACATTGATATGCACTTTTGCAAATGTTTCCATTCCCAGTTTGGTAGATATTGGCATCCTCAGACCACACAGTAATTGTCTCGTGTTCGCAGACAACCAGATAATCCTTAAAGAAACAAACACAGTATGTGAGAGATGAGCATACACAATTTCACTGGAGGCAAAAATCTTGCATACAAACAGGGTTGTCAAGAACACATACTACATACACCACACATAGTGTCCACCACAAGCATAGACCAACTTATACTGAGTCAAAAAAACGCAATCTTCCAAACTTTAAAGACCTCCTAAGCCTATAAATAACAATGCCCATCCCCAGTAATCTCTAAAGCACTCAACAAAAGCAACACCAAACACTACGCATACACCTAATGACCTGAGACATACATCCCTGGACTATATGAAGAGAGACATTGCTTATCTCTCAGAATATGTGTTTCAGGCAGGTATATGCCTTGCATTGAGCAGCATTCTACCTTCATCAAGGATGATGCCTCAGTACAAACAAAAGATGACTGACCCCAATAATTGGCTTAGTTTTGGGTGTCTTTTCAGGAGGACTCAATATTTGTCAGCATGAATGGACATAGTTAATAAGCCATGCTGCTTTGCAAAAATGGTTTGTACCTGTCTACCCTAGGTTTTTAAATATAGACAAAAACTTTAATCACCCCTTTGAGACTTTTTACGCAATGCCAGACTGACAAACCTACTGACATAACAAATAAATCCCAAAGAAACCTAAATGTGTTACAGCTCAGTGCTAGGAGCCTAACCAAGAAACTCCACACACTACAAGCTCTCCTCACTCTGAATAATATAGACATCTGTACCAGTACAAGACATGGTATAAATATGCAGAATGTCCTCTGGCAATGCAAGGCTTCAGTGCCTTCTATACATTTAGACCATTAGCTGCACAGACAGGGATAAAAGGTGGAGTCTACTCAGTCTATATTAGCAACAAGTATAACTCTAGGTTTGATAAAACAGGACGATGCCCTGGAAGTTATCCACATACAAATCACCATAGACAACGTCACATACCATATCCTAGCAAGCTATAGGTCACCTTCTATGTCCCTAGAATCTCGTAGTTTGCACCAAGACTTACTGAAGACACTCAGCATTAAACCAAATACCCTATTCATGGCAAACTTTGTTTAACCCTGTACTGATTGTGAAACATACGCTGCCTCATACTCACAGCTACAATGATTCCTGGACTTTATTAACACAAACATCTTTGACTAGATAGTGCGCGCATTCACCAGTGGTTCAAGTATAATGGAACTAGTAATCACCAATATGGGAGAGTGCTGTACCCTCCCCCCCCCATGTCACATCCTCACTCATAAGGTTGGTCCAAAAAACTGTCTCCTTTGAAATAGAAATCAACTTGGTAACCCCAGCAAACCCTGTATCAGTTAGGAACTATTAGAAAGCAAACTACATCGTATTAAGCTATACTTTGTCAAAATGCAATGCATCTCCCAGTCTCAATTTCACAGCAAGCTATGCAGAATTGTTCACAAAGACCCTGTACAATTATGTAAATGGCTGTTAAAAAGCTGGTGTACCTAGTAGAAGTAAGGCCTAAATAAAGTCTAAAAACAAACCATACTGGTGGAATCTTAATCTTAATAGAGTATATAACAAAAGGAAAAAAAATATGGCTAAAATCAGGAGCAGCAACTCCCATAATGATAGGAGCTCTAAACTAAACAGGAAACTAAGAGAACTAATTAATTCCAACAAGGCCAATTATGAGGTCAAGATAGCTATGCAGGCTAAAGACAACCACAAGGCCTTCTATAGGTATGGCTGAAACCTCAAAGGCAGCACACATCAATGTGCCAAACTGGTGGTCAGTGGTGCCACCTTCACTAAGCAGACCGACATGACAAATTTGTTGGTTGACAAATTCAGCTCATACTTCTCCCCTAGGAAATACCTACTAGCATAACTCCCCAATTATTAACAGGGAGCAGGTCCCGATTGTCCTCACTAAGCTGAAAACGCAATCTCAATGGCCCCAAGTCAACATCCTGGGATGCCTCCTAAATAGAATGAAGCTTGACCTGTTAGGACCAATTAAGTCACTTTTAAATTATAACCTCAAAATATGCTTTGCACCACAAGAATGGAGGACTGCAACAGTTATCTCACTTTATAAGGGTGGACCATAAACTGACCCTGGAAACTGCAGACCTATTAGTCTGACTAGTCTAATATGCAAAGAAGTTGAACAAACTTTAATGGACATGGTTAACAAAGACATTGGCAACCTTCAGACACTGGGCCCAACCCAGTCTGGTCTTGCTAAGAGAGGATCATGGCTAGCAATCCTCATGGACTTCTTTGAGAAGATCACCAAGAAAATGGATGAGGGGGAAATTGTGTATACCACCTACGTAGATCTGGCTAATGCATTCAATACAATACCCCTCTCAAGTACAGTTGACAAACTCACCAAACTGGGCATAAACCCTTACATAATTCACTGGATTGCCAGCTGACTCACAGACAGGACCCATGAAGTCAGGATTGGCAATACCACCTCCAATAAGAGACCAGTCATCAGTGAGGTACTTCAGGGCTCTGTGATGGGACTGCTCTTATTTGGGCATCTACTTCTTGGAGGTAAAGACTAATGTCAAGGGCTTTTGGCTGGTCAAGTTCACAGATGACTGCAAATTTGGTGCTATCATAGATTACAGATACATATAAACATATTAAAAGAGGGTTTAACACATACAAATGACTGATACCAAAGTCTTGGATTACGTTTCATTAAAAGCTCAATGCCAAGAAGAAATGCATTATAGTGCCTTTTGGGAAAACTGCCTCCCCAGCTAATTACTTCATTGATAAGACACCCCTAAGATTTGACCTGGTAGTCAGGGATATGAGAACATATGTAGACAGTAATCTGGTCTGCACTCTTGTGGGAGGAGAGGCTAGATTCTGCCCTGAACTGGGAGTTTCTGGTTAAAGGCTTATTGTGCCTGCTTATGTCAACTGTTTCTTTCTGAAATTGGTAAGCCTTGTTTGCTGTAGCATAGACTAAATTCAGACCTGATGAATCTAGCTTTGTTTGTATAACTTGAGCAATAATCCAGACCATTTTTTGGAGAAGATTCCCCTGCACTCTAGTGGCAGGAGTGTGCAGTTAGACCTTGTCTAATTGAAGACTGCTGGAATAGGGCTCAGTTTTTAGCTTTTTATTGGTTAATTGGTTAATTTGTTTATCAGTTTGCTCATTTGCTACTGTTATATGAAAAAAATACACTTTATTTATTTATTTATTTTTTTATTTTTATTTTACATTTGTTGACAGGGCTAGTCCAACTGGATACATGTCCATTTTCAGTAGAGACCCGGGGAGATAAGCTCCATTAAGCTAATAAAAAATGCAAAGGATGATAGAGATTAACATCAAAGTACTTGACAACAAAGTTTAGAAAACCATTTACTACTACTAGAAACATATTCACACAGTAGAGGGTTTGACATTCATCACGCAGAAGGCTAGCAAGTAATATCATAATGTAAGAGATAACTAAGAAAAGAATACGGTTAAAACTAATTTTAAGGTTATTTCAAATTTCTACACGCGAAGTGAAAAAAAAGTTGCTAAAACATACATAGTGGAAACATGTGCTCACAGTAGAATGCTTGTTATGCAGTTAATACTCAGAGGTAGATTCCCAGGAAGACTAGGCTAGAAACAGCATTAATGAAGCTTACTATTCCCAGTATATGAGATTTGGGAGGGAGGTATACAAGAAAAGCAGCAATAGAGTAAGTTGAGGTCGTGGAGTGAAAAGGAGAGTGTTAGTCTGGGTTAGTACATGGGCATAGCCATTGTGTTTTAAGGAGTATTTTTAGTTAGAAACCAACTCTCCACAAAAAAGCAGCAAACAGACCAGGAAGTCCACCAAAGTATCCAGCAGCCAAACTCACAATAAGGTACAGCAAGGCAGAGTAGTAACCATAAACACCACTGGCAAAGATAGTGCTGAAAACCTTTTATTAACGCCAAAATTTCTCCACGTTTTCGTTGACCAAGCAACTTCATCAGATAAAATCAAAACGTCATACACTTGTTAAATACACTTGCTAATTAATAAAGTGATGAATTGTTTGCAGGTTGAAAACTTTGTTAAAGTGGTATCACAATTTGTAAGCCCCAGTGTACGAAATATTGCACCCAACATATCAATATTCAAATGTATTGTGTTAAAAAAATATTGTACAGGCAAAACTATTTAAAATGCATACAAATTGTATGTATAAATAATTAATTACATACTCAAATCACAAGAAGAACTTAATTTTTTGTATAAATATACATTGTTTTTTACACAAATAGATGTTGTTGTTAAAATATGTTAAAATAATACATAAAAAGACAGATCTAAATAATTATCATACTACTTGACCATTACAATTGGTCAGCCTTAAGTTTTAAATAAGGCATGATAGAAATGGAATCATTCAAACCCGGGGGTTTGTTGGATTCCAACAGGATCTGCCAATACATTTCCCTATGTGACAATCTTGCTTCCCAATGTCCACCTCTAGTACATTTGGGGACTGCTTCTTCTTGGTCAACGAAAACGTGGAGAAATTTTGGCGTTAATAAAAGGTTTTCAGCACTATCTTTGCCAGTGGTGTTTATGGTTACTACTCTGCCTTGCTGTACCTTATTGTGAGTTTGGCTGCCGGATACTTTGGTGGACTTCCTGGTCTGTTTGCTGCTTTTTTGTGGAGTATTTTTAGTTGCTTTTTGAAAAGTGGTAATGAAGAAAGTGATGATAGTTTGCTGGGAAGCCTGTTCCAGGTTTTCCCCACAGAGTTAGAAAAAAGAGAATCACCTGCTTTGTTGTTGGACTTATGGATGGTTACTAGTAATTTATCAGATGAGCGAAGGGTTATAAGATTTTTGTAGGGGTGATAAGGCTATAGAGTATTGGAGTATTACTGGGTTGATACAAAATCTTGTGGGTGATAGTAAGTTGCTGAAACTGAAGCTGATTTTGCAGTTCCAGCCATCCTAGCTGTTTAAGATTTTGACAATGGGGAGCCAGTGGAAAATCTGGCAATGCTGTTATTGGAGGTTGCCAGTTTGTTAAGATTGCTTTTGGATAGATTAGTATAAATGGGGGAGGCATAGAGGAGGTGCAAATAAGATGGGTGTGAGCAATGGTAATTCTGGCTACAGGAATAAGGAAAGGTTTAATCCTGTAAAGGGAACCTAGTTTTCTACTTACTCATTTAATGGTTGAGTTAATGTGTGAGTCAAAGTTAAGGTTGTGGTCAGTTATTACACCTAAGAGTTTGGTGGCATATGACAATGCCCTTATTGGATATAACTGTGAGATCTATTGGGGATAACTTTAGTGTCGGAGTGAACAGCAATAGTTTAGGTTTTGGGGGGTTTAAGGGGAGGTAGCATTGAAGGAACCAGTTTTCTACTAAGTTAAATACTTTTTGGGTGATGGATTGGAATTCAGCTGAAGGAGAAGCTGCACAAATTAATGTGGAGTCATCTGCATATTGTATAGAGGTAGCTTGAGGAAGATTTACATTTAGATCATTAATGAATATAGAGAAAAGGAGAGGTCCCAGGATAGAGCCTTGAGGGACACCAAGGGTAATAGGGAGATGTGTGGATAAGTTATTGTCCCAAAGGACAGCTTGTTGTCTATTTTCTAAATAGGACTTGAACCATTGTACTGACTGTGTATCTAGTGAGAGTGATTTAAGTATGTTTATAAGTAATTGATGGTTAACCATATCGAAGGCTTTAGAGAGGTCAATAAAGAGTGTGGAGGAAAGCATGTTGTCATTACAATTTTTGTTAATGCAGTCAGAAAAGGATAAGAGGGCAGTGGTAGTACTATGGAAAGGCTTAAAGCCATGCTGACAGTCAGCTAGTAGGTTATTTGGAGAAGGTGATCAAGTAGATGCTGGTGGATGCATTTTTCCATAATTTTGGCTAAAGGAGAGTAAGGCTATGGGGCGAAAGTTTGAGATTTTGGTTGAGTTACCACTCTTGTAAGCATCGCTGCTTAGCTAGGGCTAAATCATTCCTGGCGCCATAAATTCTGCTCTTCAAGTTCTCCCTTAGAACTTGCCAGTTTTTTTTAGTTTTAGCACTCAAATCTGTTTCTTTGAGCTCAGCACTTATTCAGAACTCATTGTAAGCACTAAATAAGCTACAAATTACTACAGCACTCAACTTTCCTCACTTGTCTAGAGGAAAACAGTTTTTAGTACTTAATAAGTAAGCACCTATCCAGGCATGTGTAAGGGTCAGCTCCCGGTGTTTTCTCCTGTCTACCTGATGAATCTGGGCATCTTGGGGCAATGCAGCAATTGCCTCATGTACACAGACAACCGTCTCCTTCTACCAACCAACACTACAACCTGTGAGAGATGCACTTATATAGCCAAACTGGAAGCAAAGCTCTCTTCACCCAAGACTGGACTAGACAGTCAAGAGGAGAAGGTAAACACTTGCACCACACCACACTCATCACATAGTTCCTCAAAACCTACACCACCAAAACACACACATAGCAACACAAAACACACACCTACATTCACAGAGACTCTCAATAAAAATCTGCTCAAGCAACAGAGACCTCCAAAGCAGAAATGCAAGCAACCTCCACCCCCCAACACAACCCAAATGACACATAACCCACAAAGTCAGTGTGCCACTCAACCACAGCCCATAAGGAATAACAATGTATCCAGCACTCTAGTCATAGGTGACTGTATAGTCAGGCAGACTGATGTTCCACTCACCAGGATAAACAAGGAGAAAGTTACTCTCAACTGCCTGTCGGGTGCCAGGATCCGCCACATAATGCACGCACTCAGGTCACTCCACAACAAGTATATGACTCTGTCATTGTCCATGTTGGTGTGAATTACCTGAGACGTACCTCCCTGGACTACATGAAAAGAGACATAGAGGAGCTTTCCAATCTTGTAGCCCAGGCAGGTATGACCCTAGCCCTGAGTAGCATCCTGCCATCACACAGAATGATACCACAGTACAAGGGCAAAATGATTGACTTCAACAATTGGCTAAGCTTCTGGTGCCATTCTAAGGGGATCCAGTCTGTCTGCCTGGGATGACATGACTAGCAGACCATGATGCTTTTCCAGGGATGGCCTGCACCTGTCGCCCTTGGGATTCCGGATACTGGCTAAGGCTCTTGCCACCCCTATAGTGCCTTTTTAGACAAAGTTCAAATGACAAATTCACCATCATAGCGGGTACAAGCAAGCAAAATTTGAGGGTAATGCTACTCAATGCAAGGTCTAAACCTCAAAATGCATTCACTCGAGGCACTCCTTAAAATGGAGAAAATCAACATCTGTGCGGTGACAGAGACCTGGCTCAAGGCTCCAGAGAGCACCATTGCATTACCAGGCTATAATTCATGCCACACCTTTTGGCCACCTAACCTGGACCAAAACACTAAAGGTGGAGGCGTGTCCATATTCATTAAGGATATCTACACCTCCAGGCTAGTTGCTCAACATGCATCTGTGATTATCCAAGTGCAACTAACTCTAGTCAAGACCGCAATCCAAATTGTAACTTGCTACAGATCCCCCACCATGTCCCAGGATACCCACTTCTCATTTCTTGATACACTGGATACTGCATACATATTAGGGTACAACCCAACACCCTAATAATGGGCGATTTCAACTACCCCACCATTAACTGGGAAAACTACTCATGTACCAACTCTTTTGCTTAACGTTTTCTGGAATTCATAAATTCCAACGCCTTGGATCAACTTATCCACATCCCCACCTGGGGCAGCAATATCCTAGACCTGGTCATTACCAACATGGGCGACCGGTGTTCCACACCAGAGGTCAATTCCTCGTTGGTCAGATCCAAACACAAGCTCATCACACTAGACATCCACATCCCGCCCCCACCCCCTCATTAGTGAAACCACTGTAAAAAAATTCTCCAAAGCCAACTTCACACTTCTTAAGACACAAGTGGCAAACTTCACGACACCCATGCAGATGGACAATAGAGGTACAACTGTTGAAACCTATACAAATGCACTTTATAAGCATTTACACAAGTGCATGGATCATGCTATCCCTAACAGAACAAAGACGCTATCCTCTAAAAAAAGGAAGCCAATCTGGTGGTCCCCTGCCATAAACAAACTCTATGACAGAAGAAAGAAACTGTTGCAAAAAAGAGTAAAATCCCATGATTGGAGGAACTCCCTGGTCAGCCTCAGTAAAAAGCTGAGATTCCTCATAAAATCCTCCAAAGCTAGTTATGAACACAAAATTGCCACTGATTCTAAAGACAACCACAAAACATTCTATAGATATGTCAAGAATCTCAATAGTAACACTCAGATCTGCTCTGAGTTACAGCACAATGGCACTAAATATACAGAACCAACTGATATTGGCAACATCCTGGCAGATAGGTTCAGTGCTAACTTTACCCCCCTCTCACCCCCTAAAGGGCCCCTCTCTAAACCAGAAGAATGCAAAGTTCCTGTAATCACAGCTGCAGAGGTAAAAACTACACTCTCCAAAGCCAAGAACACATCATCCATAGGACCTGACAATATCCCAGGCTGTGTTCTACACGAACTACAGAATGAACTAAGACCCCACCTAAGCACCATGTTCAATCATAGCCTCACCTCAGGCTTTGTGCCCACTGAATGGTGCACAGTGATAGTTATCCCACTCCACAAAGGGGGAGCCACCATGGATCCCAGGAACTACTGCCTCATTAGCCTAAAGAGCCTATTCTGCAAGGCCATGGAACTTATCATCATGGAACTTATAAACAAAGACATTGGTACTCTCCAATCTCTGGACCCCACCCAAGTTGGGTTTCTAAAGGCAGATCATATCTCCTAAACCTGATAGACTTCTTTGAAGCAGTCACCAAAGCCGTAGACAAGGGTAAGGTGGTTCACACAGCCTGTCTAGATCTCACCAAGGCTTTTGACACCATCTCCCACTCTGGAATTATAGATAAACTCACTAAACTAGGTATAAATCCTTATGTCACAAGATGGGTTGCCAACTGGCTCACTGACAGAACACACACTGTAAAAGCAGCAGATTCCAAATTCGACTTCAGACCAATGACAAGTGGAGTAACACAGGATTTAGTCCTGGGTCCTCTCCTGTTTTGTATCTACTTTTCTGAAGCACAGGCTAACATGGAAGGTCTTTGGCTAATGACGTTTGCAGATGACTGCAAACTAGGAGCCATAATCGAAACTCCTAACAATGTGGACATCCTAAATATGGGTCTCACTAAGACAGATGCCTAGTGTCAAAGCCATGGCCTCAAGCTCAATGCCAAAAAATGCATTGTCATCCTCTTTGGTAAAAACTCTGTACCCATGAGCTACCACATAGGTGGTAGTCTACTTAACACCGAAAGTGTGACAAGATATCTTGGGACACAGGTGGACAGTAGTCTCACCTTTGATAATCGCATCGCTACAGTAGTCAGGAAATCCTTCTATGTGGCACACCTCATCACAAAAGGTTTCTCATTCAGGAAAAAATAGGTCATTGTTCCCCTCTACTCATCACTCATTAGACCCATTATAGAGTACAATGCCCCTTTTGGTATGTACCGTACAAGACATCTGCAACAACTTGAAAGGGCTGCAGAAATATCTCACAAAGAGGATTACTGGCCTCAAACAGATGCCCTATGCAGACCGTCTCAAAAAACTTCAGCTTTACTCCGTCGCATATCGCCTACTCAGAGGCGATCTCTGCCTAACATACAATGCTATGTCAAACCCAGAAGTGTCCGGCATGCTCCACTTAAAGAAATCCTTCTGAGCTGCACACTCTAGGGCCCTAAACCTTGTCACCACAATAAACAGAACATGCCAGAGGGATAGATTCCTGTCCCAGAGACTTCCCATACTCTGGAACAAACTACCTATCTATATCAAACAAAGGTCCTCATTAACACTCTTCAAGAAAAAAATTGATGATTGGATAGGAAATAGGAAATTCACCCTGTGGATCACCTCTGTGGCTCTGCTCTACAGGGGCACAGGAAATTATTTTCTTGGGTGGTGAAAGCCAGAGTACCTTTTTGGCTAGGCTTATAAAGGCCCTAGGGCCAATAGCCTAGTACCTACCTATGAACCAACATGTGGCCAAGATAGTAAAAATTTCAGTCTATGTCTCCCAACTTATAAGTAAGAGCATGGCATCCAGGTCCAAGGAAGTTACAGTGCCACTTTATTTGGCACTTTTCAGATCCATCATTGAGTACAATGCCCCATTTGGCACGTACTTGACCAGACATATGCAACAGTAGGAATGCCCACAAAAGTTTTTTTTACCAGAGAATCCAGGGTATAAACACATTTTCCTGTACAGATCACCTTAAAAATTTATCAATATACACAGTCTCCTATAGGTTACTATGAGGTGATCTATGCCTGGCATACAAGGCATCCTTGGATACACCTCTAATTTAATTTTGCTCATCTGTAGAATGAACAGCATCAGAACCACTAGATCAAAGAATTTAAATCGTGATTGTGAAATAAATAAGACATGCTGGCAAGTCAGACACTTGCCTCAGAGGACCTCCATGTTCTGGAACAGTCTCTGCATCCATGTAAAGGAGAATCTATCCCTAACCTTTTTAAGCATAACTTTGACTAGTGGATGTAAAATTGGAAATTCACCCTAAGTCTGGTGCCCATGTCTCTGATAGACAGATTCAGACAGTAATACCCAAACTAACATACCACCCCTATAACCTCTAGAAACTTGCTAACTGAAATACCCCCTGTGACGACCATGAGCTGGCCCAGCAATCAAGGAGCCTCATTCCTCACCACTAACACCAAGGAGGGCGTCTCATATAAGAGAAATGATAACAAATACACATGGTAAAGTACAATTTCCCTTAAGTGCATACAGAGATCACAGTCAGTCTGGGGCTGGTTGCTTCCTTGCTCTCCAGGTCCCCAATAAGACTCCCCACTGGCACAGCTGTAAAGTCCAGAACTCAGCCTAGCTGGCAAGCTAACCTCCAGTACCCTCTCTGTCCCACCAGTGCTTTGTGTCCCTGCCCAGGTAGTTGACATACTGCACACACTTTGAGATAACTATTTATACAACTTTACAGACACTCCTGGGAAAGGCTGACATAGATTCTCCAGCTGTGCCCCTTTACCCAGACTATACTGTAGTAATTTTTGCCACCACCAGCTAATACTTATCAGCTACACAATGGCCCTTATAAGGGTGTCCAGTAATTACTGTGCAATTTTATTATCCATTTGGTAATGTGACTATTCAGTCTAAGGCTTATTAGAGTGGCTTATTACAATAAACTCTATAGATATGCAATGTACTCTAGAGCTTACTTATCTCTACACAAACCAGCCACAGGTAAAGGTTTTTAAAATATTTAATAATAAATAATTAAAACACAAGACAATGCTACTATACCACAGTGATATCTAAGAGTTTAAAGATCACACAGGAACTTCAACCAATACAGTAGGAAAGTACTGATATAACAGAAAAACACTTGTCTAACTTTTTTCTAAGTTCCTAGCTATTACTACAAGAAAACATACTTCTAAGACACTACTTACATAAGACAACAGGCAGAGTGCTGATACGTTTGATATCAAGATCAAAATGCTCACAGTCTCTCTCTGAACAATAGTTTTTAAACTCACTAACAAACATCTTTGTTAGGCCCTCCCAAATTACATCAATTTGACACTTAGGTTTTCCCAGTATACATATTACATCATTTTGACACTTAGTCTAGAGTTTCCAGGCCAACAAACTTCATTATTTAGCAATCTAACACCTGCTCAAGAAACTATAACAATAAAAGACATTTCACATGTACACTCTAGCAATTATTCCTTAAGTTAAGACAATAGAAAGAATGTGTTCTGCCAGTCGCTTCGGCACCACTATTTAGATAATTTTAACTTCAAAGGACATTTGAAATGCTTGGTTTAGTTTTCCTTACAGCAGATGGCAATGTTGCAACAATCTTGAAGTTCACATTTTACAGTGTTTTCTTTCATTTAAGAACACAAGCCTGTATTTTACATTTATATATACAAATGACAGACTTATGTATCAAATTCTATTTGACTAAGCTGGCTACCTTTGCCCATCTTTCCCCCAATCTTCACACCCCCCTCCTAATAAATGCCCATGATACATATTGTCACAATTGGACTGGTTTGCATAGCTAGACTTATAAAGCCCTGGTGGGTGTTATCCTGTTATATACTTATTACTCTATGCTGACCCTCCAGACAGACGAATTATGACTCAGTGAGAATCACATGACTCTGCAATGCACAACACATAATTCAAAATGCATATATAATGTTGCTATAGCTCTCAGTGACTGCTATTTACAGATTTCTCTTCTATATATATTCATTTTTGGACACCTTTAATCTCTTCTGGCCATGCATCATCTGCACACCCCATCACACCCCAGATTGATATCACTTTTAATTGTTTATGAACACCTTTGTTAGCAGGATGCATGGGCTAGTCTGAATTCCCTATAAACAAGAGTTAGGGCCAGGTACATCTTTTTATGCAGTCTATCTAAAGAAAAGAAAATATCTTAGTTATAAAATCTTAATTATAAACACATACAAATCACTTATTTATAAGGGCATACAAATTACAGATAATAACAATGATAAATCATAAAATACAATAAATGTGTTATTTAAAATGGAAAGCATGATATTCAAGCAGTCATACATACAGTAACATGCACTATATATTGAAAAGCATAAACATATCCACTTTCTAATAGCAAATGCAACAAAAGTGGCAAAAAACATACAGTGCTAATACTGTATATATTTGATAATAATAACTATCCTATGCAAAATGTTAAGAGTGAATGGTAAAAGTGGCTGCTGATGTACTTAAGGTTAACCAATCTGCTTTAAAGATTTTAATAACAAAACATCAGTGACGTCAGATAGGAGTGCTTATTTTAAGATAATGTTAAGTTGTGGTATAGCTAATCAGGGTTTGCTGACATTCCTAGTTAAATATTCACAAAGGTCCCTTTTCTCTTACTTTATCAATCATACTTTGCTTTTTGCTGTTAGATGGGAAGCTTGTCAAAAGCTAATGCCTACTGAGTTTTTCGGATCTGGCTCTGAGCCCTTAAAATTAAAAAATATGCACTACTCACTAACCTACGTGCAGACAGGAATGGAGTACTGACTGTGTCATATAGAGATGGAGTCCTGTCTATGCCACAGGCAAATTTTTTCACTTCACCACTCAGATACTGGAATATTCTGTCAGGAAGAGTTTGGACTGAGTGGCTAAGGTGGGTTCACACATCCTGTTAGGGAAGGATGGAGCTGGTTTATGTCCCTCAGCAGAAACACCACCTTCACCTCTCAACTGCTGAGATTTTTGCCCTCAGATTTAGCCTCACTCTTCCTA
Organism: Protopterus annectens; assembly: GCF_019279795.1. Classification (NCBI taxonomy): domain Eukaryota; kingdom Metazoa; phylum Chordata; order Ceratodontiformes; family Protopteridae; genus Protopterus; species Protopterus annectens. Next base: position 1,071,444,896 of record NC_056735.1, on the reverse strand, counting down.
GATTTATAATGTTCCTTATAAAGTCAGAATTGTTTATGGGTACACACTTTATTAAATGCTTATTAAATACACAAACTAAATGTATATAAGGATTCTTTATCACTGATTATATAGTTGTCCAGTATATAAAGACAAGCTTTGAGTTTTAAGTCTTGCAGATTGAGAAGTATGGCTTCACCTGAAGGAAACTCAATACTGCACTCCCATGCACAGTGACTTGAGGAAACAGGTGTGGACAAAAATGATCCACACCATTCAAGGACTGTGGCTGAGCAGAAGGACATGCTAGCTGCAGCTCAGAATAGTTAGGGGCAGAAGGGCATGCTAGCAGCAACTTAGGATAGGTAGGGGTAGAAGGGCATTTAAACCAGCAGCTTAGGATAGACAGGGGCATAAGGGAATGTTAGCTGCAGCTCATGGTAGGCAAGGGCAGAAGGGCAAGCTAGCAGCAGTTCAGAATAAGCAGGGGCAGAAAGGCATGCTAGCAGCAGTTCGGAGTAGGTAGGGCAGAAGGGCATGTTAACAGCTGCACAGAATAGACAGGGACAGAAGGGCATACTAACAGTAGCTCAAGATAGGCAGGGGCAGAAGGGCATGCTAGCTGCAGCTGAGGAATGGCAAGGGCAGCACTATGCCTGATGACTGACAAGGTGAGAGTTGTTAGAAGAATAATAAAAAAGCCATAACTTCCACTATGATGAGGAGCACCATTTCCAGCTCTAATTTCTTCGTGTTAACATCATATCTTCACATGGCAGTGGCAGAGATGAATGAATCGGCTAGTTGGTGACATGTTATGCTGATCTTGGGTGGGGGGGGTGTAAGGTCAAACAAAAATGATAAAATAAATGTTCACTTGCTCCTTTGCTTTGTGCATATTGATTTAAATGACTACCTTGCCTTGTTAGCCATTTTTCTATTTTATTTTCTAGCATTTAGCAGAAATCCTAATATTTATGGATGCAATGCAGCAGCTGCTTTGTTCTGTTACTTCGTTAAAGTAGGAAATAATGTGTGCACTCATTTTGAAATACTGCCCATCAAAAGACAGTATCAGAAAGACTTTGGTTCAAAACCAACTATTTTTTTCAACTACATGAATTGTAATCACACTTATGAAGGCCCTGCTTGGACTATCAGTCTGCCAGGCTATCTTTTGCAAGAGTCGTATATTGAAAGGATCCTAAAGAAACTTTAGATTTCAACTTAAATGTGAATATATACTGTTTCTTCCCCTGTAGCATAGCATGCATTAGTTTTGCTTCTAGCCAGAAAAAAACATGCAATGCAACATTCATTTTCAGTGATATTTTTGTCCTGAAAAGACCAAACAATGCTGAATGATACCACATTTATGGCAATGTGTTTACACATCAATATTTCAATGGCATTCTATTAAAATATACACTTAAGAAAGAATAGTAGTTCGATTTGAATGAAAAAAATGATAATACTTGAATATACTTGAATATATTGTGTGTTTCTTGTACAGAAAGGGTTAGCAAGCATTATCACAGGTGTAGAAACACATCCTTTTGAATTTAACCACAATTGTAATCCTCTTTCTGAAGCTTTAAATGGATCATTTGAAATCTAGCAGGGATGTGAATTTTCAGTGCCGGCACTTAGCACTTGTGGTACATTAAAAGGTATAATCTGACTGAAATGTAAATCACAGTGCTTGAAAACAAATTACAAATGAAGATAACAGGGCAGCATGCTAGAAATAAAACATCCAAGCGCCTGTCTGAAGCAGTCTTCTATGAGACCCAAATTGCAGCAGCTCTGTTATCAAACGTAATCGGGTGGCACAAGGCAGGTTGATTACAAGGTGATGGTAAACAGTCTTTTTAAATGCACTGCATGAAAAAGCCTGTGCGCACAACACTCATCAGCTGAATTCAAACAGAAGCATGAGGGGGTGTGGCTGGTGTACCCTGTTACTTAGCTCACAGAAAATACGCACTGTATAGTAATCATCTGTGGCACTGTTTTGCAATCCCATCATATTTATCCTTAACTAGCTGGAAAGTATTAATAGCAAACACTACCAGCATATTTCCCTGTCACAGTTATTTGCAGTTGTGTAATCATAGCAACATAAGGAACAATCCCTTAGTTTCAAGCATATGTTACACTGAGCTGTACAATATATTTTTAACAAAGTTAAAGTGCTTAAGTGTTATTTTATAACTATGAAAATGATAAACTGAAATGTTAAATTATTGCAAGCTGAAATATCACATACTGTAGCCATTAGCGATAGAATTTCTATTTCATCTGTGTCATGCAGAATGAGAATGTGTTGAAAATAATGTGTGTTCTAATGTTAATAGAAAATAAGTTTAGTCTTTGTTAAGTAGGCTAAAATGAATAGTCACAGTTTGTCTGTCTTCAATTGTCCTAAAAACTTTGGTCTGAAATAAACCTACAAAAATCAAATACATACAAAGGAAGAACAGGAAAAAAGAGAAAGAAAAAGTAGTCCATGTAAGATTTTCAGGCATAAAACTACCTGGAGAAGTGAATTGCTTTTAGGTATGTAGTGCTATTCTGACCTGGCAGACTACAGGGTAAGGTATAATTGCAGCATTAGATCACAAGGAACAGGAGGACATGGATATTATTCAGTGCTCATCATGTTATGGAAAACAATGGGCCACAAGGCAGCGAAACAAGTTTTGACATCACCATATAGTACAGCATGAATGCACACTGTGACAGTCTGCTGTTTGAGTATGAATGGTATCTGTGTGTGTGTAGCCCAGAGAACGTGCAGCTCCTTATTGCTCTTTAGCAGCTCTAGAAGAAATGACAAATATTTAATATTTTCATGTGCCTGCTGAGGTCACTGCCTCACCCCCGCAGACACAATAAGCTGCTTGGCCATTGATGTAGGTGCAGGATCATGTATAAGTCTTGGAACACATCCTTAGTCCACTGTACATTGTGAAAAAAGTGCAGTTCAGAAACATTTACCTTTAATTAGCTCATTCGTATAACTACTGTCTCAAAGCTGCATAATAAATGCAGCTTTTGCCATTGCAGTGCTCATCATGTTATGGAATTTGATGACTTCAAGCAATGCAAGTGGGAAGAAGAATAAGAAGGAACACTTGTTTACAATGAGTAGATCCATGACAGTTGATGGAAATAGTTAGAAGTTACATCCTGTACATGTTTGTGAACTGTTTGGATTAAATATCTGCTAGCCTTTTGGTGTTTTTTGGAGTTGGAGGGGGCTATCGTCAATTGATTGCAATGTGTAACCATGGGAGATAGTAGAAGTTGTTAGTAGGCTATGAAATATACTATCACAGTGCTTTACTCATGAAAGCATAAGGTATGTTGATGGAGGTGGGGTACAAAGGCCTTCTACACAGGTTGGGGACCAGGGGTTGACATTGCTGACAAATGTTTGTCTCCTTGTATACTGGGCGAGGGTAAGTCATTATCAAATTGTTTTTCTGTGATGCATGGAGCTAGGAGGCTTTGGCATTAACAGTATTTCACCTTTTTTTGGGTGGATTGGGAGTAGATGCTGTTTCAAAATGTGCATCTTCAGTTTTGATTGTAAGGAAGGGGAGTACCTTTCAGCATGTGTCTATCTCTGTTGTATGTTGGAGTGGGAGAGTGACCATGCTTTTCATAATGTTTCAGAATGTGTCAGCCTGGTGAGGTTTTGTAGGGAGAAGTGCATTTGAAAATGTTTCTTTCTGTTGTGAAAATTAAAATTACAGCTGTGCTTGTCTGATGTTGCTTGATTTAGGTAAAGAGCTCCTTTTTAAACTGTGTCTGTCTCTTAGTTGTTGTTGGGGCATGAACCTTATAGACTGAGGTGTATTAAATCTGTTGTTCTCATTCAAGGAGAGGCGTAGTGATATGTGCATGTACAGTTCCACCTGGAGGCATCCAAGGGAAGGCATAGTAATATGTGCATGTACAGCTCTACCTGGAGGCATCATACGGAGCACTAGTGACATATTCAGGTATGGGTTACAGTGGTCCCCTTCCTCATGTTGTGTTGCATACCTACAAAGGATAGGGAGCACACATGAGTGGACAATGGCCATGCCTTTAGCATTTCAGCATTTCTGCTGTTTCAGTTGGCCGCTACAGGTGTCAGTGGATGATGCTGCAGATGGGTATTCCCATACACACACACACGCACGCACACACACACACACACACACACACACACACACACACACACACACACACACACACACACACACACACACAGATCTTCAGATAAATGGTCAAGATTTTTTGCTTGCCGTTCTGCTTAACAGCAGTGTCACAAAATATTAGTGATACATTTAGGTTTGTCTGCTAGTTTTCACAGTTACTTCAGTATCTGTGTCCTCCACCATGAATGTTGGCATTCCTGCTGCCAGGGGCCTAAGTCTGAAGATATTATGGCACAGCCTGGTGCAGTCTGCGGCCATAGTGACACTGTCATGCATGAGTTACATGGCAGGCATATCATCCACCCTGTCCACAGACATTGCTCAATTGACTGTGCAAGCCCACCACTCAGTCACAAGAGTGGGTGTAAACAGGAGCTGAGGATGCACATCAATAGCGTATACCGCAGGCATCAGTGGGTGCTGACATCTCCCATGGGTGTGGAGAGGAGAGTCGGGGGTGGTGTAACAGTGACCATCGGTTCCTTGGTTTCCACTCCACAACTGAGTTGAGTGTTTTCATAGTCATCACATAATGGATGTGCAGGGTGCAGACTGATGCCAGCACAGCATAACAGCTACTCTTAGCAGCCCTGAATGTAGTCTTTCAAAACAACACCAATATTAACGCATACAGCTACATCCCATGGTGCCTCTACTTCTAAGCCCATAAGGCAGGCCACCACAAAGCCCAATATTCTGGTCATTGGAGACTCCATTGTGTGACATACTGCTGTCCCTCTCACCAGGCTGAGTATGGAGAAACTCACAGTCAGTTGCTTATTAGGGGCCAGGATCAGTCACATTATGTATGCACTCAGATCATTGGAACGGAAGTACCAGTATGACTCAGTCATAGTCCATGTGTGTGGAAATGACCTGAGATGTACCTCCCTAGACTATATGAAGACAGATGTCATGGTGCTCTCAGAATATGTGTCTTAGGCTAGTATGAGCCTAGCATTGTGCAGCATTTTATCTTCTCCAAGGATGATGACACAATACAAACACAAGATGATTGACTTTAATAATTGGTTTTGTTTCTGGTGTCATTCTAAAAGGGTGCAATATATGTCACCATGGAAGGAGATGGTCAATAGGCTGTGCTGCTTTGCCAGGGATGGTCTGCAGCTCTCTAGGCTTTTGACTATTAGCTAAAACATTGTCCTCCCTCATAGTGCCTTTTTTAGGCAACATCAAACTGAAAGTACTTCCAACATAGCAAATCAAAACCAAGAAAATCTAAAGGCATTTCTGCTCAATACCAGGAGACTAAATAAGAAATTCCACTCCCTACAAACAATTCTCACCCTAGAGAATGCTGATGTCTGTACAGTCACCAAAACATGGTTTAACGTTGTGGAAAAAAAAAAAAAAAACAGCAGTGTAAGGCTATAATGTCTTCCAAGCCTTTAGACCAGCTACAACACAGATAGGCATTAAAGGTCGAGGTGTCTTGATTTACATCAAAAATAAATATACTTCATAGCTGGTCAAACAGGTCAATGCACTTGAGCTTCTAGACATTCAAATTAACATAGGCAAAATCCCATACGATTTCCTTGCAAGCTATAGGTCCCCCTGTATGACCCATGAAACTCATAACATGTATTTAACCTTATTGTAGACATACACCATCCAGAGCAAAAAAATATTCATGGGTATCCTTAGTTACTCCACTATTAACTGGGAATGATATACAAAACCAAATGTGCAGGCACAGAGATTCCTGGATTTTGAAAACATAAACTTCTAGGACCAGATTTTCAATATGCTGACCAAGGTTGCAAACATTCTACATCTTTTTCTTATGAATATGGGACAGTGTTGTACGCCCCCCTAGTGTAATATCTTTTTTGGTAAGGTCAAGCCAAAAAATGGTCTCTTGTGAAGTAAAAATAAAACCTGGAACCCCAGCTAATCCTAGAATGTTCAGGATCTACTCTAAGGCTAACTACCTGCTATTAAGTAATAACCTGGCAAAATTTCAAGCCCTCTTATCCCTCAGAGCACTGTTGCCTATGTGGCACTGTTTGCAGAAACTTTAGACATATTATTAGCTGCTTAGAGGTAGCTGTAACCACTAGGAAGAAGTACAGAACTAACTCAAAAAAACAAGCCACCCTGGTGGAATTATAACATCTATAGGCTGTATAGCAGAATTAAAAAAATCATGGCATAAATTAGGAGGTGGAGCACTCGATTGGACAAAAGCACCTACATCAAACTAATAAAACATTTCAGAGAGCAAATAAAGTCTAACAAAGAAGGACAGTGAAGGACAACCACAAAGCATTCTTTAGCTATGTCCTCAACTTTAAAGGCAATACATAATTTTGTGTGGAGCTCATTGTTAATGGAGCCACCTAAATGGAGCTAGAAGATATAGCAAACTTACTAGTCAACAAATTCAACAGGTCCTCAGTACTTTATCTAAGGACAATGCATCAATGAGCCCAATGTCCGGGTATGTCTTCTAAAATTTATTTGACCTATCAAGCCCTCTCAAATTAACTGTAGCCTCCAGACTTTGTGCCTCATTAATGGAGAACAGCAATAGTCATCCCTCTGTGTAAAGGTGAGCCATCTACAGACCCTGGAAACTACAGACCTATAAGTGTCATTGGTCTCATATGCAAAGCCATGGAAAGATTATCATGGATATGATTAATAATGACAAAGGTGACTTCTAGACACTTGGCCCAACCCAATTTGGCTTCCTCAAGAGCAATCTACTGAACCTGGTGGGCTTCTTTGAGAAGGTCACCAAAGTAATGGATGAGGGCAAAACAGATCACACTGCCTACCTTGGCATGGCCAAGGCATTTGACACATACCCCACTTTGGGCATTGTTGACAAACTCAAGAGGTTAGGTATAAACCCTTATGTCACCTGAGGGATGGCCAGCTGGCTTACAGACATGAGCCAGAAAGTTAGAATTTGGGAATCCTACTATACAAGAGGCCAGTCATAAGTGGAGTTTTTCAGGGATTGATCCTGGTACCATTCATTTTTGCCATTTACATCTCTGAAGTCAAAGCTAATGTTAAAGGCCTCTAGATGACTACATTTGCATATGATTGCAAATTAAGAGCAGCCATAGAATCCCCCACAAATAACTTGTGTCAGAGCCATGGACTAAAACTAAATAAGAAATGTGTAATAGTATCCTTCTGGAAGTCATCCACCTGAGGTAATTATCATATTGACAACACACCCCTAACAGCTGACCCAGTAGTCAGGGACTTGGGGACATGCATAGACACTAATCTAGTCATTGACCATCACATGTCTACTGTAGTGAGAAAATATTTCTATGTTGTGCAACTTATAGACAAAGGTATGGCATCTGGGTCCAAGGAGGTCATTGTTCCACTGTATTTGACATTCTTCAGACCTATCATTGAGTACAATGCCATCTTTGGTATGTACCTAATCAGGCACATACAACAATTGGAATGTCTACAGAAGTTCCTCACTAAAAGAATACAGAGCCTAAGTAACATGTCCTATGCAGACCACCTCAAGGCACTATCCCTGTATTCTGTATCCTACAGGCTGTTGAGGGGAGATATATGCCTGGCATACAAAGCAGTGTCAGAACCCACCATGATGGACCACCTGTATAACTGCAAAATAAACAGCACCAGAATTATCCATTCTAAAGACTTAAACCTTGTGTGTGATAAAAATAGGACCTGATGGAGACACAGGTATGTATCACAGAGACTACCCCTTCCCTAACCCAATTTAAGTGCATCTTGGAAAATTGGATAGGGGAACAGAAACTTCATCCCTGGTTTGGTACTTGTTTCTCTAATAGATACAGGCAGCTTATAAATGGTTCATATGCCAGGCCCTTGCTTATACTTATCAAAGGTAGCAGAACTTGTGCTAGATTTGGGATGCAGGCTAGGCTAGAAAAGGCCCTTGTGGTCATCAGCATAGTACAGACCTATGAACCTATGAAACTAATTGATGTGATATGTAGTCTGAGAGATAATCATGGAGAGGGATCTGCCACTTATGTAGCATTTTGGTCAGGTGCCCTAGGGAGTTTATATCTTCAAGGTTCCAGTGTGACATTGTACAACATTGTCACTGCCATTCTTGTGACTGATTTCCCTTCTCCTCTTCTGCTCTATCTTTCACTTCCTGAGATGGTCAGAAGATGGCCTGTGCCCCATGGTGTCATATCTTCCACACCTACTACCACTGTTAAGGGTGTTGCAGCCCGCCATGGATGCATATCCAGACAAGATGTAGATGTAGAACCTACCCACAGCTTATCCTGCTGTTCATACTCACAGAGCACAGCATCATATCTGCTGTTTTTTATCATGCCAGTGATATTTATTATTGTGTATGCCTTCGTAGATAGGGAAATGCATGTTCAGTGCACATACTCCCTGAGGATGCCCTAAACCTGCCATAGATAAACATGAATAGTGCAGCAAGACAGACAAAAGATTATTGCAGCAATTACTGCAACATTTATGTGTATACACACATCTGCACACAAAACAGCACTACTACCCACTTCTTCTTAAGTATTTCACATTGGATTCACCCCATCCCCCACCTCTCCCACGTCTATGCACAGGCTTTCCTGTTCACTACACTCTCCAGGCCATGATACATCCTATCTTGAAAACCCTAAAGCTGATAGGTTGAATGATCTAGCACTCATTTTGCCTGTTAGCAATTATTTTCTGAACATATACTTGCTGTCTTAAAGGAGGCTAGGCAGCCAAATACAAGAAAGTTATACCTAGCAAAATGAAAAAAAAATATCCACTCTGGTACCAGACAGAGGCCTTGGTCTCTAACCAGTCTCCAATGTCCTGGGTTGTCAAGTACTTCTCAAACATCTATCAAACTTCTATAAATCAATACTATTTTATACCTCAATGAAAGTACAGGCATCTATATTTTGCTTTTTTCCAGTAAAGCAGTTTTTAATGGGGTTTTACTTCTGGAGAACCCCCAAAAAAGTAATCTCTCCTCAGTTTGACCTCAACTGTATACTAAAAAAAGTTAATACTACTGTGATGCCCTTGCACTGGCCCAAAAATCAAGGATTTTCAATCCTCACCACCGGCAACAATGAGGGATGTACACAATGGGAGAATGACAAGTGCACACATAGTAAAGTACAATGTCCCTTAAGAGCACACAGCGGTCACAGTCAGTCTGGGGCTGGATTCTCAATCTTTCTTCTGATTCCTAATAAGACTCTCCACTGGCATAGCTATAGGGTTAAGAACTCAGCCAAGTGGTCAAGCCAAAACCTCCAGCGCCCTCTCTGTCCAACCAGTGCTTTGTGTCCCTGTCCAAGTAGCTGACACACACACACACACACACACACACACACACACACACACACACACACACACACACACACACACACACACACACACACACACACACACACACACACACACACACACACATACTTTGAGATTTGATTTATATACAAACACACAGACACTCCTGGGGAAAGCTGGCACAAGTTTACTAGCTATGCCCCCTTCTGCTCAGAATAGAAGGTAGTTATCAGTGTCACCAACCACTACTTATCAGCTACTCTAAGACCCTTACAAAGGGTGCCCAATCCTACTGTGTAATGTTTCTATTATCCAAATGGTAAGTGTGACCAAGACTAAGGCTATTGGAGTGGCCTATACAGTGTCACCAAATATATATGCAAGTACGCTAAGAGCTTAAATATCTCTAAACAAACCAGCCACAATTAAAAGGTTTAAATATATTTAATAATAAATAATAAAAGAACAAGACAATACTCAAACAACACAGTAACTACAGAGTTCAGAATCACAGGAAATATTTTAAAATAACATTGCAGGACAGTATCAAATAAATACAGAAACATCTAAACTAAGCTTTACTCTATTTCTATCTTTATCTAAGAGAAATGACTGTACCCTTGACTTACTTACAGATCTACATGCAGGCAGAAGTGCTGAATGGATGTTTCTAGGTCCCAGGTAAGATACAAAATGCACAGTGTTTGTCTGAGAGAGTTCTTAAATTAATAATAAACCTTACTGCTGGGTCAGCTTGGATGACATAACTCTTTGTCACCTGACTTCAGTTCCCAGGCTAAACAGATACTTAGAATTTATCACCTCTGTATCAAAAATGGATATCTCTCAGAAGTGTGCAGCTGCTAGGAAGTCATAGAGAAATAAAAACACTTTTACATTTGAAATGTAGTAATTATTTCTGTTTCAAGACAATAGGAAAACCTGTAGCTCTAGACATTGTGTCTGCTTGCTGCACTGAAACGGAGATAACACAATCGTAAAACAAGTTTCACTTATTTTCTTGAAGTTTTGCAAGTTAACTCTGTATGTTCCAGTTTCTACTATTAAAACATACATTTGCAATGGTATATAGTTTATACACTTCTGTTCATTTACAGCAGAGTACACTGTGGACACATTCTTGAATCTCAGTACATAAAATACAGTTCAACACATACTTCTGCACCAGCAGTCCAATACACACACAACATACAGTTCTCTTAAATTTGTAAGACAAGCATATGAACCATATTAATATTCACAAATGACACATGACTATCCACAAAATTCCAGATAGTTTGGCTGACAGTGTCACATTTCTCCCCTCCCCAAAAACTTAAGCTAGTTTTTCAAGTTACCCTTGGGAAATATTGCATGAGAGGGTTGATCCTAGCTGGAAATACCTTACCCCATTCCCTGTGTTGAGATCCCATCTGCAATGACATTGCTAACCCCACTGTAGTGCTGCATTGTCATATCATATGCTTGCAACCCTAGGCTCTACCTTAGTAATTTGGCATTTTGCTGGCTGGCTCGATGTAGCCATGTTAAGGGATTGTGGTCTGTAACTACAGTGAAATTACTTCCATACAGATAAGGCTGAAGTTTCTCCAGTATGCACACTATGGCTAGACATTCCTTTTCTACAGCTGTATAGCATTCTTTCCTGGGTTGTAGCCACCTACGACTGAGATAAACTACTGGGTGCCCTTCTCCCCCTTTGGAAACCTGGCTAAGTACAGCCCCCACCCCATGGTTTGAAGCATCCACCTGCACAACAAATTATTTGCTATAATCTGGACTGGTTAACACAGGGGCCCTCCCAAAGCTCCTTTAAGTTTCTGAAATGCCTGCTCACATGATGTGGTCTATATACCCTTATCTGGCCTGTTATTCCTTGTCAGGTCGTGAGGGGAGCAGCTATGGTACTATAACTGTTTACAAACTTTCTGTAGTGCCCTGCAGTCCCTAAGAATGCTCTCACTGGCTTTTTGGTAACAGGGGCAGACCATGTCTGAATGGCTTCCACTTTGGCAGGTTCAGGACTGATCTTACCACTCCTCACTCTATGTCCTAGGTAGGAAACCTCTGCCATACCCACCTGACATTTGCTCGGCTTAATGCCCTCTGTAGACTTCCCAGCACCTCCCTGACATGTTGAAGGTGCTCTTGCCAGAAATGGCTGTAGATGGCAATCCAATCTAGGTAAGCAAAGGCAAAATCTCCAGCTTGTGCTGGGATATAATCTACCAGCATCCGGAAATTTGTTGAAGCAGTTTTCATCCCGAAGGGCATCTTTGTGAACTCATACAAGCCAAAAGGAGACACAAAGCTTGACCTCTCTCTAGCACTGGGAGTCAAGGGGACCTGCCAGTATCCCTTGGTAAGATCAATGGTGGTAAGCTACTTAGACCCACCCAGCTGTTCTAGGGTTTCATCTGTCTTAGGCATGGGGTAAGCATCCGACTCATTGTGACTATTTAATTTCCTGTAGTCAACATAGAACCTGGTGCTGCCATCCTTCTTTGGTACCAGCACCACTGGGGAGGCCCAGGGACTGATGGACTGCTGAATTACCCTAGTTCCAACATTTCCTGTATCTCCTCTCTCAGAGTCTGTTTGACTCTCTTATGCATCCTATAAGGGGCCTGTTTAATAAGCCTTTGGGGTCCTGTATCCACACGGTGCTGCACCAGCTGGGCGCACCCTAGTTTCCCAGTGAACATGCCCCCAACCTCCTGTAACACTGCTCTGATTTCTTGAACCTGGATAGGGAATAGCTGCTGGGACATTGCTACCCTTTCCACTGAGGTGTCAGTCTGAGCCTCACTGAAGAGAGCAGTCACCAGATCCCCTTCAGACACCTCCTGCCATCCACTGCAAATACTCAGTACAAGGGCCTCCCTATCATGGTAAGGTTTCATCATGGTTACATGAAAAAACTTTTGTGCTTCTGCCTCCTGTCTATCAGTTCTACCATTTAGTTAACATTACTCACCTTGCTTACTGCCTTGTAGGGTCCCTCCTAAGCTGCCTGCAACTTGTTGTGTCTGACTGGAATGAGAACCATTATCTGCTTCCCTACAGCATACTCTCTAGCTCGAGCATTCCTGTCATACCAGAGCTTTTTCTGCTGTTGGGCTTCACAATGGTTAGGTCAGAGGCTGTATATCTCTTAGCCATGACCTCTTTTGTATTCATTAAGATAGGATACAAACTCTTGTGGTAGTTCAGTACCCTTGTTGTCTCGAGACAACCTACTGTTGCATTTTCTCATTCCCACTTACTGGTTCTCCAACCTTTTCTTCCCCACCATGCCTCTGTGGACATTTAAATGCTACATGAACCCACTGGTTGTATTTAACACATTTAAGCCTTGGTCCTGGATGCATACCTGGAATAATGGCTTCCCCTGCTACTGGTAGACTCTGTTCGGGCAATCTGGGCTGCCCACCATGGGTTCCCTCAGACCGATGAGCAGCACTGGGTGCCCCTTTTCTGTGCAGTGATGCCCTGCTTGCTAGGTATAGGTCTCCCTTCTTCTTCATCTCATCTGCAGTAATGCATTGTCTATCAGCTAACCAGATTCTTATGTCCTCAGGCAAAGTGCTAAGAGCTTGTTCCTTCACCAAAATGTCTGCCCGCCCTTCAAAGGTGGTGACCTGACATCCACTCACCCACCTATAAACTCAGCAACATATTCACACACACTTTCATCTGCCTTGTGTCTATGCTCACAAAACTTTTTCCTATAAGCTTCAAGTTTTAACTTAAAATATTCTAGCAAACAGTTACTTACAACACTATAATTTAAACAATCTGTATCAGACAGTTTATAAATTACAGTTACAGCTTTACTGTGGAGTAATGGGGTCAGGAACCATACCCAGAGCCCTTAGTCAACATTACACTGTTTACATACCCTCTCAAACATATGAATGAAACTATCAAAATTATCCCCCTCTGTAAATTGTGGAAGAAATTTACTGACCTTTGTTGCTTCTGGGGTTTGGTTACTCCCTTCCCCATTACCTCCATGACTCTTGTGAAGAGTCAGTATCTCCTTTTCATGTTGCTCTGCCTCTCATTATCCTCAGCCTGCAGACATCACAGTTTCTCATTTTCCTCAGCCTTCAGATGTTGCAGTTTCTCATTTTCCTCAGCCTCTCTGCAACCTCTATTTCCAAACACTTGGCCTCTAGCTCAAGTCTCTTTAACTCCAGATGGATTTTTTAGTCCTCTGTGGAAAGGTTGAGCTGTCCATTTTCCTGAGAGTTTTACATATCCATGGCCAGTCTGATTGTCCTCCTGGTTGCTATTTTGTGATGCAGCTGTGACTAAAGCTGCAATCATGTCTGTTTTAGTCAGGTTGGCATGCACCAGTCCTTTCGCTTGGCACATCTCAACAAATGGCTTCTTGTCAGCTTGCCATACTCCTCTGCTGACATGCTTGCCTGCTCTCCTGACTAACTAAGCTAACAAAAACAAATAAATAAATAAAACAATTGTAATATGAACTCTGAATGTTCACTGCATGGCTGACTGAGAGTACAAACACCTTCACTGACCATAGTACACAGGCTACAGAAATTCAATATCCACACCGCTATGAGCCAATTAATATGTTATGTGGCTAACTCATCACTGTCAAGCAATTAATATGTTATGTGGATATCCCACTACTGCCAAACAATTAATATGTGACATCCCTGCACTGGCCCAGTAATCAAGGAGGATCAGTCCTTAACTCTGGCAACAGTAAGGGACTTACACAATGGGAGGATGGCAAGTACACACACAGTAAAGTACAATTTCCCTGAAGAGCACACAAAGATCACAGTCAGTCTGGGGCTAGTTTCTTCCTCTTCCTCCAGATCCCCAATAAGACTCCCCACTGGCACTGCTATAGGGTTAAGATCTCAGCCGAGTGGTCCTCCAGCACCCTCTCTGCCCAACCAGTGCTTCATGTCCCTGCCCAAGTAGCTGACACACATACACACACACACACACACACACACACACACACACACACACACACACACACACACACACACACACTTTGAGATTTGATTTATATACAAACACACAGACACTCCTGGGGAAGGCTGGCACATGTTTATTTGCTATGCTCCCTTCTGCCCAGACTATAAGGTAGTTATCACTGCCACCAACCACTACTTATCAGCTACTCTAAGGCTCTTACAAAGGATGCCCAATCCTACTGTGTATGTAATGTTACTATTATCCAAATGGTAAGTGTGACCAAGACTAAGTCTATTGGAGTGGCCTATACACTGTCACCAAATATATATGCATGTACTGTAAGAGCTTAAATATCTCTAAACAAACCAGCCATAATTAAAAGGTTTAAATATGTTTAATAATAAATAATAAAAGAACAAGACAATGCTCAAACAACACAGTAACTACAGAGTTCAGAATCACAGGAAATATTTTAAAACAACATTGCAGGACAGTCTCAAATAAATACAGAACATTTCTAAACTAATCTTTACTATATTTCTATCTATATCTAAGAGAAACTACTGTACTTAGACTTATTTGCAGAGCAACATGCAGGCAGAAGTGCTGAATGGATGCTTCTAGGTTCAAGACAAGACACAAAATGCACATTGTTTCTCTGAGATAATTCTTAAATTAATAATAAACCTTACTGCTGAGTCAGCCTGGGTGACATCACTCTTTGCCACCTGACTTCAGTTCCCAGGCTAAACAGATACTTAGAATTTAACAGTACATAAAATACAGTTCAACACATACTTCTGCACCAGCAGTCCAATACACACACAACATACAGTTCTCTTAAATTTGTAAGACAAGCATATGAACCATATTAATATTCACAAATGACACATGACTATCCACAAAATTCCAGATAGTTTGGCTGACAGTGTCACATTTCTCCCCTCCCCAAAAACTTAAGCTAGTTTTTCAAGTTACCCTTGGGAAATATTGCATGAGAGGGTTGATCCTAGCTGGAAATACCTTACCCCATTCCCTGTGTTGAGATCCCATCTGCAATGACATTGCTAACCCCACTGTAGTGCTGCATTGTCATATCATATGCTTGCAACCCTAGGCTCTACCTTAGTAATTTGGCATTTTGCTGGCTGGCTCGATGTAGCCATGTTAAGGGATTGTGGTCTGTAACTACAGTGAAATTACTTCCATACAGATAAGGCTGAAGTTTCTCCAGTATGCACACTATGGCTAGACATTCCTTTTCTACAGCTGTATAGCATTCTTTCCTGGGTTGTAGCCACCTACGACTGAGATAAACTACTGGGTGCCCTTCTCCCCCTTTGGAAACCTGGCTAAGTACAGCCCCCACCCCATGGTTTGAAGCATCCACCTGCACAACAAATTATTTGCTATAATCTGGACTGGTTAACACAGGGGGCCCTCCCAAAGCTCCTTTAAGTTTCTGAAATGCCTGCTCACATGATGTGGTCTATATACCCTTATCTGGCCTGTTATTCCTTGTCAGGTCGTGAGGGGAGCAGCTATGGTACTATAACTGTTTACAAACTTTCTGTAGTGCCCTGCAGTCCCTAAGAATGCTCTCACTGGCTTTTTGGTAACAGGGGCAGACCATGTCTGAATGGCTTCCACTTTGGCAGGTTCAGGACTGATCTTACCACTCCTCACTCTATGTCCTAGGTAGGAAACCTCTGCCATACCCACCTGACATTTGCTCGGCTTAATGCCCTCTGTAGACTTCCCAGCACCTCCCTGACATGTTGAAGGTGCTCTTGTCAGAAATGGCTGTAGATGGCAATCCAATCTAGGTAAGCAAAGGCAAAATCTCCAGCTTGTGCTGGGATATAATCTACCAGCATCCGGAAATTTGTTGAAGCAGTTTTCATCCCGAAGGGCATCTTTGTGAACTCATACAAGCCAAAAGGAGACACAAAGCTTGACCTCTCTCTAGCACTGGGAGTCAAGGGGACCTGCCAGTATCCCTTGGTAAGATCAATGGTGGTAAGCTACTTAGACCCACCCAGCTGTTCTAGGGTTTCATCTGTCTTAGGCATGGGGTAAGCATCCGACTCATTGTGACTATTTAATTTCCTGTAGTCAACATAGAACCTGGTGCTGCCATCCTTCTTTGGTACCAGCACCACTGGGGAGGCCCAGGGACTGATGGACTGCTGAATTACCCCTAGTTCCAACATTTCCTGTATCTCCTCTCTCAGAGTCTGTTTGACTCTCTTATGCATCCTATAAGGGGCCTGTTTAATAAGCCTTTGGGGTCCTGTATCCACACGGTGCTGCACCAGCTGGGCGCACCCTAGTTTCCCAGTGAACATGCCCCCAACCTCCTGTAACACTGCTCTGATTTCTTGAACCTGGATAGGGAATAGCTGCTGGGACATTGCTACCCTTTCCACTGAGGTGTCAGTCTGAGCCTCACTGAAGAGAGCAGTCACCAGATCCCCTTCAGACACCTCCTGCCATCCACTGCAAATACTCAGTACAAGGGCCTCCCTATCATGGTAAGGTTTCATCATGGTTACATGAAAAAACTTTTGTGCTTCTGCCTCCTGTCTATCAGTTCTACCATTTAGTTAACATTACTCACCTTGCTTACTGCCTTGTAGGGTCCCTCCTAAGCTGCCTGCAACTTGTTGTGTCTGACTGGAATGAGAACCATTATCTGCTTCCCTACAGCATACTCTCTAGCTCGAGCATTCCTGTCATACCAGAGCTTTTTCTGCTGTTGGGCTTCTGCCAGGTTCTCCTGGGCCATGCTTATGAGTTCCCTGAGCCTTGTCCTGAGGTTTAGGACATATGTCACAACAGACTCCTTGTGGGATTCACACTCACCCTCCCACTTGTCTCATATCAAATCTAGAGGACCCCTCACCCTATGCTCATACAGAAAATCAAAGGGTGAAAAACCTGTGGATTCCTGGGACATCTATCTGTAAGCAAACAACAGATGGGGCAGATTTTTGTCCCATTCCCTCTTAAACTGGTCTGCAAATGCCTGTAGCATGGACTTGACTGTAGAGTTTAGCCTCTCAACAAGACCATTAGTCTGGAGATGGTAGGGGGTGGACTTTAGGTGCTTCACCCCACAGAACTTCCACAGACAAGCCAGTGGGTCTGACATGAAATTGGCACCTCTGACAGTCAGTATTTCTTTTGGAAAACCTACCCTGCTAAATATTTGTAACAAAGCATCTGTCACCTTTTCTGCCTCAATGGGGGATAGAGCCATTGCCTCAGGTATCTGTCAGCATAATCTACTACCACTAAGATATACTTTTTCCCTGTGGAACTTGGGGTACTCAGGGACCTCACAATGTTCATAGCTACCATCTAAAATGGCTCCTCAATCACAGGCAAAGGCATCAAATGAGCATTCACCTTATCTCCTGCCTTGCCTACCTTTTGGCATTGCTCACAGGTCCTGCAGTACTCTGTTACATCTCTTGAAATCCCAGGCCAATAAAAGTTCTACATAATACATCTCTTTGTATGCTTTATGCCCATATGACCTGTAAAGGGAATATCATGGGCTATACCTGGAAGTGCCAGATGGTAGGCTCGGGGCACTACCGACTGCTGTATTCTCTCACCCTCTAACCCTCCCTCAGGGTTCCACTCTCTGTACAGTAACCTTTGTCCCAGTATACAGATCCCCCCCCTCCCTTGAGAATCAGGTGCCTCACTAGGTACCTCTCTCAGGACTTATAATGTAGTGTATGAGAGTTGAGTCTGTCTGAACTCTCTCTTTGTAAAACTTCCCAGCTCCCCTTCCACAGGAAGTCTGGTATACTCTGACAAGGGTTCCTCACGGTCAGCCTTTGTACTACTACTACTACTCACCCCTGCACTTGCAGTCACTCTGTCCAAGGGAACATCAGTACCCACAAGCAGCTGTGGCTCACCTTCAGTCTCATTGCTACAGGGTAGCTCCTCCCTGAACTAACCATCTCACCAGTCCTTGCTGCAAGTGTGCGATCTGTCTGGGTCTCCCCAAGGCTACCAGACCCACATGCTTGTCTCCAAGCCTGACTGCATGTAACTGCATGCACACATGGTACAGCATTATCAAAATCATTCCCTATCAGGACACCTGTATGGATATTCTCAGACACACCTACTTGCTGGCTTCCTTTTCCACCCTCCCCAGTCAAGGTGAACCCTAGCCAAAGGTATTTGGAATGGGGTTCCTCCCAAAGCTCTAACTGGAGTAGACTGCCCAAGCAAGTAGTGCTCCTCTGTAACCATTGCAGGCTTCACAATGGTTAGGTCAGAGGCTGTATATCTCTTAGCCATGACCTCTTTTGTATTCATTAAGATAGGATACAAACTCTTGTGGTAGTTCAGTACCCTTGTTGTCTCGAGACAACCTACTGTTGCATTTTCTCATTCCCACTTACTGGTTCTCCAACCTTTTCTTCCCCACCATGCCTCTGTGGACATTTAAATGCTACATGAACCCACTGGTTGTATTTAACACATTTAAGCCTTGGTCCTGGATGCATACCTGGAATAATGGCTTCCCCTGCTACTGGTAGACTCTGTTCGGGCAATCTGGGCTGCCCACCATGGGTTCCCTCAGACCGATGAGCAGCACTGGGTGCCCCTTTTCTGTGCAGTGATGCCCTGCTTGCTAGGTATAGGTCTCCCTTCTTCTTCATCTCATCTGCAGTAATGCATTGTCTATCAGCTAACCAGATTCTTATGTCCTCAGGCAAAGTGCTAAGAGCTTGTTCCTTCACCAAAATGTCTGCCCGCCCTTCAAAGGTGGTGACCTGACATCCACTCACCCACCTATAAACTCAGCAACATATTCACACACACTTTCATCTGCCTTGTGTCTATGCTCACAAAACTTTTTCCTATAAGCTTCAAGTTTTAACTTAAAATATTCTAGCAAACAGTTACTTACAACACTATAATTTAAACAATCTGTATCAGACAGTTTATAAATTACAGTTACAGCTTTACTGTGGAGTAATGGGGTCAGGAACCATACCCAGAGCCCTTAGTCAACATTACACTGTTTACATACCCTCTCAAACATATGAATGAAACTATCAAAATTATCCCCTCTGTAAATTGTGGAAGAAATTTACTGACCTTTGTTGCTTCTGGGGTTTGGTTACTCCCTTCCCCATTACCTCCATGACTCTTGTGAAGAGTCAGTATCTCCTTTTCATGTTGCTCTGCCTCTCATTATCCTCAGCCTGCAGACATCACAGTTTCTCATTTTCCTCAGCCTTCAGACGTTGCAGTTTCTCATTTTCCTCAGCCTCTCTGCAACCTCTATTTCCAAACACTTGGCCTCTAGCTCAAGTCTCTTTAACTCCAGATGGATTTTTTAGTCCTCTGTGGAAAGGTTGAGCTGTCCATTTTCCTGAGAGTTTTACATATCCATGGCCAGTCTGATTGTCCTCCTGGTTGCTATTTTGTGATGCAGCTGTGACTAAAGCTGCAATCATGTCTGTTTTAGTCAGGTTGGCATGCACCAGTCCTTTCGCTTGGCACATCTCAACAAATGGCTTCTTGTCAGCTTGCCATACTCCTCTGCTGACATGCTTGCCTGCTCTCCCTGACTAACTAAGCTAACAAAAACAAATAAATAAATAAAACAATTGTAATATGAACTCTGAATGTTCACTGCATGGCTGACTGAGAGTACAAACACCTTCACTGACCATAGTACACAGGCTACAGAAATTCAATATCCACACCGCTATGAGCCAATTAATATGTTATGTGGCTAACTCATCACTGTCAAGCAATTAATATGTTATGTGGATATCCCACTACTGCCAAACAATTAATATGTGACATCCCTGCACTGGCCCAGTAATCAAGGAGGATCAGTCCTTAACTCTGGCAACAGTAAGGGACTTACACAATGGGAGGATGGCAAGTACACACACAGTAAAGTACAATTTCCCTGAAGAGCACACAAAGATCACAGTCAGTCTGGGGCTAGTTTCTTCCTCTTCCTCCAGATCCCCAATAAGACTCCCCACTGGCACTGCTATAGGGTTAAGATCTCAGCCGAGTGGTCCTCCAGCACCCTCTCTGCCCAACCAGTGCTTCATGTCCCTGCCCAAGTAGCTGACACACATACACACACACACACACACACACACACACACACACACACACACACACACACACACACACACACACACACTTTGAGATTTGATTTATATACAAACACACAGACACTCCTGGGAAGGCTGGCACATGTTTATTTGCTATGCTCCCTTCTGCCCAGACTATAAGGTAGTTATCACTGCCACCAACCACTACTTATCAGCTACTCTAAGGCTCTTACAAAGGATGCCCAATCCTACTGTGTATGTAATGTTACTATTATCCAAATGGTAAGTGTGACCAAGACTAAGTCTATTGGAGTGGCCTATACACTGTCACCAAATATATATGCATGTACTGTAAGAGCTTAAATATCTCTAAACAAACCAGCCATAATTAAAAGGTTTAAATATGTTTAATAATAAATAATAAAAGAACAAGACAATGCTCAAACAACACAGTAACTACAGAGTTCAGAATCACAGGAAATATTTTAAAACAACATTGCAGGACAGTCTCAAATAAATACAGAACATTTCTAAACTAATCTTTACTATATTTCTATCTATATCTAAGAGAAACTACTGTACTTAGACTTATTTGCAGAGCAACATGCAGGCAGAAGTGCTGAATGGATGCTTCTAGGTTCAAGACAAGACACAAAATGCACATTGTTTCTCTGAGATAATTCTTAAATTAATAATAAACCTTACTGCTGAGTCAGCCTGGGTGACATCACTCTTTGCCACCTGACTTCAGTTCCCAGGCTAAACAGATACTTAGAATTTAACACCTCTGTGTGAAAATTACATATCTCTCAGAAGTCTGCAGCTGCTAAGAAGTCTTAGAGCAATAAAAACACTTTTACATTTGAAACATAGTAATTATTTCTGTTTCAAGACAATAGGAAGGCCTGTAGCTCTAGACGTTGTGTCTGCTCATGCTGCACTGAAACTGAGATAACACAATTCTAAAACAAGTTCCACTTATTTTCTTGAAGATTTGCAAGTTAACTGTGTATGCTCCAGCTTCTACTATTAAAACATAGTACATTTGCATAGGTATATAGTTTATATACATTTCAGTTTTTTTTTTCATTAGGGTACACTGTGGACACATTCTTGAAGCTCAGTACATAACATACAGTTCAACACACACTTCTGCACCAGTAGTCCAATACACATTCAACATATAGTTCTCTTACATTTGTAAGACAAGCATATGAATCATATTAATATTCATAAATGACACACGACTATCCACAAAATTCCAGATAGCTGGGCTGGCAGTGTCACAACTACTGAATTATCTGAACTATACTGATATATATACTATGTGAACCAACAATTGCATGCCTCAAACAGTTGCATGCCTCAAACACCTGACTTGCAAGATTTTCTTTTTTTTTTTTCATTGTTCATTACATCTGCCTGGAGGATATCAGAACTATAGACTCTCATGTGCTTGGAGCTTCACTACCAAATAAGCTGTTTTGTTTCCCAGAAAGAGTTAGTAAGGAGCCGGCCAACTTTCTGGTCCTGGAAGGCAGCCTAGTCTTTCCTCATTGGAAGCTTTCCCCATCTGTGGATCCTCTAAGCCTGCTACTGCTATTCCCTGAGGAGAAGTGTGAAACTGCATAATGAATTCACCTCAGCTTTACTTTTGCTAAGCACATGGACAGTCAGCCTTAGCTGGTTCTAATTTTATTGGGTAGCATCTAGTGCTCCAACTAGGTCCTCAACTTGTAACCAGATAGAGAAGCTACAAACTGGAAACTTAAAAATATGAACACTCCACCAGTAAACTTGAAAAAATCTGCCAACAAGAACCAAGGAAGCATGGACACTGAATCTAGCACTTTCATTCACTTTATTTCATGTGAACTTCTTCAGAAAACTTTAACTCCACCCTCAAAAACATTTAAATAGTGTAATACCATGTCACATGTTCAATTATGTCATTAAAACAAGGAACTTTTTGTTAAATGTATATAAAAATAAAAATACACATTATTTTAAAGAATCTTTTGGAAAAATTGAAAACCATATAAAATATCAATGCTTGATTTGCAAAAAAACACTTTCTATTTATAGTGTCATTCAAACCAGGTGCATTTGCCAGAAGGATTCTTTATATTCTAATAATGTTTTATAGTCACCTATAAATATCTCATGACTGACACTGTCTATAACTAAAAAAGAAAATTTCTTAAAATCAACAGATGCAATAGAATGCCTAGCTAAAGCATTCGTTTGTTCTTTCTTTCTAATTGCTAAAATATGTTCATAAATTCTTCTTTTCAGACATCTAGTTGTCATACCAATATAGTAACTAGGGCATGAAAGACACTGTGCAACATACACAACCATCTCACTATTACATGTGTAATAATTTTTAGATCAAATAGTCCTTGTGATGTGGTTAAACTTAACCGATGAAGAATTACTAATATACCTACATTGTTTGCAATTGTTACAAGCAAATGTACCTTTGATTAAAGTAGAATTTCCTGAAGTATTAGTCTTCCTATCAGCTCGTTGTTCTAGTAAACTTTTGATGTTTATAGTTTTTCTAAAACTAAACTTGGATCGCATACCAATAACTTTCACAAGGTCCTGGTTACCCAATACTATTTTTAAATTATCTACAACAATGTTTTTTTATAGACCACATCTGATTAGTAATAGGCAAAACAAATGCACAGGAAAAATCATTGTTAGTTGTAATGTATATGTCCTGTCCACTAATTTGTGCTGAAACCTGGACTTGGCCTGACAAAATAGGACAAGCCTTATCCTCTCTCAAGATGAAAACTTCATTCCCAATGGAATTTAACCATGACCTATCATAACCTCTTGCCTCAAAAAGTGACCTTAAAGTTTCCATTTCTCTAATAACAGTGGCATGGAAGTAAGTACTGAGGGTACTGCAAACTCTCTTTTGGAACAAAATAATGTAATAAAGTGATCTTTGACTTTGAAAAGTTGACTTTAAAATACGTTATGTTAGATGTGGAGATTAGTTACCTTGTGGAATGTATTAGGCGGAAATGCCTGCCGCAAGGTTTTAGGACAAACAAGTTTCCAAACTGTATCTCCTTTGGGGACAGCCTTTATTGCAAATTAGTTGCTCTTTTCAACAAATCTAGAATCAATTTGATGCGCATTTTAGTTGAACATTGCCACAAACAATGGGATGAAGTTAAAAATAACATGAGTGACTTGGATATACAAATCAAAAATTTTTCTTGCTTTACTTTATTTAATCATATTTATTAATCATATTTATTGTGGTATCGCAGCTAAAGCAGATAACTATAGGGCCACAATAGTGGCAAGGAAGCAAAAGAAACTGCAATGAGATATCGCGGCCTGCAGCAATAAGACTGCTTACAGTGCAAAGGCCAATAATTTATTAAGTAATGAAGACACCAATTTTAAAAATGTATCAGTTGGTGTTACGGACAATTTGTTATTAAGTTCTGGTTCTAACAGGCCTGATGATAATAATCGAATGAGTGAGGTTCTATCAAAGCCGAATAATGTTAATACAGCAAATGTTGAGAATGGGCAAACATTACAAGTTCAAAATTCAAACCATGGTCTTAATACATCTGTGATAGAAGGGTCTAGGTCTTCTAAAAATGCGGGTCATTTTTTAGTGGACCAGTAGGGAAACAAACGAGCACCAACATGGTCAAACGTGGTGCAGAACAAGGGGAAGGGAAGGGGCAGGAACAGGGAAAAATGGTAACTAGGTCTGACACCACTCAATATAATATAGAAATTCTAAATATTTCTAGAGTGGGTTTGTCAGAAACTGTTTTTGATGTTCTAAAGAAAGGCTGTTCCTTCATTCTTGGTAATTCCATGAACCTTGCCAAAGTTATTGTAGACTTTAGGTTATTCTTAAGGAAGTTAAATCTAAAGTATATAATGCATGATGGTAATTTTGGCACACAGATTAAAGAAACTCAAGGACCTAAAAAAATAAGTACCTACAATCCACCTTTATTAGGTACGTTACAAGTCTTTCAAAATTTATGTGAACAAGTTTTAGAAAAATAAAACTTGACAGGAATGTTTACAATTTAACTGATTTAAAACAGGCTTTAAAAACTATTAGTGATAACAAACAATGGAGGGCCATGAGAGCCGATAAAGGCAGAAACATAGTAATTATGGATCAGGTTGATTACATTAAGTCCACTGAAAAAATGTTGAAGGATGAGGGGACTTATAAAAAAAGTTGATCTTGCCTTTATTAAGAGCAGTTATCTAAGGTTAGACACATGTTTATTTGACATGTTTTGTCAGGGGGAAATAGACCATCAAGGTTATATGTATTTACAAGTCGAACATCCAAAACTGGCAGTTCTCTTTGGTATTCCCAAAGTTAAAAAAAAAACAGTGTTAATCCCCCATTTAGACCAATTACATCTGCTGCCAAGTTCAAAACAGAGATACTTTTCATTTGGTAGGATTTTATTTTGAATCCATCATGCAGTCTTCTAAGTATTACTTAAAAGATTCATGGCACCTGTTAAAAATATTGAGAGATCTCGAATTACAAGGTGAAAATTTTTATTGTGCATCTTTAGACGTTGTTTCCCTTTATACTTGTATTAATCAAGAGGTATGAACAGACTATCTTAGAGTGCATCTAGTTAGTAATACCAACTTTAGTAATTCTAAGATCAACACTGTTTGTACTCTCATGGAATTAGTCTTGGATAATAATTTTTTCAAATTTAATAACCAATTGTACAAGCAAACATCAGGGGTAGCTATGGGGGCAAGAGTAGCACCAGCATTTGCTAACCTAATGATGGCAAATTAGGAAAGCAAACATTTAACTAATAGTGTATTTGAAATAAAATTTTGGTTTATCGTTGTTGCATTGGCGATTTTTTTTTTCTATGGAGTGGCAGTTATGATGAGTTTCTGGACTTTGTGTCTTATTTGAATGGTTCTACAAACTTTCTTCAATTTACGATAGGAGGTTTTGGTGACAGTTTGAACTTTTTGGATTTACACTTGTCATTCGATCCTCTATCTAGAAAATTTATTAGCAACATTTTAGAAAGTCAGTTTTTGTTAATCAATATTTACATAAAGAAAGTCTACATCCACTCCACAGGAAAAAAACAGTAGTAAAAGGGCAGCTGATTAGGCTTAGTAGGTTAACTTCATCAGATGCCACTTTTATTAGAAAAATAGAAACTTTAAGGTTACTTTTTTAGGCAAGAGGTTATGATAGGTCATGGTTAACTTCCATTGAGAATGAAGAAAACTTGTCCTATTTTGTCAGGCCAAGTCCAGGTTTCAGCACTAATTAGTGGGCTGGATGTACACATTACAACTAACAATGATTTTTCCTGTGCATTTGTTTTGCCAATTACTAATGACATGTGGTCTATTAAAAACATCATTGTAGATAATTTGAAAATATTATTGGGTAACCAGGACCTTGTGAAAGTTATTGGTATGCGACCCAAGTTTAGTTTTAGAAAAACTATAAACATCAAAAGTTTACTAGAACAAGGAGCCGATACGAAGACTAATACTTCAGGAAATTCTACTTTAATCAAAGGTACATTTGCTTGTAACAGTTGCAAACAATGTAGGTATATTAATAATTTTTCATCAGTTAAGTTTAACCACATCAAAAGGAGTTTTTGGTCTAAAAATATTACACATGTAATATTGAGATGGTTGTGTATGTTGCACAGTGTCTTTCATGCCCTAGTTACTATATTGGTATGACAACTAGATGTCTGAAAAGAAGAACTTACAAACATCTTTCAGCAATTAAAAAGAAAGAACAAATGAATTTATTTAGCTAGGCATTCTATTGCATGTGTTGATTTTAAAAAATTTTCTTTTTCAGTTGTAGACAGTGTCAGTCATGAGATATTTACAGGTGACTGTAAAACATTATTAGAATGTAAAGAATCCCTCTGGCAAATTCACCTTGGTGCTGATAGTGCACCTGGTTTGAATGACACTATAAATATATATAAAGTGTTTTTTGCAAATCAGGCATTGATATTTTATAAGTTTTTTAATTTTTACAAAAGATTCTTTAAAAGAATGTGTATTTTTATTTTTATATATGTTTAACAAAAAGTTCCTTGTTTTTATGACATCATTGAGCATGTGACATGGTATTACACTATTTAAATGTTTTTTGAGTGTAGAGTTCAAGGTTTCTGAAGAAGTTCACATGAAATAAAGTGAATGAAAGCACTAGATTCAATGTCTGTGCTTTCTTGGTTCTTCTTGGGCAGATTTTTTCAAGTTTAAAGATAGAGAAGCTGTGTTTTAATAGTTTTATCAAATTGTTTTGGATTATCAATTGAGGGACTTTGCTTGTTTCTCAAGTAAGCTGACTTGAAAGTTTTCAAATTGTCTATATCAGGAAAGTTTTGTCTAGGTGAAAAATTCTGCATTTCTTTCATTTGTGCCATAATTTTTAAAACATCCATTGCTTACTATTCTATGCTGCTGTAAAAGCTCTCACTCTTATATCAAATGGTAAAATATTTTGACTGCTCTGGTCGGGTTTGGAGGAATAAGTATATCTTTCAGAAAATACTACTGCTCTGGAACAAACTCCCTATCCACATAAAACAAAGCTCATCCCTGTCCATCTTCAAGCACTAATAGGATCGATGGATGGGCAATAGATATTTTACCCCAAGGCTGAACCCTGTTCTACTAAGGGACAGAGGCAGTTCTTAAATGCTTTATTCTGTGCATGAGTCCCTTTGAATTATCTATGGTACCATCTCAGTTATACTCACTCAGACTAATTATTGACTATGGGATGGGCAAGGCCAATCTAGCACCAATAGGATATGTTAATTCAAGTACAAAAAGGAAAATTGACTAGGCATAAAATGGCCAGCAGGGGACCTAACATAGTACTCACCTATGAATCTATAAAACAACTCACATAGCTCAAAGATCAGATAATTATAAGTCATTTTCTGCTTTTCCAAAATTGGTTAAGATATTTGAGGAAATTAATGATCCCAGATTTTTGATTTTATCAACTAATAAGATCAACTACTTTTAGCTATGACTGAAACAAAAAGGGGGGGGGAGAAAAAAACTCCCATTACTTGCTGCCAACCACCTGCTCACCTACATTAACAGTGGCATGCTTGTTTACAGTGTAAAGCACTGTTTTCTAGACATGCAATAGGTGCATTTGACACTCTAAACTGGACATTGGTGTTAGGGGACATGCATATGTATGATGTGGAAGAACAACCATAGCAAGACTAGCTACCCAGAGGTGTGAACATTGTCTCAAGGTAACTGTCACTGTTGATGTGACAACCCAACCCTGTGTGAAAAATTGTTAAAGGGGGGTTATTCATGGATGGAAAGACTCAAAATTAGGGACAGATTTTAAATATTGCTTCTAAGTTGCAAGAATAACAGATTTTGCATTAGCATTGATTTAATGAAAGACATAAAGGGTGAAATCTGAAACTTAAATGTCTATCATTATTTATTGACTATAATCAATGATGTAACAGAAAAACAATATGAGGAGGAACCAAAAATATGAAGGAAAAATGGGGTCATTCTTTAACATTATGTAGAATTGAGAGGCATGTTCCAAACAGTTCAGAGCAACCCTTGAGATTCAAGATATCGATTTAGTGTAACACAGGTCTGCCTTTGAATAAAACATTTGAATAACAACCCTATAAGTAATATTTATGCTATAACTTGCATTTTCTGTATGATGCGTAAAATGATGTAATATATAGCATGGCAGTTTCCACTTAAAAACATGTATTTTTTTCAGTGTATGATCCTGTATCAGAGTTGTCATTACCATTGCCTGAAATGTATTGAGTGTTGTGTGCGTCCATTTAAGGGGATATGTTTTATGTAAAATGGCTCTTAGGTACAACCTCAGGGTATTTAAATAAGGGGCTAAGTCAGAAGGTCAGTGAAGAGAGTGGGTGTTGGAAGAGTTCATGAACTGTTCAGTGGAGATCTAAGTGTTGGCTATGGGAGGAGTCCATTCTTAAGTTTTGGCTACTTGAAAGGCTCAAGTGAGTGGGGTATGAAAAAGAGACTTTACTCTTATCTGCAGACTGCAAGCATTTGTTTATGTCGCAAAGTCTGTAAACACTTATTTTATGTTGGGTGACATCTGCCTGGACTTTTATTATCTATTTTTTGTTAATAAATCTGCTTTTGTAAAGTACCCAGAGTGTCAGCTGCATTATATTCCCCAATAATAGCGTTTTCACTGATAGGTTATGCTAAATGATATAGCAGGATTTCCATTTATACTAATGGTAAGAAGAATCACAAGAGTCACTATTTTACATGTTATTCACAGACTAATTCATGCTATCAAATGTAGCTATGATTTATTATACACAGGCCAAAGTAGGAAAAGATTTAAAGCAAGGGTACAGAGACGTTTAAGAGATATTAGAAATAAAAAGGCAGCCAAACTGTAGAGAAACATTTTAATTAATGTCATTGTGAGGCTATTATATTAGAGTAAGTAATGCGTTCGTACCATTGCATAATGTTTCTTGACAACAGAAGCTTTATCCATTTTAAAACTTAGCACTTTGATATTGTTAGTGTTGGGGGGGGGTGATAAACACTGAATTTTCTTGGAAAACTTTAGGTGTAAGTATTATTTTTTCTTTTATTAATATTTATGATTTTTCAGTCATTTTTCAGAGTGATTGTTCACATTATAAGCATTATGACTGATTCTTTGAGATATTTAAGCAAACTAAATGAGATGATAAATGTTCTTCTATTCAGAAGTGTAATTTATAGCTCTCTTTTAATATGATAAGATTAGCTACTATATCAATGTTGTAGAAGACTGTTTATACTGCTTCTGTTAAAATCTCTGAGCCTGTTATCTCCATACAAAATATTTGGAAAATTAGCTATTATTTATTCTTCCAGATAGATGTAGCCCATACACATTGCAACTATTTCAAGCACAAGTTGTGGACATGGACAATATCTAAATATATAGATCATTTTGAGCAATTACATTATGCAAAATACCTGAACTCGTGTCCAACTTTTGATGTTCCAAGCAAATATTTAAACAAGCTTCTCTTTCCATCACTTCTTAAGGTAAAATTTTTTTGGATTTTCTAGGGACTTCTCTTATAAGAGTTTGAATGTACTCTTTAAAACTCTTTCTCCATAAAAGGAGCCTGTATTCCTTTTTGATTGGACTTAATTGTTTTATTCTGAAGCATTGCTTTTGTCATGTTAAAGTTATCTCTTACTTCATATAGACAAGAAAAATGTTGGAGGATTTTCCAACAGCTGGTACCATGTCTGTGGGTATAGAGGGATAAACCTAAACAGACTAAAAAGTCAGATTTGAATAGTTGAAAGACATATGATGCATTGATGAGGTATGAGAGAGGAGTGCTGTGGCAATGCCTGCTCACTTCTGTCATCAGGAGGGAGAGGTAGACATGTCCAGAATGCATTTGTAGTGACAAAATCTCTGATGAAAACTGGACACCATATATCAGCACTTGCTTTGAAGGAGGCAGGGCCTTCTGAGGGATTAAATTCATATAAAACAGTTACTGGAAAAGCTCTCCCAGACTCTGCCACTACTTGCTGTGAAGGAAAGGTTAGTTTGCATTTGATCTTTTGTATTACTTTATTGCCTTCTTCTATTTTGCATACTGTGATTTGTTTCTTTACACTGTGTTTTACTTGTATTCTGCTTTTAATTGCATATTAAAACTTAAAAGACCACAGGTGTGTCTCTTCTGAATCACACAGCAATTTTAAAAATGTTCCCACCCTCCCACCATGTTGCTAGTCCTGTTCTTAAACACAACTGTCTTTCTAGTTACCTGCCCCTTATGTTAATTTGACTGCATATCTCTCTTCCTCTCCCTTTTCACTGGCTGCTTTGAGTAAGCACAACATTATCATTTTGTGAAATCACTTCCCTTCAACTATTTAAATGTATTGGCCATATCTATAGAACCAAATTACGAAAGTACCCACCACCTTTCAATTTATCTTGATCTTTTAAAGTGGCTCTCCACTTAGACAGCTAAAGCTTAAGTTACCCCCTTTTTCATATCTAATTGCTTAGTGCACATTGCAGTACTAAGGATAGTAACCCATTTTTTCATGTTACCTATAAACATATACTACAAGGTCACTATTTACTGGAAAGCCCAGATTCTGCCTCTCAGTAGTCATCTTGGGATTAGTGCTTCTGCTTTCTCCTGTTGAGAGAAAGAGCATGTGGACATTATTTCCTGGAGACTACTGATCACCTGAAAGCCTAATAACTGCTTCATATGTGATAGCTTAGAATTTGTGCTTATATTCTACTCTTAGTGAGAGAAGAAGCAGAGTGCATTGATTCCTGACTGTTTCTGGTTGGACAGTGAGTGTCTGTGCTTAACATTTTTGATTGGTCTGGTTGTTATTCAATGCATCTACCAGGAAAAGGGTGCAACAAGCCAACAGACCCTTGCATTATCTGGGACGAGACTGTGGATCACCAATCTGGTTGCGGTCTGCTTCTCATCTTGGGAGTATGCTAATGTTTTGCTTCTGGTGAGTGAAGAAGCAAAGGAGCATTGTACCCCAGCAGAGTGAAGCTGTAGTGAGACAAGCACTAGTAGTAGCCAATCAGTAGCCATTCATGTGATTCCCCTCTTTACATCATTCTTGACAAGTTTTCAATAAGTCCTGCTTGATTTCTTTCTAACTTCAGAATATCTGCCTAAATACTTCATCCCTAACTTTTCAGGGTCTATGTATTAGTTTCCCCTCAAGTGTTTGGCAGTGCCCTGTACAGACACCTTCAGTGACATTTATCCTGTGAAAGTACAATTGAAATTTCACCAATATCTAGTTGCGCACAAGACAACTAGTTTGCATAAGAAGCACTGTCCCCAGAGTTGCAAACTGAATATTCCTGATACTGCTTTATATTCTCACTCCAGCTGTCTAATCAATAAAAAAGGGTCTGTTGCATAGATATGAGCGGTCCCACTATCTCCATTACCAGCTCTGTGGATACAGGCATCCTGAGGTAATGTAGAAATTGCCTCATGTTTACTGACAATGAGTTAATTCTCAAACACACTGATATGGTATGTCAGAGATGCATTTACACAATGTCACTAGAGGAGGCAAAGCTCTCACATAAAAGTACTCCTAATGTCAATAAGGTTGTCAGTAGTACATATGTTGCACTCATCACACACAATTCAAAGCAGACATATAGACCCACATATGCTGTGGCACTTAAATGTAACCTTCCTAAATCCCAAAGACCTCCTAGATGAAGTACACATAACAAATACCCTCAGCAGCCCCAAATGCACTCTTTCAAAACAGCACCCACATTGGCACATAGAGCCACATCTCATGGAGCCTCTACTTCTAAGCCCATAAGGCACACCACCACCACACAATCCAACATTGTGGTCATTGAGACTCCATCATGAGAAACACTGATGTCCCTCTCACCAGGCTGAGTAAGGAATAAGTCATGGTTAGTTGCTTATCAGTGGCTAGGACCCACCACATTACACACACACTCAGTTCATGGACAATAAGTACCAACATGACTCAGTCAACTCATGTGGGAGTAAATGACCTGAGATGTACCTCCCTAGCACTATATGAAGAGAGATATCATGGTGCCCTCAGAATATGTGTCTCAGGCAGGTATGAGCCTAGCACTGAGCAGAATTTTACCTTCTCCAAGGATGATGCCACAATATGAACAAAAGATGACTGACTTTAACAATTGGCTTAGTTTCTGGTATCATTCTAAGTGGGTGCAATATTTGTCAGCATGGAATATTCAGTTTGCAACTCTGGGGACAGTGCTTGTTACTGCAAAGTCGTTGTATTGTGTCCAATTAGATATTGGTGAAATTTCAATCGTACTTTTTAGGATGGTCAACAGAACACTCTGCTTTGCCAGAGATGGTCTACATCTCTCCCCTATAGGCTTTTGAATATTAGCTAAAATATTGTCTTCCCCATAGTGGCTGTTTAAGGCAATGCTAAACTGAAACTACTTCAGACAGAGCAAATCAAAACCAAGAAAATGTAAATGAATTGATGCTTAGTGCTGGGAGTCTAAACAAAATCTCCACTCCCTAGAAGCTCTTTTCACCCAAGAGAATGCTGACATCTGTGCAGTCATGGAGGCATGGTTTAAAGCCACAAAGAGTACACCAACAGTGCAAGGTTATAATGCCTTCCACACATTTAGACCAGCTACTACACAGACAGGGACTAATGATGTATTGAGCTGCTCCATGTTTGAATCACCATAGGCAAAATCCAATACCATGTCCTTGCAAGCTATAAGTCCCTGTCTATGACCCAGGAAACCCATACCATGTATTTAAACCTATTGAAAACACTCACCATCCAACTCAATACCATATTCATGGGTGACTTTAATTACCCCCTTATTAACTGGGAATTCTATACACACCAAACGTACAGGCAGAGACATTCCTGGATTTTGTCAACACAAACTCCCTGGGCTAGATTGTCAGTACACCAACCAAGGGTGCAACCATACTGGATATGGTACTCATTAATATGGGAGAGTGATGCACATCCCCTACTATAATGTTTCCTTGGTAAGGTCAGACCACAAAATGGTCTCCTTTGAAGTAAAATTAACACCTGGAAGCCTAGATAAACCTGGAATATTCAGGAACTACTCTAAGGGTAACGTCCTGCTATTAAGTGATAACCTGGCAAATTTTCAAGCCCAAATAAACCCTGAGAACACTGCTGCCTATGCAGAACTTTCACAGAAACCCTGTACAAGCATGTTAATAGTTGCTAGAGGCAGCTGTACCCACCAGAAAGAAGTACAGAACTAAATAAAAAAGACAAACCACCCTGGTGGAATCACAAAATCAATAGGCTGTATAATAGAAGGAAAAACATCATGGCAAAACTTAGGACGTGCAGCAACTAGCAGGATAAAAGCACTCTCATCAAATTAAACAAACAACTCAGAGGACAAATAAAGTCTACCAAAGCTTATAGTCAGACGTGACCAATAAGGGGGTGACCACTGGTGTGGAGCATCTGTCTCCCATGTTGGTAATGACCAGGTCTAGGATATTGGAGCCCCTGGTGGGACAATGGATTAGATGATCCAGGGCATTGGAATTTATAAATTCCAAGAACCATTGGGAAAAGGAGTTGGTACCTGAGTTGTTGTAAGGGATCTTCGTCTAAAACACATCTTGCAACATAAGTGTGACTATAGTGATGTGCAGGATTTCCTCCGTGCTGTGGCACATTTCTATAAGTTATGATTATAACACGGTTTAGTATGCACCAAGCACTTCCCACATTACTTTACATTTTGCATTAATAAAGGCTTTGCCCACAGCACACAGGTTTCAGTGTACCACTTTGATGCCCACTTGGCATCCTATTCTAGGCACATGTTACAGTGTTAGTTGCACACGGTGTTTTCTAGGGGGTGTAGTGTGTAGATCACATACGGGGTTTTTGCCTCACACCTGTGGTTAGGGTGCAGGGGGTTCTTTTCTTTTCACAGGGAATTGTCTGCAGGCATTTGTCACTGCAGCTAAACTTCCATACTGCCATCTGTCCACATCCAGTCGTCTCACAGTGGGTTGTCGCACCGCCAAGGTGCCTGAACCCCATCAGACCTATCATTGAGTGCAATGCCCCCTTTAGTATGCACCTAACCAGGCATACCCAACAATTGGAATGTCCACAGAAGTTCTTCACTAAAAGAATACAGGGTGTAAGTAAAATGTCCTATGCAGACTGCCTCAAGGCCCTATCCCTTTATTCTGTCTCCTACAGGCTGTTGAAGGGAGATCTATGTCTGGCATACAGCATTGTCAGACCCCACTCTGATGGACCTCCTGCATATCCACAAAACAAACAACACCATAATTACCCATTTTAAAGTCTTAAACCTTGCCTGTGACATAAATAGGATCTGCTGGATAGACAGGTATTTATACCCAGAGGTTATCCCATCTCTGGAACAGGTTCCCCATACATGTGAAGCAGAGTTCCTCCCTAACCCAATTGAAGAGCAACTTGGACAATTGGATGGGGAACAGGAACTTCAACCCTGGCTTGGCACCTATGTCTTTAATGGACACAGGCAACCTGTAAATGGTTCATCTCCAAGGCCACTGCTTGTAAATGTTTCATCTCCCAAGCCCCGGCTTACACTAATCAAGGATATGAGAACTTATCAGAGATTTGGGATGCATGGCTAGGCTTGAAAAGGCCCCTGTGGTCATTAGCCTAGTAAACACCTATGAACCAATGAACCAATGAACATGTGCTCACCAAGGCTGACCACATACTGACCCCTGACCTTTATATTGGTCTTGTGCAGTAAATATGGTTAGGGATTAAGATTACCAGCTCTGTAGCTCTACCCTACCCTATAAAATGAGCAGATGAGTCAGCTGGAATTGGGGGAGTGGAGAAGCCTGATCATCGCTGGGAAACTAACAGTAAACATTAATGAAAAAAAAAAATCTCTGTAGTTGAGACTGATGTCAAGGTATTGATAAGGCAGTTGTATGCAAATAGCTTAAGGATCTTGGATTCCATATTCTTACATTTCCATCATTTTATTTCCTTTGACTCTAACTTTGGAAACCACTATCTTTCTAATCACTAGAAACTGTTAAAGACACAATTCCTGTGTTTCTAATGGAATGAGGTTTGGAAATCATGTTATTAGCTCATATGCAGGTGGTAGAACATGCATAGTATATTCTTTGGTAAATTATGTTTCTGTATTATTTCCACACTGCATATGTTTTCCTCAGACCTATAACTATTGCAGTGGCTTGCCTGTTCAACCTTTTTTTCCCTTTGCCTAGCTGTTAGTTGGGATATTTCTGTAAGCACTTTAATATTTATGGACATTAAGCAGGGTTTAAAGCCCTGTGTTTCTAAAGTATAGCCAAACAATCCACTGATGCTGTGCTGATGAGGTTACAAAAAGTTCAAAAATGGCATGCCTACAATTAGTGGGTTTGGCTTTATTGGCCTAAATATACCAATAACGAATTTAAATAGTGAAAAAAAACCATAGGCATTCATTAGACATGTATCTGAAACATTGATATGTCCTTAAGGGGTTACCTGCATTTATTCTGTGGGCTAAAACTAAAGGACGCTTAAGGTATTACAGGGTGAAGACTCTTGCTTTGCTGAGTTTTCCTGCAGTTTTTACTGAATGTTTGTCTGTGCAACTTTTTTCCCCTTTGCTTTGATATTGATAGATATGAAGTGTTTGTAAATTAGATAATCACATTGTTGACGCTATAAAAGTCTCTAACAACGTTTTACTGATCCTTGTGAATTATACACAGCAAAATCAGATAAAAAATCACTGAATCAGAGTCAACATACCAAAGCACACACTGCCCAACAAACTAACGGACTCTGAAAATGCTGGATATAAATAAACCTTTAATGATAACCACAAAGCTTTCAGAAAAATATTCCTTCTTCAGTGTGAAATTAACCAAAATTTAAAAAAAACAGTCCGAATGATACTGAGGAAACTGTGGATATAATCAATTTGAAAACACAACTTTTTACCTTGGAGAAGGATTTATGCAAACTCAAGATAAGCCAGTATCAGAGGTTTCATCTTGAGGTATGCTTAGCCGAGAATATAGTGCCACGGGGTTTGTGAATCTTGAAAATGCCCTCACACACTAACGGCGACAATGTGTTATTGCTAGAATGGCAGAAAGTTAACTTACAAGCAAGTTTCCATTATCTGAAGCTTTTGGTTGCTGCTGCAGACAGAGAAATTAACATTCTCATCCAATCTGTCAATTTTAAATATGAGGAATTGATAAAGATTTATTCCAAAACTGTTCTTGACCCTTACATTGATGATTTACTTAATTCACTTAAGACTTATGAGAGCAAACTGCAGAAAGGAAAAATCTCAAAAATATGTCATGACCGGAAGGATTTTCGGCTGGTTAATGTATTTACTTGGCCCAGGACTGAAAGCTTTGAGGTGGAGAATTCTGCGAAAGCAGTTCCCTTGCAGGAAGCTTCCACCATTGATATGACAACTGTGTGTACATTAGATGTGATCAATGTATGTGATGGAGTGGAGTCGACCAGAAGTGATGCTTTGCAACCTCGGGTTAGTGAAGCACAGCAAGACTTGACTATCTCAGCCAAGGAATTTGGAGCATGTAAGAAGGTGCTTGTCACTACAGCTTTAGTACATTGTGATTCAGAAATTTGCAACCAACAATGCGATAATGGCTTCAACATTTCATCAGCAGCTAATGCCCCTTTAGGCCAGTTTCCTCTGCAATTTCATTTACCAATAAAAGAACAGAACTTGAAGTTTGTAAAGGAGCGAGGATGGAGCCGAAGCAGAAATAACAACAAAAGAAAATGGGAAGGTACTGTACCGAATCAAATACGATAAAAGGGGCCTTTTCCAGTATGAAAAAGGTTTAGTTTATAATCTCTCACAAACTATATTAAGTGACTTTGAGCTTAGTGTGTTACAAAAAGGCTTATCGTTTGTGACATCTGAAGCATCAGATTTTACTGAAGTTATTTTTGATATAAAATTGTTTTCTAGGAATTTAATGCTGAAATTATTATATGGTAATCATAATGTTGTTGATGATGCTCTTTCTGATAAAAAACAGTGCATATATTCCCAAGATGAATTCTTTGATAGCTGCTTTTGAGAAATTATGCATTCAGGATGTTTATGACCTTAATTATAAACAAGATAAAGTTTGTTATGGTAAGATGCATTCAAATCTCAGGAGGGAAGAAAAAAATGCTTTAAAAGGTTTGGAAATTAATTCTAATATTGTTATTGACCAGCCGATAAAGGCGGCCCACTTGTGGTTTTAGACTGGAGTTGGTATGTGCACAGAATGTCTAGCATGCTTGATGATGATTTGTTTTATGAGAAAATTACTTTTGAACAAATTAAAGTTATTACTTATGATGTACGGATTCTTTTGAAGTGTTTGTTAGATATGAATTTAATAGATGAAGGTCTTTTTTCTTATTTTCTTGTCAGTAAGCCTATGATACCTCTTATACAAGGTCTGCCGAAACTCCACAAAGACAATTTGAATCCACCTTTGAGACCCATAGTCTCAGGTAGAAATTGGAGTACAGAGACTATTTCTATATTTCTGGAAAATAATTTGAGACCCATCCTTGACAAGTTAGATCATGTTTTGAGGGATACTGAACATTTTCTTGGAGATCTTTATAGTAGTTTGAAAGATGGTAATTATGCTAACTGTATGTTTGTTACCATGGATGTGGTCTCTTTATTCGCCGTCATACCTAATTAAGATGGCATTCTAAGTATACAGAGATTTTTAAAGGCTTATTCTCATTTTGATCAATGGAAGACTGACCTTTTGGTTAAGCTGTTGGAGATTGTCCTAGAACATAACGTTTTTGTCTTTGAGCAGCAACATTATAAACAGTGCAATGGAGTGGCTATGGGCCCAGCATGTGCCAATAGCTACTCCAATGCAGTTCTGGTTGATTGGGAGTTACAGTATGTATTGCAAGGGCACTATGGATGTTATATTTTATTCATTAGGAGATTTGTGGATGATCTTTTCATCCTGTGGAGAGGTACCTCTGAGGTATTTATGGAATTTCTGGAATATCTGAATAATTCTACACACTATTTAAGATTTATATCTAAATATTCTAATTTTGAAATTGATTTCTTAGATGTTACAATAATTAGAAATGAGTCAGGTGAGATATAGGAGTGCTATGTTAATCATCTTTTGCATAGGGAGAGCTCATACCCTCCCCATGTGTTTAAAAATGTGGTACATAACCATATATATAGGGCCTCTAGATTAAATGTCAGAGATGTGGACATTTCAACACAAGTTGAATTGGCCATGAGTAATTTACGTGATAGGGGCTATGATGACCAGGTAATTGTTCTCAACTTTCAAGATGCTATAAGTAAGAGATGCACGCATGCACAATCATTCTTTTCTGAAGGTAAGGGAGGTAAGAACAAACTTAGGGGAAGGAACAGATCCAGTGTCAAGTTCAAAGTCCCATTGCATTATACCACAGATGGCCATAATTATATGGACATAGTTAGAAGACATTGGAACATACTCACCACAGATCCTGATCTAAAGAACTATATAGATGCTGCACCTAAGTTTATGTTCAGGAATAGTAGGTCTATAAGAAGGAGTTTATGCTGTCTGAGGAATGATCTGAGTAGAATAGAGTTAAATGGCATTATGCCTTGTGGCAAGTGCAATTATTGCCAATATTTAGACACTAGTTGTGTGTTTTTTCATCCAGATTAGCGGAAGTCTTATACTTTTAATGTGTCAGGTACTTGTGAAGCTGAACACATAGTATATCTTGCCCACTGCATTCAGTGTAAAAGATTCTATATTGATAAAACTGATAGGTCTTTTAAGGAATGCATAAGGGAGCTCATATACAATATTGGTAAGAAGAACAAAGTGAATGCCCTTGCCAAACATGTTATTAATACAAATTCTACTCATTCTTTTAAGTTCTTAGCAATAGGGAGAGTATATGAAAATGTTAGGATGGGTGATATACGTTTGAGAACTGAGGAATTAGAATCCACGTGGATAGTTAGGATGAGAGGAGACGCAGGGAGTGGATTAAACAATCGTGTCTCTCTTAGACCTAAGTTAAGGTCTAAACCCCTTAGGAGACAGACTATGTTTATTGAATATATGCATATATATTTTTTAATTTTTTAATTTTTTTTTATTTTTGTATTTTTTGTCATGTATTATATGAGATGTATTTATATTTATGTCTTTTATATTATTTTATTCTTTGCAGTATGTTTATAAGTGATTTGTCTTTAAATTTTAGGCCTTGCTTAATTGGAGACTCTCACGTGATTTTAGAGTGTATTTAAAAGGGTGTGTTTTTAATGTGCTTTTTTACACCTGATGAAGAGAATCTTGTGAAAGCATTTGTGTTCTGTTCACATAGTAAAGTTTTTTATACTGGAAGCTGCAGCCGCTGTTGTGTCTTTTACTTTTTGAAATATTTCGACTTGTTGGACACACTTACTGAGCATTTGGTGATTTTGTTTTTGATTTTGACTTTGTACAATTTGCCAAGTAAGTTTTTTTTTTTGATGTGCATATATTATGTAAAAATGGTTGTATACATACTAGCATACATAAGAAGGATGTCCAAGCTAATAGGTTTTTACATCACAATAGTATGCATGCTGGGCATACCTTCAAAGCTATTGTGAAGAGTCAATTTATATGCACCAGCAAACTAAATACTGGTACTGCTAGGTGTATTGAACAAATATGAAATTGGAGTTTCTTCTAAGAGGGTATAATGTTGCACAGTTTGATACTTTAGCCAATGAGGTTATTGAAAGGAGGAGCAATAGTTATGCACCTTATTTTGCAGAACTCACGCCCATAGGTTCTTAGGATCTTATAACTGTGAGAAAAAGCCTTACAGTATCTGGCTACTTATAATAAAATAATAGATGCTGTTAGGAATGTACTTATTAACAACTGGGGTATTTTACAAGCCTCTGCTGAAATATAACAAATAGTAGGATCAGTTCCAAGTTTTGCATATAGAAATTGTTCTAGTTTAAAGAAACAATTATTTTATAAGGATTTTAATTATATAAATAATAGAAAACGTTTTGTTTGAAAATTTGGCACATTTTCCTGTTATAATTGCAGTTCTTGTAATGTTATTTCTATGGATACTGAGATTATTCCCTCTAAAATTAATAGAAAATACACTTTTAAATGTTTTGCTACTTGTAGCACTATTGATATAGTATATCTGGGAAACTGTATGAAGTGTCAACGTTTCTATGTTGGAAAGCCCACTCATAAGTTGAAAGAGAGAATCACTGCACATTGATCAGAAATAAGGCAACGTGTGATCACTAATGCCCTCACTAAACACATTATAGGAACTAATTCTGATCATAGTTTTGTGTTTAGAGCTATAGAAGTTTTATGCAGGACTGAATGGGAAGGAGACCTTAATAATAGACTTGAAAGGAGTGAAAATGAATGAATTGTTAGATTGCAAGATGATTCTATACTCAGCATAAATGCTTCTATTAGCATCAAACCAGTTTTGAAATTTAAAGAAATGTGCTTACGGTAACAGTGAAATTCAGAATCTCAATTTTTAGTATTTATCATGTATATATTTTTTTATTTTCTCTTGATCTTTTAATTGTTTGTTAATTAATTTCATTATGCTATTGGGTGGCTGTATCTTGTGATTTTAATAGAATGTTTTTAAGGACTGTTTTTAATTTTGGTTAATTTCACACTGAAGAAGGAATATTTTCTGAAAGATTTTTGGTTATCATTTAATGTCTATTTATATCCAGCGTGTTCAGAGTATGTTAGTTTGTTGGATCCTGTGAATTACAAAACAGATTGAAAGCCTAAAGTGACTTGTCTGCACTGTAGCATAATATTCTATGTTCATAAGCATCAGACACATGAGCCTGAAGTTAAATGCTCTAGTTTTGAAAAGACAGCAAGACCTAAATAAGTTGATTGAGAGAGCGTATCTGTGTTTGAGAATAAAACATTTAATAATCTTGTCATCAGTGGAAACACCTCATCTTGCAGTGCAGTGTATACATCAGTGGATATCCATCTAGGGGGAGATGATCTGAGCTTGTTGTAGCTCATCTCTGCCTTTATTACTTATTGGGTTCACATGATCATCCTGATGCAATCCCCCCCCCCCCCATTCAACTGACCTTCTCGTTCCTTACATTGGTGGGATCTTACCTTCAAACAGAGTTTTTCCCAAAGGTAATGATGATGCATTTTTTGGCATTAAGCTTAAGGCCATGGTTTTGACACCAGTTGTTGGTCTCAGTGAGGCCTTTCTGTAGGATATCTACATCACTTGGGGAGTTAATAATAGCTCCCAGCTTCCATTCGTTGGTGAACTTGGTCAGCCAGAGTCCCTTT
Organism: Protopterus annectens; assembly: GCF_019279795.1. Classification (NCBI taxonomy): domain Eukaryota; kingdom Metazoa; phylum Chordata; order Ceratodontiformes; family Protopteridae; genus Protopterus; species Protopterus annectens. The sequence continues at coordinate 1,071,403,211 of NC_056735.1, read as the reverse complement.
GTTTTGGCCTGGACTTCTAAGAACTAGATGCCAAACAGGAGAGGACCCAGGACCAATCCCTATGGGACTCCACTCATGACTGGTGGGCAGTCTGACTTGGAGTCTGCTACTTTCACACTGTAGGTTCTACCTGTGAGCCAATTTGCAACCCACCTAGTGATATAGGGGCTGATGCCTAGTTTGGTGAGTCTATCAATAATTCCTGAGTGAGGAATGGTATCAAAGGCCTTGGCCAGATCAAAGTAGGCTGTATGAACTGCCTTGCCCTCATCCACAACTCTGGTGACTGACTCAAAGATGTCAACCAGGTTGAGCATGCATGATCTATCCTTCACAAAACCAAATCACTCCTCCTTTATGGAGAGAGATGACTGTAGTAGTGTGCTATTCTGTAGGGACAAAGCCTGAGGTGAGGCTGTGATTGAACATGGCACACAGGTGTGGTGCCAATTCACTTTGTAGTTCATGTAGAACATAGCCAAGGGTATTGTCGGGTCCCATGGAAGCTGTATTCTTGACCTTGAACAATGCAGCTTTAACCTTTGCTGCAATAATGCTGAGTGCCTGGTGTTCTTCCGGTATTGTGATTGGTCCTTTGGGGGGGAGGTAAAGCTGGCACTGAATCTGTCGGCCAATATGTTGACAATATCTGTTGGCTCAGTATAGGAGGTACCATTGTGCAGTAACTCAGAGCAAATCTGGGTATTGCCATGGAAATTCTTGATATAACTGTATAAGCTTTGTGGTTGTTTTTAGTGTCTGCCATAATTCTGCCTTCATAGCTAGCTTTAGAGGTTTTGATGAGGGATCTCAACTTTTTTGAGGCTAATAAAGGAGCTTTCCAGTCTTGGGACTTCACTTTTTTCTGCAACAATTTTTTCCTTCTTTTGTAGAGTTTGTTAATAGCAGGGGAGTACAGATTGGCTTCCTTTTTTTGGAGGAGAGCATCTTGGTACTGTTGGGTATGGCTAGTTCCTTGCATTTATGTACATGTTCGTACAATGCACTGTTGTATGATTCGGCGGTCGTGCACCTATTTTATATTTGCATGGGTGCCGTGAAGTTAGCCACCTCTGTTTTTAGGAGCCCAAAGTAAGGTTTGGAGAAGTTTTTTATGATGGTTACCTTTGCTGGTGGTGTAGGTGAGATATGTTTTACCATGGTAATTAGTTTTTGGTCGGATCTAACCAGGGATAAAGTGACTACTGGTGTAGAGCAACAGTTGCCAATGTTAGTAATAATCAGGTCAAGAATGTTGCTTCCTCTAGTGGAGGTAAGAATGATCTGGTCCAGCGCATTGGAATTAATGAATTCCAGGAAGCGTTGGGCAAGTGTATTGGTGCATGAGTAGTTTTCCCAGTTGATGGAGGGGTAGTTCAAGTCACCCAGTATGAGAGTGTTGCATTGGACCCTAATAGTTTCCAGGGTGCTTAGGAACATGGAATGAGAGTCTTGGGACATGGTTGGGGACCTATAGCAGGCTATGACCTGAATCATCATCTTACCCACTGTTAGTTGTACCTGAAGTATCTCCGATGCATTATGTTGGGCTACTAGTCTGGAGGTGTGCATATCCTTTTTGAATGTGGAGATAACACTGCCTTTGGAGCTTTGGTTCATTTTCTGGGGCCAAAAAGTGTGGAATGAGTTATAGCCTGGTAGGGCAGGGGTGCTTTCTGCTGCTTTAAACCAGGTGTCTGTTACAGCACAAATGTCGATGTTCTCTATTTTGAGGAGTGCTTTGAGCGAGTTCATCTTGAGATTTAGACTTGTAGCATTGAGCAACATGATCCTCAGATTGCATTTATTTATAGCTGTTAAGGTGGTAATTTGGTCTTTGGAACACTGCCTAAAAAAGGCACTATAGGGGTGGCAAGAGCCTTAGCCAGTACCCAGAAACCTAAGGGTGACAAATGCAGGCCATCTCTAGCAAAGCATCGAGGTCTGTCAATCATGTCATCCCAGGAAGACAGATACTGGATCCTCTTTGGCTGATACCAGAAACTTATCCAATTGTTGAAGTCAGTCATTTTTTGCTTGTACTGCGGTATCATTCTGGGCAATGGAAGGATGCTGCTCAGTGCTAGGGTCATACCTGTCTGGGCCACATAATCCAAGAGCTCCTCCATGTCTTTTTTCAAGTAGTCCAGGGAGGTGCATCTCAGGTCATTCACACCCACATGGACAATGACAGAGTCATACTTGTACTTGTTGTAGAGTGGCCTGAGTGCATGTGTTATGTGCCGGATCCTGGCACCCAACAGACAGCTGACTGTTACCTTCTCCTTATTCAACCTAGTGAGTGTCACATCAGTGTGCCTCACTATCGAGTCACCTATGATTAGTGTATTGGGCAAGCTGTTTTACCTTAGGGGCTTAGGTTGAGGGGTACACTGTGTGGGTGAGCTATGTATCTTGTGATTTGTGCTGTGTTGTGGTGGTCGAGTGCATTTTTGATTTGGAGGTCTCTGCTGTTTGGGTAAATTTCTATTGAGAACCTCTGCAAAGGTGGGTGTGTGGTTTTTGTTTTTATGTGAGAACTGTGATGGTGGGTGTTCTGGAGGGCTATGTGTTTCATGTGGTGTGGTGCAGGTGTTGACCTTCTCCTCTTGACCAGCTATCTTGGTCTTGGCTGGAGAGTGCATGTCTTCCAGTTGGATATATAAGTGCATCTCTTACAAGTCTGAGTGTTGGAAGGTAAGAGGACAGGTTTGTCTGTGTACATGAGGCAGTTGCTACACTGCCTCAGAATGCCCAAGTGCACCAGGTTAATAGGAGAAAGCACAGCGAACTGACCTTTAGACATGTCAGGAGGGATGGTCATTATTAATAAGTGCTGAAACTGTTTCCTTATAGGACATTTAGTGCTATAAGCTAGTTAAATACAAGACAGAAGAGAACTATCTCTTGATAGTTAAGCTAAGGGAAAAATTGAAGAGCAGACTTTCTGGCACTGGTAACAGTTTACTCTAGTTTAGTGGTTCTGCACTGTGTGCAAACCCATGCAAACACAGGCTTTTAAAGCAGAAAGTTGAAAGGGAGCTAGAAACTACTCCTCTTGTGGTAAATAGGCTACTTAGTACTTACCACTCCAACTGATAAGCTGTGAGGCTTCCTTCTAACACAGAAAGATCTGGGGAACTCACAAACTACAATAAAGTCCTGAATATAGCAAATCTGTATCTGGACTACTCTACCAACAGGAAAGACGGGAAAACAAGCTAGAACTTTTTTTTAAATATAACAGCAGCAAACAAGCAAACTGATTTAAACAAATTAACCAATTAACCAATAAAAAAGCTCAGAACTGAGCCCTGTTCCAGCAATCTTCAATCAGACAAGCTCCAACTGAGCTGCACACTCCTGCCACTAGGGTGCAGGGGAACCTTCTCCAAAAAAAAAGATGAACTGGATTAGTGCTAAAGTTATACAAACAAAGCTAGATTTAGCAGGTCTGAATCTAGTCTATACCACAGCAAACAAGGCACACCAATTTCAGAAAGAAACAGTTCAAATAAACAGGCACAATAAGCCTTTAACTAGAATTTCCCTGCTCAGACGGGCAAAATCTACCCTCTCCTTCCACAAGAGTGCAGACCACAAACCTTCCTAATGTAAAATAACAGGCCTGAAACCCAAGTGCTTAAACCAGAACTAAAACACTTTTAGAATAACATACACTAAGCCTTCAATCAGCAGCTCCCAACTTAGAAGGATGTAAGCTACCTGTCCTGCCACAAGAGTGCAGACCACAGACCTTCTTAATGTAAAACAACTGGTCTGAAGCCCAAGTGCTTAAACCAAAAGGCTTAGAATAACAGTTACAGTTTAATCAGGCTGCTAACAAGCAGTAATAAATGCATCAGAATAAATTGATTGAGTACTTTTAAGAACAGGCAGCAAAAGCAAAATAAAGTAATAAAGTTGAGGAAGAAACACAAATAAAGTAAAAGTAGATAAATAAAGTGCAATTTTTTTTGGTTAAGTGGGAAGGGATGAAACACAATCATTTAAGGTTGACAAACTAAGGCAGCGGGCCTTCCCAAATGATCTCTCTCTACTCAGTAGGATAACCTGATGAAATGGAACTGGGAGGAGTGTGCAAAATGAGATTTATAGTACAGGTTTGCAACTCAAAAGCCACCATATTCTTAAAACTTCAACAGAACAGAAAACATAAAAGAAAACAAATGTAATACTAGAATAAGCTACAAAATAGAAGTGATCAAACCTTAAATAAAGAGCTTCAAATCAAAATTAAATGCAGAGATGAGTGATACTCTGAGCATGCCTATTTGGAAGGTTGTCCATCATTGCACCACTACATCTGCTGGAGTAGTTTGTATTTTTATGTTATTATGTGGCTACATGTTGGCCTAGCTGTCAAACTGTCACTGACCCTGATATCTAGACAGGCCCATGTATGACTGTCAGACAAAGGGCCCACACATGGGGACAGGGTGTTGATACTGTTCTACCATACATAGGCAGTTGGGGGACCAGTTTGTTACTTACTTGCTTTCTGTTATGGGCGTAACATCTGCTTCTCCACTGTCTGCCACTGATGTTTTGACATGACCTTTTCTTTTTTTGCAAATTCTTTGCAGGTGAATGCAATGTTAGGACAAGCAGAACAGATATACAAGGAATACTTGTGCTCCTTCTGCAACAACCTGCCATTCCAGGGGTATGGTTGTTGGCCAGTGACATGTTGTCAGTGCTGACACAGTAAGGTGGCAGCCTGTCATGACCTGCCAGTACACTCACTGACCTTCAGGTACCTGCTGTACTACTAGGCACCATATCTGTCTATGTATGAGAGCCAGACATCTGGACAAAGGCATACGTAATTAGGTGACAAAGGCTTACATTAAGGGTCCATTTAACTATTGGCCTTACAAACATAGAAGGGTGCTACAATAACAGATTTTGCATTAGCATGCATTTTCTATAGGGTATGAAGTCTGAGACACTACAATCCATCATTATTTTCTGACTTTAGACTTTCATGGTTTGCCAATGATTTGTACACAACCACTATTTGATGATAAGGACACCACAAATATGATGCAGATCTCTGTACATTCTGCAAAATGTATGTATAGCTGGGAGGTATGGTAGGCACTGTGTAGGTTACTCTGACCTGTGTACTGTTCATATGTGTGGTCCCCTGTCCATGACCTGTCCAGCTTACCAGCAGTAATGGATAGTGACATCTAGACAGTGTGTACAACTCTCACCATAGGTGTAGTTGACATGCAGAATAGTTGTCACTGTGATTCTTGGAACATGGCCCTATCTACCACAGCACTGTACCTAGGCCACTAAGACACAATAGCCGGGAGTAAGTGCTGGCCACATTCTGACAGTATTTCCCATGCATTTGCATAGATCATTGACCCCTGCATATTGTGGACATGCAACACATTATCCTGTTGATTGGGACAGCCCTGGCAATGTGTGCTCTACTAAAAAGGCAAAAAGGTGAACCAAATGATGAAGTAGAGTCAGCAAACAAATGTCCAATCAGCAAAGCAAAAGCAAACTCCACAATGTTGTATAAACTTTTTTAATAAAATAACAAAGCTTTCAAACAATAAGTCCTTCTTCAGTGTTAATAAAATTCATAATGAGGACTACCCCCTTTTATATTAAAAAACTCAAAACACATGACACAGCCCTAACCTATCACATACTAACAATCGATTTTTCAATCAATAATTCAAAAGAATTTATAAAGAAATATATCACATTCTAAACACATATTAGCACCACATAACTTACTTAGTTATACAAAACTTAGTTCATATAAATTTCTTAGTATTTAGTGAGTTTACTACCACTATATTTTCAGTTTAGAAGATATACATCACATCCTAAAAACATATATAAAAAAAGTTGAAATGAATATAACAGTTCTTAATATTGGGTGAATTTACTGCTACTTTCTGTTCAGTTTAAAAATATATTATATTCTAAAGGCATATATCTACACCATATAGCTTATTCTTAGTTCATATAATAATTCTTATTGTTTAGTGAACTTGCTGCTGTTTTCTTTTCAGTATAGGTTTTAGTGTGACCTGTTTATTCAAACCAGGATGAGAGTCCACTTGTAAGCAGATAATCCACTCATACTCTTTGGTGTCTAACCTATTAATCAAATCACCACGTCTGATATTAGAAGTTATAGTATCTATCACACAAAACAAGAAATAATGTGCTTCACCAGTTTCCTGTATGTGTTGGGCTAGGGGGTTAGTAATCACTTTCCTCCGTATTTCTGACTTATGTTCTACAATCCTATCTCTTAACCTCCTTGCAGATTTACCAACTTATTAACAACATTGTTGGCATGATGCCAAAGAGATCACATTGGTAGTATTACATGCAGCTGTACATAGAAAGCTAAACCTTTTACCATTCAATGGATGCAGAAATTCAGTTAACATAATTATACTAGCACAACATGTACAGTTATAGCAGAGATATGTACCTTTTTTGTTGTAAGTAATAGAACATGCCCTATTTAAAATCAAGTTCTTAAAACATAGACATTTTTTTAAACTACTACAATTCCTATAGGTAAAGCATGGTTTATCAGGAAGCCATTTTTCATGGCCAGCAATAGCTTTTAATATATGCCAATTATTCTTGATGACTTCTTCCACAGATTTACTTGTTCTACTATAGGTAGTTAAGTATCTCAAAATATTAGCAGATGACAAATGGGTGCTGACTACATCATCTTTATTGGAAAAATATTGCCTAGCCTTTCCTTCTCTCATAGATATCACTTCATTTCTGATCCCATCAAGTTCACCCAGGTTATAGCCTCTTTCTAATAATTTGTCAGTCATATCTTGCATCTGTTTATGACATATTTCATCTTGGGTGTTCAGTCTACTAGCATGTAAATACTGGCTCTTTGGTATTCTCTTGAAAACATGTCTGGCATGCATGCTGGTTTTATCTAGATACTTATTCACTTGCACATCTTTCTTATAAATAGTACTGTCTAAAACACCTTCAGTTTTCGACAGAGCGACATATAGAAAATGAATGTTAAATTCTGAGTACTTCATTTCAAATTTCAAAAAGTCATTAACATTATTCAGATAATCATAGATTTTTTTAAGCTCATCACTTGTACCATGCCATACCAGGAAAATGTCATCCACAAAATGCTTATAGACAATATCCTAGATGCGTATCTAATGGCTTGACCAAAAATATTTCTCTCTCCTCACAAGTTGGCATAAGTGTTTACAATCGCTGTGCCCATAGCTATACCTGATACCTGTTAGTATAGCTATTTATTGAACACAAAGACATTATTCTGCAAAACGAATTCTAATAGTTCACAGAGTGTCCCAATACATCTGGCAGATAGGTGACCACATTCCAGAAGTATTTTCCTTATTTTTTCTATCCCAAAGTTATTAGGAATCACCGTAAAAATAGACTTATTATCTCAAGTCACCAATAAAAAGTTATTTTCTATACTCCCATTATACCATGTATATAGTTGTGTAAGGAATTCTCCAGTGTCCTTTATATAACTTGTTACACTTTGTAGAAAGACGTTAAGAGCTTTCTCTAAGTATACAGATAGTGATTTGGTGGCCCACCCGCAGCCAGACACTATGGGCCTCATTGGGGCTTGTTAACTGACTTATGTATCTTGGGCAGGCCATATAAGATGGGTATCATAGGACAAGGAATGGTAAAGAAGTTAAAGGTCTCTATGTCTGTATCATTCATTAGCTGTAAATCATAGATCACCATATTTATCCTAGATATAATTTCATTAACATCCCTATCAGATAATAATTTGACGTATGTATGTCAGAAATCAATTCATTCATTGCTCGAAGATAGTCATCAGTATTCATAAGCACTATACTACCCCCTTTGTCTGCCTCCTTAATTATCAAGTTGGTGTTACTTTCTAAAGCTTTTAATGCTGTGGATTCTTCCCTGGTAAGATTATACATTTTTTTATAGCAATTACCATTGTAGATTTCTCTAATTTGTTTTTCACATAAATCGTTAAACACAGTCACTACGGGATCACTATAGGGTATAAAAGTACTTCTCCTACACCCAGCATCTATATAGGAGTCTGAATTCTTAAAAATGTTTTTCAAATTCAAATTGAATGAAAACATTTTTAAGTCAATAGCATTCATTACATTATCTGTGGACATTGGACAACGTTGTGGAGTTTGCTTTGTGATTGGACATTTGTTTTCTTACTCCACTTCATCATTTTATTCACCTTTTTGCCTTTTTGACTATTTTATTTATTTGGTGAGCCACTGAGCATTGGTTTCTATGGTTTATGATGACACAGCCTACCAGTTTGCCAAATAATGGTACTAGGTCTCTGCAAAATCTGTTGGTGAGAAAAAATCCGTTGTTGAACTGCATGGTTGCAATGGTGGATGGAGCTACAAGGGTTACGGATGTAACATTCCAGAGAAATTACTTTCTTTTCTCACTACAAGCTCTTGAAAATAAGGTAAAGAGCTTCAAGAAATTAGAATGGCAACGGTTCAGTTTTAATACTTATTTAAAGTTGGGTATTGTACCATGGGGGCTACGTTTTTTTAATATGCCCTCATATGGCAATACATACCATGAACTGTTGAAAAAATGGCAAGAACTAAATATTAACCTGAGTCTAAACTACGTGCGCCTAATGAATTACTTTTTTGCACCAAAAGAAAATGAAGTGTGTAAATAGATAGAAGAATTGGAAAGAAATTTGTCTAGTTCAGCAATCTTTAATGATAATATATATCTGTTTCATGAAATGCTTATGAAACTTACTGCCTTTGATAGTCAACTAGAAGGCACAAAACATAAAAAAATACACAGAGATAGTTTTGATTTCAACAATAGCCAAATCTTTTTTTGGCCAAAACACTCAGTTTCTTGTAAATCAAGTACTAGTTTAAATCAGAGTATACGGGGCTCTATAAATGAACTAGATACGTTTGAAGTTGTAACCAATCAGCAACAAGTCTCAGCAGATGCTGTAATAGCACTGGAGAACAACATCTCACCTAGCCAATTGAATGAAGAGGGAGAGGTTACCGATGTACCATCAATGTCAGTCTCTGCAGTAGAGCTCAGTTCAGAGGAAGGAGAGGCCAGACCAACAGTCCCAACATAGTGGGAGTAATGATAACTATAAAACAAACTTACATTCACCATGTTTAGAAGGGAATCAACGCATGATGGTAATGTTACCAGAACAGGTTATAAAGAAGGACTGCGACCCATCCAGGCAATGGTCACAATCAAGAGGCAGAACTAGAAATGGTCCAATAACTCGCAGCAGGAACAGCAAACAGTAGTGAGTAATATTGAGACCTTAAATGTTCATATCTCAAACCAACAAGTAAGTGCAACTAATTTTGAGACTTTAAATGGTAATGTTAAGACAATAGTGGGTGACATTGAGATTTTAAATGTTAATATCTCGAATCGGCAAGTAGCTGCAATTAATGTTGAGGCTGTAAATGGCAATATTGAGACTTTAACACTGAAATGTTGTCTAATGAGACTCATACGAAACTTGTGGTGAATTTGCCAAATCAAGAAGTAACTGCAACTAATGTTGAAACCTTAAATGGTAATATTGAGACAGTGGTGGGTGATATTGAGACCTTAAGTGTTAATATCTTGAACCAGCAAGTAACTGCAATTAATGTTGAAACTGAGAATGGCAATACTGAGATTTCTAACGCTGAAATGTTGTCTAATGAGACTCATAGGAAATTTGTTTTAAATGGTAATGTTGAGTCTTTCAATGCTGAAATGTTGCTTAATGAGACTCATAAGAAATTTGTGGTGAATTTATCTGACTATCAATTAATGGATACTGAGCTCTCCTTACTTTCCAAAGGGTTAAAATGTATACCAATGTCCACAGATAATGTAGTGAATGCTGTTACTGACAAACATTTTTTCACGCAATTTGAATTTGAAAAACATTTTTAAAGAATTCAGACTCCTATATAGATGCTGGGTGTAGGAGAAGAAGTACTTTTATACCCTATAGTGATCCCGTATTGACTGTGTTTAACGACTTATGTGAAAAAGAAATTAAAGAAATCTGTGATGGTAATTGCTATAAAAAATGTATAGTCTTACCAGGGAAGAATCCGCACCATTAAAAGTTTTAGAAAGTAAAACCAACTTGATAATTAAGGAGGCAGACAAAGGGGGTAGTATAGTACTTATGAATACTGATGACTATCTTCAAGCAATGAATGAATTGATTTCTGACATACATACGTTCAAATTAATATCTGATAAGGATGCTAATGAAATTATATCTAGGATAAATATGGTGATCTATGATTTACAGCAAATGAACGATACAGACATAGAGACCTTTAACTTCTTTACCATTCCTTGTCCTATGATACCCATCTTATATGGCCTGCCCAAGATACATAAGTCAGTTAACAAGCCCCAATGAGGCCCATAGTGTCTGGCTGTGGGTGGGCCACCAAATCACTATCTGTATACTTAGAGAAAGCTCTTAAAGTCTTTCTACAAGGTGTACCAAGTTATATAAAGGACACCGGAGATTTCCTTACACAACTATATATATGGTATAATGGGAGTATAGAAAATAACTTTTTATTGGTGACTTTAGATATTAAGACCCTTTTTGCAGTGATTCCTAAAGACTTTGGGATAGAAAAAATAAGGGAAATAGTTCTGGAATCTGGCCACCTATCTGCCAGATGCATTGGGATACTCTGTGAACTATTAGAATTAGTTTTGCAGAATAATGGTTTTGTGTTCAATAAACAGCTATACCAACAGGTATCGGGTATAGCTATGGGCACAGCAATTGCAACACTTAACTAAGTAAGTGGGAAGAGATAAATATTTTTGGTCAAGCCAATAGATACGCATCTAGGATATTGTTCTATAAGCGTTTTGTGGATGACATTTTCCTGGCATGGGATGGTACAACTGATGAGCTTAAAAATTTTATGATTATCTGAATAATGTTAATGACTTTTTGAAATTTGAAATGAAGTACTCAGAATTTAACATTAATTTTTTATATGTCACTCTATCTAAAACTGAAGGTGCTTTAGACACTAGTATTTATAAGAAATGTGCAAGTGAATAAGTATCTACATAAAAACCAGCATGCATGCCAGACATGTTTTCAAGGGAATACCAAAGAGCCAATATTTACGTGCTAGTAGATTGAACACCTAAGATGAAATATGTCATAAACAGATGAAAGATATGACTGACAAATTATTAGAAAGAGGCTATAACCTGGGTGGGATCAGAAATGAAGTAATATCTATGAGAGAAGGAAAGGCTACGCCATATTTTTCCAACAAAGATGATGTAGTCAGCACCCATTTTTCATCTGATAATATTTTGAGATACTTAACTACCTATAGTAGAACAAGTAAATCTGTGGAAGAAGTCATCAAGGATAATTGGCATATATTAAAAGCTATTGCTGGCCATGAAAAATGGCTTCCTGATCATGCTTTACCTATAGGAATTGTAGTAGTTTAAAAAAAGTCTATGTTATAAGGACTTGACTTTAAATAGGGCATGTTCTGTTACTTACAACAAAAAAGGTACATATCCCTGTTATAACTGTACATGTTGTGCTAGTATAATTACGTTAACTGAATTTATACATCCATTGATAGTAAAAGGTTTAGCTTTCTATGTAGAGCTACATGTAATGCTACCAATGTGATCTATTTGGCATTATGCCAACAATGCTCTTGCTATTACGTTAGTAAATCTGCAAGGAGGTTAAGAGATAGGATTGTAGAACATAAGTCAGAAATATGGAGGAAAGTGACTACTAACCCCCTAGCCCAACACATACAGGAAACTGGTGAAGCACATTTCTTGTTTTGTGTGATAGATACTATAACTTCTAATATCAGACGTGGTGATTTGATTAATAGATTAGACACCATAAAGTATGAGTGGATTATCTGCTTACAAGTGGACTCTCATCCTGGTTTGAATGAACAGGTCACACTAAAACCTATACTGAGAAGAGAACAGCAGCAAGTTCACTAAATTATAGGAATTATTATATGAACTAAGAATTAGCTATATGGTGTAGATATATGCCTTTAGAATATAATATACTTTTAAACTGAACAGAAAGTAGCAGTAAATTCACCCAATATTAAGAACTGTTATATGAATTTCAACCTTTTTATATATGTTTTTAGGATGTGATGTATATCTTCTAAACTAAAAATATAGTGGAAGTAAACTCACTAAATACTAAGAACTTTTATATGAACTATGTTTTGTAAAACTATAGTAAGATATGTGGTGCTAATACATGTGTTTAGAATGTGATATATTTCTTTATAAATTCTTTAGAATTATTGAAGGAAAAAATGATTGTTAGCATGTGATAGGTTAGGGCTGTGTTATGTGTTTTGAGTTTTTTAATATAAAAGGAGGTAGTCCTCATTATGAATTTTATTAATACTGAAGAAGGACTTATTGTCTGAAAGCTTTGTTATTTTATTTAAAAAGTTTATACAACATTGTGGAGTTTGATTTTGCTTTGCTGAATGTGTGCTCTGCTGCTATTACCCTACAAACTTACATGTTACTGCATTTCTATGGGAAAATGGATGTGGGGCAGGGGGCACATCTGTCAACAATACTCATTTGCACAAACTGTGCTTATATTGGCTTAAATTTTGGTTCCATTTAGCATAATATTGTGCCCTGTCTTGGAGAATAGAGGCATATCACTAGAGACCACAGGTTACATTGTAATGGCATACTATTGAGTTTCTGACTTCTTACCCTTGAGAGCCTTACTGCAACTGCAAGGCCTGCTGTGATCACTGTGTAAGTCTGTAGGGAGATGTTCCATCATTGACGCTATTTGTGGCCCTATGCCAAACATTCCTTTATGGTTTTCTATGGCTGACTTGCTGGTTGAGTTTAAGGGTTGAGTATGAGATCCTCACATTGACATCAATGCATGTGACCTAGGAACTCCCCCCTTAGTTGCCCCCCCCGCATATACTGCTGTGGGATTTGTCACCTTGGATAATACTGGATAGTGTGGGGAAGTCAGTACTGGGCAGACATTTCCTGGTGTCCCACATAGCTGTCAGCTGTCTGCTGCTACCCCAGTAGCCGCCCCCCCATTCCCTTGCATGCATGCAGCAATACCATAGATATGCTACCAGAACATACTACTCCATTTATTTATTGTTTAGAAGACTGACTTACCTTGTGCCTGCAGCAGTTGTGGGGACAATGGGTGAGGGCTGACTCTGCCAGATGCACACAGTACACTGCCTATACAGGGTGAGCTACAGGTAGTGTGATGTGTGTGGCATCCATTTTACTTTGTGTGCGAGTTGGAGAGAAGTATTAATTTCCTGAGTCCCTACAATGCCAGTGTGTATGCTATGCATTGCCTCTTTGCCAAGGCCAATGCATACTGGGCATGCCTCCATCTGCCTATAGGAGCAGGCTAAGGGGGTTCATCCTCAGTGTCACTCTGTGCCTGTGGGTACCTTGGCAATGGTGGGGGGCTTGATGGTCCTTCCCTGTGCTGTTCCTGCTGCAGCTGTTTCCACAGGATCACATTGTGTAGCATGGTACATACTATGAACATGTGTGCACATGTGGCTGGAGAGTACTGCAATGCTCCACCAAATATGTCAAGGCAGCAGAACTGTGACTTGAGCATCTCAAACACATGCTCTATAATTATCCTGGTTTATGTGTGTGCCTCATTATGGCATTCTTGAGTTGGTGTATGTGCATTTCTGATGGGTGTCATCATCCACAGCTCCAGTGCATAGCCAGCATCCCCCACCAGATGACCATACAGGAAGTCCACACTGGCAAATGCCTAGTACAGCTATGACAAATGCCAGATGTGGGAGTCACGATATCTTCCAGGGCTACCAGCACACACATTCATGATAATGCCCTGGGCATTGCACATGACCTGGCAATTGATGGAGGGGAAGCCTTGCAGTTTATGTAGACCCTACCCTGTTCACTGAGTGGTGCTTTGATGTGGATATGCGTGCAGTCTATTGCACGCAATACCTCTGGGTACTCTGCTAAGTGGTGGAATAGATGCATATTGCTGGTCCTCTCCTCACAGGTGTTGGGGTAGTAAATGTGCTCACCAGCATATGGTAGCATGGCTTCAGGAACTGGTGGAGTACCCTAGATGCAGATGTCTGTAAGAGCCCCATGATGTCCTCAGTAGGTCTTTGGAAAGTACCTCTAGCTAGTATTCTTAAGGCTACACATACCTTGGTATTGACTGGGATGGGTTCCCCTCTGTTGGCTCAGGGTCTGAGTTGAAGCCAGCACAGCTCGATGATTTGCTGAAGTATGTCTTTGTCCACCCTGTAGCGCTCTACTATCTTCAGATCATGTAGCCCCTGGTAGTTTCCCCTGGGTCTGAACACTCTTCTTCTCCTCCTCCTTCTCAGTCTGTGGTGGTTGTCAGCATTATCCTCCTCACCACCCTTAGCCTCTAGCACATACTGATAGATCAAAGCAACAGCAGCCCTTAACATTTTTTTGGTTAAAATTCCCCCGTATGTGTACACCAATGGTGCAAGGTTTGTGGGAAAATCAGACTGAAAGGTGTTTGCACAATTTATACTGCTGTGCTGCAGATGCTGCCTGTATGATTGGCTGGTTATGATACATTCTACCTGCTTGCTATTTTATTTGTACTTGATTGCGTTCATTCTGCTAGTTGCCTTTTTTTTCTTTTTTCCCTTCTCATTTCCACCCCTTTTAAGCCCCGAGGCAAGCCATGCAAACCTAGTGCACAAATTTAAACAGTCCTGCTATTTCCGGTTTTGTTTATTTTATTTATTTTTTTGTTTTAGATCTGGTGCGCTCACGCAAACCCATTTAGCTAAGGCAAACAATGAGAAATGGCCCTCCCCTTGATATGAACACATTCTTCCTTTCATGGAATAAGTCAATAGAGCCTCAGACACACACCCTTGCTTAGCTGTGCGTAGCTAAGCTCAAATGTGAGCCGTGGAGCTCCAATGTGCTTACACCAAGCATGACACACCCCCTTTTCATGTCAGCTGCTTCTCCTGCTTACACCACTGCCTTATAGGTTGAGTTTGACACTTGTCTCCTTTTTGTGATTCAGTAAATTTCCTTCATTAGCATACCCCACTGCCTTAGTCTCTCGTTACAGCACTACATCAGAGCATTTCCCCTTAGCAACCACTGTTCCCTGCTATTGTTTTGATTCTGCATGCCATAGACTATACTGGCAAAATGCAGATTTCACTTAAAATTGCCTTTTCACATTTTTTTTTATTTTCAGCACAATCCCATTTGTGCGCCGCTGCCCTATGCTTAAACGGCCGAGATCAGCCCAAAAAAATAAACTTTGATTTTTATAATTTGCAAAACTTTTCCATGCCAATGGCCATATATTTGGCCACTGGCATGCCTAGGGATTATAATACATGCTTTACTGGATTGCTAATTGACCTCATTTGCATGGTTTTCACCAGTAAATGAAATCATTAGCATAATCCAGTTGTGTCCATGGCAGAATAGTGTTAGTAGGCTCGTGCACATCCCCAGGCTTGTTTACTGGATCGCTCTGTGGCCATGTTCCGTGCAGGAGCGGCTACACTATTCCTGCATGGAAAAAAAGCTTTATTGAATCCCGGGGACTATTTCAGTCCAGTGTTCTCTATTACTGCCATTTGCACATCTTCCATTTTCTGCCTCATATTGACTAAAATCAAAGTAACAGTTAAAAATAAATTTCCTTTTCCTTCCTAGTCAAACGTGTGAACTGCTCCTGATTTTGCCTCACATTTTTGCCCTTCTGGTACATCACTAAGGATTACAGTAAAATTTGAAACACATACTGAGGATTACAGTCAGTTATTAATGCTATACATAGGTCTCAATCTCTTAGCACAAACATAATGGGGGGCAAGGCTGAAAATCAGGGGCAGATTTTAAATACTGCTCTTATCAATTTAGAGATTTACTGGAATAACTAACTGGTTTTGCATTATAGAAAATAAGTATGTGATTCAAATGTCTGCTATTATTTTGTGAATTCAAGCAACCCTCAATAATTTTCCAGAAAAGCACAACTTTCATGATGTACAGATCTAAAATATGAGGCAAAAATCTGTATATTCTGAGACATTCTGGACAATTGAGATATATGATGTTGGACATTAGAGTTTCATACTTTGGCAATAATGTAGAACACTGGACTGGTTTTATTCATAGCTGTGAGTTATGCTCAGTCCAGTGTTCTCCACTGTTACATTAGTCATGATAAAAGTGATATGAGACATGAAGAATATGTCAAGACATCAAAGGCACATCTGGTGAAATAGTGCATATCAAAAGGACACCTTCATACTAGACTGAATGATTTAATAGCCATCTTGTGTACTGTCAAAGTTTAGTCCACTGTATGTGTAGACAGCCTGATAGATATTGTAAGTGTGCAACATTAATTTAAAGAACCACAATATGTGTCCCCAGATGATTTTAAAATACAGAGGGAATTAAAGAAATTAGTGCTGGAGTTGGAGATGAGATGTTTGGAAACTGAATCAGCTGAAAGGAGGAAACAGTTTGTGGTGCAAAGGAAATGGCAACATTAACAGCTGGAAGCTACACAGGATGAAGAAAAGTAAAAGGATGAGAAGCAAATCAAATGAGAGCAGTGTAAGCATAAACTGGCCATTGTATGAGAGGGAGAAGGAATTACTGCATGAGATGGAACTCATGACCATTAGCCACGTGCACGAATAGCACGGGAACACTTATAGCATAAAAGTAAAGGTCATTACTAAATTATTTCCTCAAAGGTGAAGTTGACTTTGATAATTTTACTCAAGCATTTCACAGAGTGCGTAACCAGAATTAAGCTGAGA
This sequence comes from Protopterus annectens, assembly GCF_019279795.1. NCBI lineage: Eukaryota > Metazoa > Chordata > Ceratodontiformes > Protopteridae > Protopterus > Protopterus annectens. The sequence continues at coordinate 1,071,386,241 of NC_056735.1, read as the reverse complement.
TTTTAATTGTTCTGTTCATGAAAAAATCTATATATAGCAAGGTTGTAAGATGCCTGATTTTCACTATGAAGACATTACATATCTGCTATAGGGGGTTATATTTCAAGGTTGCTGTCGATATGTATCAAATTTCCATAATGATTCTTCTCACTTGTACATAGTACTTGAAATTGCTAAAGTGATTTGGTCAATTATATTATTGATATGCATTTAATTATTAGTAATGTTTTGTGGTTTTTCTGGCAGTGATTGCTAAAATGTCACTTACTCTTTCTGTTTTTTTTTTTTTTCTTTTTATCTACCTCTATGTGCCATTCCTTCTGCAGGTCCTTAAAATATTATGTATGCATTTCTGTAGGTTGAAAACTGTTTTCATTGGATCAAAGTGCTCAATCATCTTCCTAAAGGCTGAAAACCTCTGTAGCACCCTCCCACTGGTTCTACAAAAGAGAACAGTTTCTTCACCAAATGAAGATAAAATGACTATGCATGTACTATTGTTTAAACAGTGTAAAAATAGTCTAGGGTAATTTGTTTAACAGTATTAACAAGCCTAGTATAATATAACAGCATTAACTGCCTTACACTGTGGAAACCCCACTTCCTGTGTATTGTAACATGCAGTGCATTCCTGTTCTTCCAGCTTCTATAACATCTAGTATATCTCACCTCTATTGTGCTACATCAACTAAACACTGCAAAAATTTTCTATCTTTATTTTTTTCAACTTTTACTAAATTTTGCTGATGTAATACCATTCTGGGTATGTTTTGGGACTCTTAACTGTATGTGCAGATGTACAGATCAACTCATATTAACCAGTGTGTGTCTCTATCCTGCTTCATTCCCCTCCCTCCTCCAAATATACATCATATTGATCACTGCTACAGTAGTCTTAGCTATATGGGTTATATCCTGCCAAGGATATAGCAGCTGGCCAGCTTCCAGAGCTTTAGGGGACCTTCTATGTACACAAACTGTCAGGCAGCTTGAGCTGAGCTGACTAAAAGACAAGTCTTGGCATTTGCTGTTATGGTAAGTTTTAATTGGACAACTGAACTTTCTCCGGCCAACCCGCCATTACTTTTACACTATTCATTCTTCAGCCCTCTACTCCTACCAACCATGTCCCTTAAAAGTAAACTGTCATTCTACCAGCACAAGTATGACTCTCTCTATATATGTATACTCTGCTGGGTAGAAAAGCATCTCACTTAACTTACACACAACACCTTTTCTTATCCTCAGCCTTACCTGTACCATACTCCCACTCTTTGCTTATAGCAAACTTTTACAGTAATTACTGAAACCCACTTGCATCAGCTTTTACTCATTCCTGCAGACCCATTCCTATAACAAATTCCTACTGAGCTACCTAGTACATATAAGTTACAACTAACATCCAATATTTTCACCTCTTTCACATGTTTTTCTCCTTCTCATCTAATATACTCTTTCCTGCACTCATCTCTCCATTATTCTAACTCACAGCATACTTTACCCTCAGTAGGTAGTCCACTCTGATAACATGTTTCTCCTTACAGCCATTTCTTTATTCTTAACCCAAGTATTGTTCATATCCTCCTATCATGTAGGAACACCCCATCAACCAACCTCATAGCTCTCATTCTCTTGCACCAGACACCTTCCCTAACACACATCCATAACTCCAACCCTCTTCATTACATCTTTTCATTTCTTCATTCATCGCAAATATTTAAAAGCCAACATACCTTCTTGTCCTCCATGGCTGTACAAGAAACAACACTGTACTACTACTACAACTCTATAGTTGCTGGGTCCCTGCTACTTCTAAAAAGTGTGATAATCACCCTAGCCCTGGTCTTCAAACACAATCCAATCCTGTACCCACTACCACAATTAACTGCACACCATCCCTTCTATAGTTTAGCATATATAACAGTTTCACTCTTACATGCATGGATACTTCAGAATTCTATAGACATTCTCATATTAAAAGAAAACTGCCTCTAAATGAAGATTACTGTTGATATGACACCTTGGCTCCATGTGCAAAGTTGAAAAAGGGGATCGATGCTGATATTCTTTTCTCATATTAACAGAAACCTAGTTAAAACCATTTATCCCCAAGGAAGAAATTTATTTTCAGGCTATAATATCCTTTGATTAGATCATCCATCAGTGTGCAGATGGTATGATGATAATATGTTTAAATCACCTCCAAATCCAACCTTCTGTAGCCCAACAGTTTCATAAATCAGAAATGATGCTATCCAACCTGAAACTCAACCACCGCAAAAGCATTTGATTAGCACCCTCTACATGCCTCCAGCAGTATTAGCAGCATGCCTGTTATGGTGGATATTAATTTCTGGGCTTCCACAAACATTTCCTATGAAATCATTATATTAGTAGACACAGGTGTTGACTGGGTCTCTTAAAACACATATTTTCACCCACTACTACACATATGTATGCTACCTTATGCGATCTCTGCAATTATGTTCAAGTCATAAACACCTCTTCCAGATTTAACAAATTCTCAGGCACAAAAACCATTGTAGTCTGGATTCTAACAAACAACCCTAACCATATTACACAGTCTGGCATTTTATCTGATATCACCACCGCACCTTCACCATCCACTGCCACTATCTAATACCTACTTCTATAAAATTCATCTGGGTAAGAAACCACTCAAAGTTCAGCAGAAATCATTTTGGTGAAATCGTGCACCTATACAACTGGAATATTCTAAAACCTCTTCCTGTCATTGGTACTGTATTAGATTTCAACTACACTTTTTTTTTAAATTCTAAATGCACTACCCCCACTCAGGGAGAAAAGAGACAAATCCAACCTACCATCTGAATATCTCCCTCCACGAAATATCATGAAATGCCATGATAAAGCCTGGATTTCCTGGAAAACAAACATGAGTCTACTCTTAGAAATGTACCAAAACCCAAGTCATTATTGCTAATAAAATACTTTTTCACTAGCCACCAAAATCTCCATGCTAACACACCCCAAATTTCTGATCTGGCCTATCTGAAATCTTTAGACCTGGCAAACCATCCCAGTCCAACCCATATCACTAACAACCAGCCTACTGCATTGCCTGCATTTCCAACTCCCACATTATCAACTCTGACACTTCTTTTTATAGCCCTGACCCTACTCCTGTTCCTCCTACATCCAAATGCTTACCACTCCCCAAATTACTACTTCCCACACTACATTTGTACCTTAAAATTAATACACATATCTATCCAAACCCAAGATGATTATTCCAGCCCCAGACCATTTCTCCCTGAGTACCTTAAAATTGCAGCTGATGACAGACTTCCAGTATGGTGTACAGCTAACAGCACATGTTTCATGCTGATTTCTTCCTGTTTGAGTACTTTTTAAAGGGAAAAACAACTTTTCCTGATTAAAAACAGAAACATTTGGTTTAAGTGACTTGAAAAGGAGCACTTATGAAGAAAAGTGGAAAAAAGCCTGGTAAGCAATAGGCAAATAAATGTTTAAGATTGGAAGGAACTACATCAGTGCTCATCAGAGTGTAAAAGGTCATGCAACCCAGCACTGGCATGCAGAAAGGTGCAAATTTGCATGCCAAAATGGATATACACGTGCATGAGGTAACCAAAATGAACAAGTCACTGAAAGACCATATAACCAAAATGGAAAGATGACTTAAGGAGATGGAAAGTATCCTAACACTGAGGACATAGAGGGCATAAATTGCAAGGAGGGAAAGCACATGGTTAAGTTGTCCAAACTAGAGGTATTGCAAGAGGAAATAAGGGAGAAGGTGATAGACATTAAGTATCAGAAAAGAGGAAAGAATCTTCAGTTTTTCTGGTTCCCTGAATGAGAAGAAAAAGGGTAAACTCCTGCAATAGTTGAATATGATTTAAAGAGGATTAAGTCTGTGCCTCTTTTCCATTTGCCGAGGCAGTTACAGCTCAGATTCCACCTGACATAACTAACAAATTTAAAATTGTGCTTTCCCATAGGGTAAAAATTATGTGGACCCTGTAATGGTCAAAGAGGATATAGAGCACTACAAGAAATTTTGGAGATCAAAAGTGAGGTAAGATAGGCAGGAAGGGGCAATGGGTGAGAAGGTACATAACGCTGGTGCAGGGAGTTAGAGATGGGCCATCAAGCCCTTTCTAGTGTTTTGAATGAAGATGGATGAAAACAAAAGAGTGATGGAGAAAAATACTAAAAGGGTAGGAGATAAACTGGAAGTTGTTCTTAGCCAAGAATAAAACTGTCCAATAGATATAGTCTCAGGAGAGAGAGAGAATGACTGAAAATGTGGTGCTTCTATTGAGGTGAATTAGAGTACACATAAGGATGAAAGTTGCTTTTATTTCTTTCAGTTGATAAAGAAAGTGACCTGAATAAGTAACTGGATTTAAATAAAAAGACTTTTATAGTAAACATTTTTTTATTGTCAGCGCCATTTATACCATTTTTCTTTTTAACGAACAATTAAAAGATGAAATGGAGTTATTTTACAGTAAAACATAATGCACTTTGTAGACAATTTGGCAAATATTAATTGAAGCTTTAACATTGTGATTTAGTGGGAATAAATGTCAAAGTTAAATGGAATTAATAGTCTCCATCCATGAGAATTTGGGATTCATTTCAACAGTTAAGTACTTAAGTGTCATGCTCAGCACTTACTTAAATGGCACACTCAGCCGGTACTTAGGGGGTACAGCATTCCTAGGTTTGTCAACAAATTAAGATGGGAATGGTGGAGAAGAAATGATTTAAGGAGACATCAACATTAGTGAAATAAAGTACTCATTATGATTCTCCGGCATATAAAAACAGCATTGCAGAAGCTGAGATAAAAAATAAAAATTGAAACTAAAGCGGGTGGGGGTGGGAGTAAGGACAGGCAGAAGTGATGGAGTAAACCTGTGCTGATGGGAAGCATAATCACCAGAAAGGAGCAATGGCTCACTTCACAAAAAGAAAGAATTACTTTCTTTGAAAAGGGTGTGTAAATAGTTTACAAAATGTTATTAACAAGTCATTTAAACTGCAAAAAAGATACGTGTTAAAACAGTCCAATAAATATAAAACTCATGCACGGGAAAATAATGGGACCTAACAGGAAGTCAAAAATGAAGTCACATGGGGACCATAAATAAAAATGGGATGATGGAATTAAGCTGAAGTGAGTGACTTAAAGAAAATATTAGAATGTTTACAAGAAAGTAAAGTTGATATCATGCTACAGGAGATGAACCTATTAAAAAAGAACACGAGTTAGTAAAACACAGTTTTAGAGAGGAGATGATTAATATGAACAAACGCAAGTACATGTGGAAGAAATAAATCATGTTTTTAAAATACACTTGTCCTGGTTTGAGGGAATTTGAGGAGGTAAAATGTCTACACTGAGGAACTTTTACATGCCCCCTAAGACAAGAATGGAAGAACTCAAACAAATATTAGAGATGATAGAATTTATAAAGGTATAGGTCTATCGGCTGGGGTTGGAATCAAGTAGTGGGGAAACAGGATGTGAGTGAGGGACTAAGGAAACATAAAATCTTATGCAAAAGTAGATTTTTAGAAGTATTGCAAATCTTTTTTTAGGCTGAGAGATATAGGGGATCTTTTTCCAAATGTTAGTTATTACACATAAATCTGATGAGTTTGGAATAACAGCTAGTTTAAGCAGATGATACTTAATAAAGAAACATGAGGGAATAATAAAAAGGTTCCTAACCCACTCCACACTAATCTCAGATCATGCATAGGTGAAAATAGAACCAGAATATCCAGATATAGATAGAGAATAGGTTGGATATGGGGTAGATAAAAGACCAAGGAGGAAGGCTTTAAAAAGCTACATAGAGGAAATAGAGTTATAAGTGCAAGGGAAACAAATGGTAAGAGTACAGGAATGTGAAACATTGAAAAGGGAGGTAGGTCAGAATATTCAAGAGGCTGACAGGCAGAGTTGGGTAGAGAAATGGGGTGGGAAAGGCAGCAATTTATCAGAATGAATGAGAAGAAAAGGATGACCTAGATGAGCTGGAAGCTAGGGAACACTTGGACTTTGTGAGTCAGTTGAAAAGTAGATTGGATCAAGTAATAAACACAAGGCGAGTGGCTATCACACAAGACCAAGTCTGAAAAGTGCTATAAAAAGCTAAAAATACTACATTGTTGAGTCCTGACAATACTTCTGAATGCATTTTAAATAGCATGCAGTACAATTTAGGCATACCCCCTAACAACACAGTTTGGTCTCAGCCTCCATGCATGTTTTGTAGCAAGCAAATGAAGAACAGCTACAGTCACTCCACTGCATGAGGGAAGACCTTCCACAGACCCCAGAAATTACAGACCCATGAGTCTGACTAGGCTCATATGCAAAACCATGGAGAGACCTATCACAGCACTAATCATTCAGGACATGGGAAACCTTCAACTACTGGACCTGTCTCAGTTTGGAATCAAGGGCAGGTCATGCTTACTCAATCTCGTGGATTTTTTGAAAAGGTCACCAAAGCAATCGATGAAGGTAAATACAGTACACACACTGCATACCTCAACATGTCCACAGCTTTTAATCCAATTCTCCCACTCAGGCATAGTAGAAAATCTAAATAAACTGAGATTAAACCTGAATTTCACCCACTGGATTGCCACCTGGCTCACATATAGGATGCAGAAAATCAAAATAGGGTAAGTTACCTCCAGAAAGAGACCAGTCACAAGTCGAGCCCCCCAGGTTCTGTGCTGGGACCTCTCCTCTTTGGCATGCACTTTACTGAAGTAAAAGCCAATACTAAAGGACTCTGGCTGACTAAGTTTGCAGATGACTGCAAGCTAGGAGCATTCATTGAATCCCCAAATGTCCCAAATAAATAACTTTTGCCAAAATCATGAGCTGAACTTAAATGACAAAAAATGCATTATTGTATCCTCTGGGAAGTCATCTATCCCAGGAAAGTACCACATTAACAATATGCCCTTAAGAGTTGACCCAGTTGTTCTGGATGTGGGAACTTACATGGCCAATGACCTAATTTTTGACCAACATGTGCCCATTGTTGTAAGAAAGCCCTTCTGTATTGCACAGCTTATAAACAATGGGATTGTATCTAGATCTAGGGACGTCATTGTCCCCCTTTACTCAGCCCTTATTAGGTCAGTCATTGAATATAATGCCACCTTTAGCATGTATCTATCCAGACACATGCAACAACTGGAATACCCACAGAGATACTTTACTAAAAGGATAAAAGGCCTAAGAAACATGTGCTACATAGACTGACTCCAAGTCATGTCACTATACTTGGTGTCCTACAGACTGCTAAGAAGTGACCTATATCTGGCATGTAAAGCATCATCCCACTCAATACTGATGGATTTACTGCACATCAGCAAATCATATTGTATCAGAATTTCATATCTGGGGATCAATCTGGGGATCTAAACCTCTTCTGCAACATCATCAGAACAATTTGAATTGGCAGGTATATCTCACAGAGGATACTGCTGCTCTGAAACAAGATGCCTCACCCACAAAAAACAAAGTACATCCCTGTCCATATTCAAGTTCAGCTTGGACATATGGATAAAAAATAGAAAATTTAGCCCAGGAATGCATCTGTACTACTAGATGCTTTATGCTATACATGGGTCACCACATATTATTCCAGTATGATCCTATTTATTCTTATTGGGGTAATATATAATTATCAACCATGGCATTGATAAGACCAGTCTCTAACTAAATGGGATAGGTTAATTCAAGAACAAAAAGGTGAACTAGCTTGTCTTAAAATGGCCCTGAAGTGCAGCTAGCTGAGTACTTACACATGAACCTATGAGTCTAAGAATACTATATTACAATAATTTCCCAAAATTCCAAAAAGTGTAAGCTGGTAAATTCAGACAGATGAAAATTGAAAGAACTATTTCTCAAATTAAAATTCTTAAAGACAGGAAAGATTATTAAAGAAGCAAATGGTATGAGGGTAATAGTAACAACTTGCTATAGTACTCTGTGTAAAAGAAATAAAGAAAATGGAAAATGGGCTATAAAGGTGGAAAGTTTCCTCAAGGGTTTGGATTTGGCCAGAATAACACAGGAAGAAAATAGAAGATGAATGCTCTCCATGACATTGCTAGACACAGAAGAGCAATAGATAACGGCATCAGGGAACACATCAGATGGGCTTCCAATAGAAATATGGAGAGCATTTAAAAATCAGATATAAAAATGGGACAGAATTTTTAATCATATTTTGGAAATAAAAAGCAGTTCTAAAATTTTGGCAAAATGCAGTGGTATTGATACTACTCTCCATGCATCCCAGCTTCATATCACCCTTATTCAATATTAGGGCATGACTACAAGGGTTTACCTGTGAGACATTGATGATCGTTTCTTCAGCTCACTGCTTATCAAAATTGAAAGCTGAAAATGGTGAGCCAAAAAAACCTAACAAAACACACAAAAAACATTTTTGACAAAGGCAAGCCCCCATCACACACACACACACACACACACACACACACACACACACACACACACACACACACACACACACACACACACACACACACACATCTCACACACACACACACCATAATTATATATACTAATTCCACTGTCACAATAGTGAAGAACAGGGTAAAAAAATGAAAAGCGTAGAATAGATCAAACAATACAGTACAGTACACTGAAGTGAAACTCACTGTGACATTAAATTCTTGCACCAGTGCTCACTTGTAACTGTATACCAACTACAACTCATTTGCTACTATACTGGCAACTAGGTTATGAAAAATTCTATCTAGGGTGATTAATTGTATACAGAAGGCAGACTTTGACAACATCTTGAGAACTACTATAATACAAAATGAGGATGAATGGAGGAACATACAGGTGAGATGCAGAGAACGGTTTTGACTAGTTACATTGCGAGTATATAGGGGAATGAGATTCAATGAGGAATTTGTTAAACTAATTCAGGCAATATGCAGAAAATCAGCTGCAGCAATAAAGATTAATGGTAGACTGATACAAGATCTAAGGGCTGAAAGAGGAATGTGACAGGGTTGCCTATTACCCTGTTATTGTTTGTATTGTATTTGGTGCACTTAGCACAAAGAGTAAGGCAATAAGGAATAAGGGTTAGAATGGTTGGGAGGCAAGAAGAAAATAGCCATGTTTGCAGATGATATTATATTACAGATTTCTGATTCAAAAATGCAAATTAACAAATTATATGGGATATTGGCAGATTTTGAGAAGATTTCAGGATTTAAAATAAATAAAGAAAAGATCAAAGCAGTAAGGGTGAACTACACTCCATCCTTCTTATTGATGCAGGATTTCCCTTACCTATGGACACACTACAGGATTTGTACTACCAGTTTACAGTAGCAGACTGCAGAGTTATGTATTTGGGAGTTTGGATTGCAACATCAGTGAGGATACTGTTAAGGAATCATGGGAACAACTTTGGAAGAAAATCAAGGGAATGTAGAAAACATGCAGAGTGTCGTTTGATGACAGGGATTAGATAATATTGACAGTGAAAATGTTATACTGAGACAAACACTACATTTGTCAGAAGCCCTTTTGTGTAATCTAGGTAGCAAATTTTAAGAAAGGCTTAGGAAAGAGAAAATGAGTATGCATGGGACAGTGTACACTCACAAATTCAATGGCAAATGACATTATCAACTGAGGAGGGAGGCCTAATGATACTAAATTTATATGACTATTTCTAGGCAGATCAGACAAGACTATTATACCTTTTTCAAACCCCAGTACACAATAAAATGGAAAAGGATGCTTGCTAAACAACCTGGTCAAGAGACCCCAATCTGAGAATTAGTAATGCAAGACAAATTGTTATGTGAATACATGAGAGGATCTACTAGAAACTGAAATAAGATAAAAGACATATTCAGATTGAAAGAATTTAAAACCTGACAATTCATCTGCACAGAAATAACAAATTGCTGGTTTTCATAGTCTTTCTTGACTTTTCTAAGGCTCTCAGCATAAACTTCTTCTAAAACCTTAAAAAACTTTCCCATCAAGGTACCTCAATTTTTTTCTATTTCACAGTTCAGCTTCTGTCCTCTCAACAGAATTATCAATGTTAAATGATTACATTACACCTCTTCTTCTCCTCTTGCTACTCCTGAAGGAGTTCCATGAGGGTCCATATTACGTACGATCTTATTTAACATTTTTATCATTGATCTTCCTCTTCAGTGCAGTAATTCTACTATTATTCAATATGCAGACAAATCCATGCACAACTTTCAATCATTTACCCAAAGAATCATTGTCTTCCCCAGAATCTTGGCTCATTGACTCCAACATTGTTCTTAACCCCCCCCCCCCCACTAAATAAATAAATAAATAAACTGATGCTGTTCACTCTCAAAACCCACCAAAATTCTGCAAACCACTTTCTCCATCACTTCTTCAAATTGGATCTCCATTTAAAAATGTTAATCCCACTAGACTGCTAGGATTAAGCACAAATCAAAACATGAAATTTGATGTCCATATTCAACAAATCACAAAAAAAATTGAACTTGGTCTACTGAAACAAAGCCTATCTCATTGAGTCCATCAAGAACATATTGCAGTTGCTTTACTACTTCCCACCCTCTTCCATGCTACATCTACTTTCACAAACCTTCATGCATTCCAACTCTCTACACCAGAAAAAAAAACATAATAAAATAACCACCTTTATATCCAACTCACTCACATAGATGCATAACTACAATGCTTTAATACAGTTAAATTAGCTTGAATTCCCTAACCTCCTTAAGTTCTATCAGCTAAAACAAGCTCATGAAATACTACACTTTCCCAACAAGTGTCCATCACTGACTTCACTCATGCCATGGTACTCACCTTCCTGAGACATTAGATCTTCTGACAAATGTATCCCTAGCATCAGCTTTTCCATAATCTCAAGTGGGGTGCCCTCTACTCCAACCATGTAGCCAAACTTTAGAATTTCTTTCCATTGTTTCTACAGTGAAACTACAAACCATCACCAATTCAAGTTACAACTAAAACACCAACTTCTCATCAGCTGGATATGTAATTTTATGTCTTTACCTTGTAATTTCTCAACTCATCTCTAAAATTCCACACCTCATCTTATATCTACTTCACCCACAGTCATACACAAATAATCCCTCAATTTCCATAAATATGTTTTTAAAACACCTCACATTAGTCCTATTACGTTTTCCATTTCATATTTCTCTGGTTTTCCATACATCATTTATTTATTTATTTGTTTATTTATTTATTTATTTATTTATGTATTTCCATTTGTGTACAGGGAAGGTTCTACTGGATGTTAAAAACATTTTTAGTGGATAGTAACAAATTAAAATATAACTGGTGTATATTGACAACATTTTAAACAGGATAATAAATGGCAAAGATAATAAGTAATAAATATGATATACTTAATAGAAACCATACATCATAATATGACAATTAACAAAGAAATACATTTAGTTCAAATGGAGAAAAAATAAAGGGTGAAAAGGAGTTAGAAGAAGAGTAAGGAAGTCAACAAAGCTCAGTTATATAATAGAATAAAGTAATGAAATTTCATCATTTCAAAAAGTCACTAGCAGTTGTACTTATAATAGTACAAAAACAGGAATGAGTGGAAGATATGAAGACTGTGAATGAGGTTCCAACACAGACTAACAGGGAAGAACCGAGCCAAGAGCCTTTAAGATGTTGTTTTAAATGATTTTTAAACATATGTGAAGTAGATTGTTGTCTGGTGTATTCTGGGATTGAATTCCAAAGTTTGGAAACAAAAGTTTGAATACAAATAATAACCAGATGAAATTTGGGCTTAATTGACAAGGGAAGACATTTATTTAGAGCCCTTCCTTTCTCTTTTCACCCAAATCATTCCAAATCCAATAACTTCATTCTTTTTCTCTTACCTTCTCCACCAGCTTCTCACACTTCTTAAATCTATCCACCAAAAATACTAAGCAAAATATTTTTGCTAACACTACTGTTAGCATACCAACTGGATACCGCTCATATCACATGCATACATTTTCTTTGATTGTATCCAGTATTCTTTTTTTAACTCTTTTCATGCAGTTAATTTATATTAATCTATACTTGTTTTTTTCTGTTGAAGCCTTTCTTCCTGGGACAGTGCTGAAAAAGGACTTTGGCAAGTCAGTCTTTCTCAGTAAGTAAATGCAAATAAATAAATGTAAATAAATAAACTGTAGAAAAATGCTAAAGAATACAGGACAAAACCACTTGATAGTTCAAGTCATTTTACTGCATAAATAAGCACTTACTTTCAGAGGTTGATGAGTACATCAAGTTGCTACTTTTAAAAGAGAACTTAATGACAAAAAGTGAGCACTTGGTACTTTGCACAAGGATCTGGCTGACATACAAGAATGCACCTCCATTGAAAAGATTTTTAAAATGGCTGCCCTCTTATTAACAACCTTGACATTTCTGTACAAGTGGGATCTACCTAGCACTGCAAATTGGTATACAGGAAGATGGTCTAAACCATTACAACAAGTTCCACAGGCAAAAAAAGGAAGTCACTGGTTCCGGTACATGCTAAGGTCATGGGTTTAGATGTCTCTTAAAAATTAGCTCTGTGCGGTTTAAATGTTCAGACAGACTGGGGAGCAAAAGACTTAAGAGCATCCTAACAGAGGTAGTATCACTGAGTGGTACTGGTGGAGCTGACTCAAATTCATGCTGGTCCTGATAGTCATAAGGATCTGTAGCCTGACTTGGTAAAGGGTTGAAATAAGCTATCAGTAGCATGTAAAGATCTTTCACAGTTCTAAAGATAAATGGTGTTAATTACGTGGTGGGGTTGCCAAACAAAAATGCAAATTTAATCATGTTAAAATGATGAAGCCCTTCCCTTATAGGCAATCATTGTTACTCAGTATTAACAGTGTTTTAAAGAAGGAATCAAAGGAGGATCTCTTGACAAACATTTTCAGGGATGTTTGTTCTGAAACTGCAGTGAATGGGTTACTCCTTTCATGTCAATTATCTTTCACACCATTTCAGGAACTTTGGGAATAAATTCACTGTTAAGCCAGGTGTGCCTAAATGAGTGAATGTCCCCGTGGATACAGAGCAGACAGACTCATTACAGGATGCCAGAACAAGATAAGCAAACAATGTTGGAGGAACTGCAGGACATATTGGATCTGGGGGTTGTAGAGGAATCCATTAGTCCATGGGTGCAACTAGTACTTTTGATGATGAAAATGGTTGGAGGAAAATGAAATATGCAACTTCAGGTATTCATTCCATGCTCTAAACAGATTAGGCTTTGGAGCAGTTGGATGGGGCTAAGTTATCTGTCTTTGACCTGATTTTAACATCTGCAGTAATGAAGATGACAGATTTTGTCATCCGGTTTGCTGTATAAATTCAAAAACTTGAACTTTGGGATGGAAAAAAGGCCTACTAAGTTTTCAGAGGCTAGCAGAATGCATTCCAGCAAGAAATGGAGGCCACTATCTTGTTTACATAGATAATATCATTATGTACAACCAGTTTTGGGAGAAACATGTTCAGCATGTTAGGGAGGTACAGGGCAGATTAAAATGGGAGGATTAATCTTTATGGCAATCAAATGTCAGGTAGAAATTGCAGCGGTATCTTATCTTGGTCATCAGGTACATGATGGTGAGATTCACCCAGACCAAGATAAAGAGCTACACAAACTTCAAGTATCCCTAATGTCAAAAAGGAAGTGATGGCATTCCAGGAAGAGTGAAGTTTAATATAAAATGTGTTCTTGACTATACTATCATAGCCACTTCTCTTATAGAGATTGCCTGAAAGAACAGGCCAGATAAGGTTATCTGGACACAGTATTGTAAAATATCCTTCCAGAAGCTCAAAAATATCTTAAGAAACTTAAATACTTTGACATAATGTCTAATAGGGTAAATAAAAAAAGTCTCCCTTTACTTGGAATGGGGCCCAGCAGTTTAATTACCATGGGTAAAAGGCCTAATGAGTTTAACATCATTGTAAGGAATTAGGAATTATTTTCTCATGGTGAAGTCACACTAGGGGACCTTGGCAGTAAAGCAAATTTGGTAACCAAAGTTTGCACACAAATACACACAGCAACAAGCGATCCTGAACACAATGAAGGACGTCTTCTTTGATAAAGTCAACGGCAGCCAGAAGTAGACAAACGAAAACAGTTTATTGAAGAAAATAACTCATCCAACCCTTAGATTAAGCGCTTTCGTCTCCAACACGGAGACTTCATCAGAATCTAAGGTAACACAACACCACATCCCTTATATACTAAATATGTTCAATTAGCTGACATTTAATTAGATAATAAGTAAATAAGTTAATGAATCAATAACCTCATTTTGTCTTAAAAGACCATGCCACAAAAATGCATGCTGACAAATCCTGGAGACATTGTAAAAGAATTTGAAAACCTGTATGAATAACAACCTTGAGAAATACATAGTAAGTAGGAATAAAATCATGATAAATAGAAAGAATCATAAAAATCATATGCCATACTGTTATACCAATTGTACTGTTAAAGGATATTGTTTAAAAATATTGTTTAAAAACATATGCATGTAAAGCAATATGTCAAACCTAAATATATGTAAAATAAATATATATATATATATATATATATATATATATATATATATATATATATATGAATATAAATATATAAAATGTAAAATACATAAATATAAATTCAGGTACATAAAAAAATGTATAAAAGTGTATAAATGTATAAATATATAAATATATAAATTCATAAACATATATTCACAAACATATCAAATATATATATATATATATGTATATAAAATATGAAACATATAGTACATAATACATATATACATGTGTCAGTGTCCAAATGAATACATTCAAAATAAATACATACATACAATGCACGTCCTATATATCTTCCATATACTTTTTCAAATGTTGTGACTTAAAAAATGAAAGACCAAGGACTATATACGTGTATTTAAATGTATGAAAATCAATCCCACTAAAATTGTTTCCAATAAAATTAAGCACAGTTGAATAAAAGGGTTGAACTATTACCGACAGTATGTGTATTACTAGGCACAACTAAAAATATATACATCTATTCAGTTTTTATGGGAAATAAGAAATGTAAAAAACCTAACAAAACTTGAGAAAAACAACGGGCCAGATTCAGGAAGCCTCCGTGTAAGAGTTATAACTTTTACACGGAGGCTGCAGTGAAACTGTGTGATGTCAGCATGTCATGCATATGCATGAGGTGCATGAGGCATGCTGAATCACACTAGTAACTCTTACACGGTCCGTGTAAGAGAGTAGGGGGTGTGTCAGTAGGCTAAGCCCTGCAAGCGGACACGCCCCCGGAAGACTAGAATGGCTGAAAGTAAACAGCCACGAGAGAGGCCATGGAAATGTGCATAAACACACTACACAACACATGCCCCGATAGACCATCACTGTATAAAGTGAAGAGATGTAATAAAATTAAATTAAAACCTTTTTTTTTTTTTTAAAACCCCATAAATGTTTGCTACTGTGTGCGCCCGTGTGCATGGGTGTGCTACTAGCGCAATCACAGTTAGCAATCAGTGGAAAAGGATATAAGAACTAAATATGCAAAGTAAGCCAAGAAGTAATAGCTTAGCGGTAGAGATGCCAGCCTAAGAGTAGGCAGGCAGGGTTCGAGCCCCCACAACAACCTTTTTTTTTTTGTAAATAAGCACTAAAAAGCCCCCTGACAGTATTGTACACATGTAAATGTATTCCCTTTTGTAAAATGGAATGAAACGGAGCATATATTCTGAAGTAACACAATAACAAAAATAGTCAGAAATGTACTGATAGCTAAGCTGCTGTGAGACGGAGTGCCCGTAGCTGAGTAGTGTTTAAAAAGCTGCAAACTGCGTGCCTGTTGCTAGGCATCGGTTTAACAGACTGAAACTGTTTGCAACTAGCTGTGCTTAGCTGAACATGTGTGTCACTAGCCAATTAAGGTTTATCCCAGCGCACACCGTTTGCGCACCGCTCCCACAAGCTAACTGCCAGTGCGCATGCGTTAGCTCCGTGCAAACGAGCGCAGACCTGGTTTTAAGTGCTTAAAAGTGCTTTTGGCATGTTTGATTGACAGGTCTCAACTCATTTCTGTCAGGAAAATCAAAAATCAGTTGCCAGATTCGAACCCAGGATACCATGCACTAGAGTCAAGGTACTAAACCACTAAGCCATGACAGCAATACCTAGAAATGCAGAAATAGCATATATATGGGATAAAATCCAGAATGGAGCATGATAAAGCATTTTCAGTGAAGTAGATACAATTCCAAAACGGCCAATCAGAGAAATGTGTGGGAAAATCGGCATATATAAGCCCCATAGGCGGGAATACACAGCAGAAACGATTGTAGATCAGAGCTGTAGTCAGAATGAGTGGAGTAGGTGAGGGACATTGCTTTCGAGCACAGCGTTGGGGCGTTGAGGAGTCCAGATACATGGTCTGGCTCCTTGTCCATCATCACGAGGCCCAACTCATGCAGGGCCAGGTCTCATGGGGAGCATATAGGGCAGAGGCATGGGACTAGTTGGCTCGTGATCTGACTAGTGCTACTGGCATTCCACGCACTGGTGAGCAGGTCCGTCACCACCATGCGGACTTGAAACGACGCAAGCAAGACCAGTTGTCCGAATGGATCCAGGAGGCCCGGGATATGCCCAACGCCCCACTACTGAGTAAGTTACATTTTACTTATGTATGTAAGGATTTCAACTAGCTGATACCATGGAGATGTGTAGTCCAATATTACTTCTTTTGTATTACAGCTGCAGGTGTCCACTCTATGAATCGCGAGATGCATGCCCGTAGGCTGGTGCGGATGCGCCACCGTGCAGGTTAGTAACCCCACCCAGTACTTGTAAATAAATATTATACTGTAGCATGTATCAGAACACTGCAGTTTATTGATTAAAAGTAATATAATGTGCAAGCAAGATTTGAAAGTCTGCAGGTATGGCTGCAACAAGTTCATCAGTATGCAAGTGTAACTGGAAATATAATTGATAGAATTAAACAGTGCTGTAATACAGATGTCCCACCATTAATTAAATATAGTGTAACCTGCAGTAGTCTCAAGAGTACAGCTTCAGAATCTGAGGTAGTCACATGTGAGATATATCCCCTGTTGAAATGCTGAATCATGACAGAAGTGAGGCTGTTGGAAAGTGTTTGAATCACCACTAGTCTAACATGTGAACAAAGCCTAGAAGTAGCAACCTGAACTGTGAATTTGCAGGAAGTGTGAGACTGACAGAAAGGGTCATGTATGAATAAATAAAGTAGTAATAACCCCGGAATATATTAGCCCCAGTGTGTTTCTACAGAACTAAATGCATGTGGGAAGTACAACTTAATATACCAAACTGATTTCAGTGTGTCAGAATCTGGAATGTCTAGCCAAATGCTGTATATGGTGATCACAGTAAACAATTTGCAGATAGAATGAATGATTATCTGACAGACTAAACAGCCATAGTTGTCCCCTGTCCTGTCATCAAAGTGTAGCAGGATGATGTATCTGATCAAATTCAAAATAAGTAGGATAGTGATGTATTTGTAACAGGTGTAGCTTAACAGTCAAATAAAATTTATTTTGAAACATCAGCCTCAACTTAATTGTGTACCTATTATAAATGTAAATCAATGTGTAACATATGAATGTGTCATCACTTTCTATCTCCGCCCAACCCTATTATTCCATATAACAACACCCACTAAATAATGGTATGTGAACATTTCATTAATCATGGACATTTGTCCGTTTCAAAAATATATGCATGTCTGTTTGTGCATGTGCCCTGTTCATACCTGCAAATCTGATGGCCTGTTGCCATTAATCAACCCTGCATGTTGTTTGACTGTGTATTTCTGTTCAAATAATGCATGTGATATTGATATGCCCCTTGTTCAATGGTGTTAATATCTGGGTGTTTGTTTGATGGGAATACCAATGCGTGCTGTTACAACTAATCTGAATGGAATACAATGCCACTAACCCAAACTAACATAACTACTCACAAACCTAGAACGCTTGGGAAGGCAGGTCCCAGTGGACCCACCTCTCCCACCTCAGCTGGTGACTGCACCTGGCACTAGTGCCCAGGCCGGACCCCCCTCCGGTGGCCCTGTGCCACCTTCGGGTGGAAGCGCTGCAGGATGGGGCCCGTCCCCTCTGCAAGTGTGGCCGGAGGGTTCGCCCACTCACCCTCTGGTGTCCGGTCTGTGGTGCGAAGGGAGATCCAAGACACTGTTCTTGGGCCCCACGCCAGCTCGAGGCTCGTGTGGCACAGCTAACAGCCCGGCCGCCCGCCTACACAGCCCCAGCATAGCCCCGTCCTGGGCTGTGAAGGAACAGTGGCAACTGCCTATGGGTGGGGATATCAGTTCCACTGTTGCCATCTGTGGGCTCATGCATCTTGGAAATCCCAACCTCCGTCCCCGTCAATTGTGTAACCCCCCATGTGTGTCATACACCGCCCCTGTATGCGTCTTGTCTGTCTTGTCTGTTAACCTACCCAACCTACCTCCCCAGCTATACCGACTTCCTTTACCTGACATACCACTCTCACCTGAAAAAAAAAAGTGCACTCTGTACCCACAAAAATTACGCCCCATACATAGCTGTCCATGTCGCACACGTCTGCTTGACATTGAAACAGTTAATTACAATTGGCTCTACAACAACTATTAATGTTGTCCTGACACCTCTCTCAGGGGTGAAAGGTTTCTAATGTCTCACCAAAATACATGGAAATGCACAGCTGTTGCTGCCAAAGACATGGGCATCTATGGGCCTTACCTACATCCCTCCTGCAAATCCCATGCTTGTTTCCCTACTGTCTTACCCTCTTTGTGACCCCTTTTTCACCACTTTCCTGTCACCCCTTTTTCTTTTCTTTCAAAGAAATTAGTGCGGGTGTGCGCTTGTGTTAGCGGAGCTCACCGCCAGTGCGCATGCGTGAGCTCCGCGCAAACGAGCGCAGACCTGGTTTAAAGTGGTTAAAAGTGCCTTTATGGCACTTTGATTGACAGGTGCTGTACTCAGTTTGAAAGTTTGCTAAGAAAAATAAATTCCCACTGTCAGTCTCGAACCCAGGACCTTGGTAACATTAGTCTGTATGACCTACCACTAAGCCATGCCTGCTTTACAAGAACACACTGCTAAAATAAATATAACATGTAATAGTAGGAATCAGTATAAAGGCAATATAGGAGATGTACTATCTAAAGCATGTCAGGTAGAGTTTTAATGGCCAAATTACTGGATTCCCATACTAGTTCAGTGTGAACAGAAACAGCCCTGCTACCTGTTAGCTTGTACATAATAATGTAAGGTAATGTACATATGTGAAGGTATGTATATCTACACATACATATATATAAATATATATTAATACATATGAAATATAGTCGTAGGTCTCAGTAGCCATACACACTCACTACAGGAAACAGTGAACATAATTGCAGCAACCTGAATCTGCAACACAGCCTGACCCCTGTGTGACCTACTTACCCTTCTAACTGCTTAAAGGTGGCCTCAGCACTTTGATTGACAAGTCCTGTACTCAGTTTGAAAGTTTGCAAAGTAAAAAAAATTCCCACTGTCAGTCTCAAACCCAGGACCTTGGTAACATTATTCTGTATGACCTACCACTAAGCAATGCCTGCTTCACAAGAACACAGTGCTAAAATAAATATAACATGTAATAGTAGGAATCAGTATAAAGGCAATATAGGAGATGTACTATCCAAAGCATGTCAGGTAGAGTTTTAATGGCCAAATTACTGGATTCCCATACTAGTTCAGTGTGAACAGAAACAGCCCTGTTACCTGTTAGCTTGTACATAATAATGTAAGGTAATGTACATATGTGAAGGTATGTATATCTACACATACATATATATAAATATATATTAATACATATGAAATATAGTTGTAGGTCTCAGTAGCCATACACACTCACTACAGGAAACAGTGAAGATATATGCAGCAACCAGAATCTGCAACACAGCCTGGCTCCTGTGAGACCTACTAAGCCCTTTAACTGCTTAAAGGTGCCTCCAGCACTTTGATTGATAGGCTCTATACTCAACTCAAAAGCAGAATATGAGCATACTAGTAGGCCCTACCACAAGACCATTGTAACACTAGTCTGTATGACCTACCACTAAGCCATGACTCTCATACAGGAATATAGTGCTAAATAAGTGGAACACGTAATAGTAGGAATGAAGATAAAGGCAATATAGTATGTCTACTACCCAAAGCATGTCATGCAGACTTTTATAGTCCCAATTACTGGGTTCCCATACTAGTGTAGTGTTAACAGAAACAGCCCTGCTAATTGTTAGCTTGTACCCAATAATGTCAACTAATGTACATATATGAAAGTATGTATATGTACACAGATATAAATATATATATTTATATAGCAATACATATGACATATAGTTGTAGGTGTCAGTATGCATACACAATCACTATAGGGAACAGGCAAGATAAATGCAGCAACCTGAATCTACAACACAGCATGAAGCATGGTAGATGTACTAACCTTCACACTCACAAAACACTGTCAACAGCATACCAGCATGGTCCACGCCCTACAATCTGAAAGGGCAACGCCTATCTCACATACCCTTTTATAGCAGTGTCCTGAAATCACAGTGAGACATGCAATCAGTACACACCCAGCTGCATGCAATTAGCAAATGCTGCCTTACAATTGGTGCAGAGGCCATCACATGGACCTATGCAGATACCTACAAAAGCAATGAGTACCCACACTACACTCATGCAATACATTCATTGCACAAAACCGACAGAGAAAGAGAGAGAGACAGAGAGAGAACAAAACAGAAATAAAGACAGCCAGCAGCAAAACCAGCAGCAGCAGCAGCAGCAGCAGCAGCAAACTTCAAGCAGCACCAGTGACACACCAACAGCTGCCACAAACACAGGTAATGCAAAGTAGCAGGTTAATCCTGTGTATACTGTGACACCTCCAAATGTATCATAGTTCACTATCTATAGGTATGTCCATGAGATAGGTTGTGTGTACATAGTCATGAAATATAAGCATATGTAATATTGTTGTACATGTGGGCCATAACTAACACTTCCATAGCTTAGAACACAAGGCCAGTTGTGCATGTGATGCAGTAGTTCCCAGGGTCAGTAGAGGTTCCTCCTCATTGGTGTGGGACCACTGTGTATGTATGGCACTGTTCAGGTACGTATCCTGTAGTATGGCCAGGGATTAATATCAGTCTGTCATGTGGTGCTATGGGGCGGACCCCCTCCGGTGGCCCTGTGCCACCTTCGGGTGGAAGCGCTGCAGGGGATGGGGCCCGTCCCCTCTGCAAGTGTGGCCGGAGGGGTTCGCTCCTCACCCTCTGCGGTGTCCGGTCTGTGGTGCGAAAGGGAGATCCAAGACACTGTTCTTGGGCCCCTACGCCAGCTCGAGGCTCGTGTGGCACAGCTAACAGCCCCGGCGTTGCCCGCCTACACAGCCCCAGCACAGCCCGTCCTGGGCTGTGAAGGAACAGTAGCAACTGTCTATTGGTGGGCATATCAGTTCCACTGTTGCCATCTGTGGCTCATGCATCTTGGAAATCCCAACCTCCGTCCCGTCAATTGTGTAACCCCCATGTGTGTCATACACGCCCCTGTATGCGTATTGTCTGTCTTGTCTGTTAACCTACCCAACCTACCTCCCCAGCTATACCGACTTCCTTTACCTGACATACCACTCTCACCTGAAAAAAAAAAAAAAAAAGGGCACTCTGTACCCACAAAAAAATTACGCCCCATACATAGCTGTCCATGTCGCACACATGTCTGCTTGACATTGAAACAGTTAATTACAATTGGCTCTACAACAACTATTAATGTTGTCCTGACACCTCTCAGGGGTGAAAGGTTTCTAATGTCTCACCAAAATACATGGAAATGCACAGCTGTTGCTGCCAAAGACATGGGCATCTATGGGCCTTACCTACATCCCTCCTGCAAATCCCATGCTTGTTTCCCTACTGTCTTACCCTCTTTGTGACCCCTTTTTCACCACTTTCCTGTCACCCCTTTTTCTTTTCTTTCAAAGAAATTAGTGCGGGTGTGCGCTTGTGTTAGCGGAGCTCACCGCCAGTGCGCATGCGTGAGCTCCAGCAAACGGCGCAGACCTGGTTTAAAGTGGTTAAAAGTGCCTTTATGGCACTTTGATTGACAGGTGCTGTACTCAGTTTGAAAGTTTGCTAAGAAAAATAAATTCCCACTGTCAGTCTCGAACCCAGGACCTTGGTAACATTAGTCTGTATGACCTACCACTAAGCCATGCCTGCTTTACAAGAACACACTGCTAAAATAAATATAACATGTAATAGTAGGAATCAGTATAAAGGCAATATAGGAGATGTACTATCTAAAGCATGTCAGGTAGAGTTTTAATGGCCAAATTACTGGATTCCCATACTAGTTCAGTGTGAACAGAAACAGCCCTGCTACCTGTTAGCTTGTACATAATAATGTAAGGTAATGTACATATGTGAAGGTATGTATATCTACACATACATATATATAAATATATATTAATACATATGAAATATAGTCGTAGGTCTCAGTAGCCATACACACTCACTACAGGAAACAGTGAACATAATTGCAGCAACCTGAATCTGCAACACAGCCTGACCCTGTGTGACCTACTTACCCTTCTAACTGCTTAAAGGTGGCCTCAGCACTTTGATTGACAAGTCCTGTACTCAGTTTGAAAGTTTGCAAAGTAAAAAAATTCCCACTGTCAGTCTCAAACCCAGGACCTTGGTAACATTATTCTGGTATGACCTACCACTAAGCAATGCCTGCTTCACAAGAACACAGTGCTAAAATAAATATAACATGTAATAGTAGGAATCAGTATAAAGGCAATATAGGAGATGTACTATCCAAAGCATGTCAGGTAGAGTTTTAATGGCCAAATTACTGGATTCCCATACTAGTTCAGTGTGAACAGAAACAGCCCTGTTACCTGTTAGCTTGTACATAATAATGTAAGGTAATGTACATATGTGAAGGTATGTATATCTACACATACATATATATAAATATATATTAATACATATGAAATATAGTTGTAGGTCTCAGTAGCCATACACACTCACTACAGGAAACAGTGAAGATATATGCAGCAACCAGAATCTGCAACACAGCCTGGCTCCTGTGAGACCTACTAAGCCCTTTAACTGCTTAAAGGTGCCTCCAGCACTTTGATTGATAGGCTCTATACTCAACTCAAAAGCAGAATATGAGCATACTAGTAGGCCCTACCACAAGACCATTGTAACACTAGTCTGTATGACCTACCACTAAGCCATGACTCTCATACAGGAATATAGTGCTAAATAAGTGGAACACGTAATAGTAGGAATGAAGATAAAGGCAATATAGTATGTCTACTACCCAAAGCATGTCATGCAGACTTTTATAGTCCCAATTACTGGGTTCCCATACTAGTGTAGTGTTAACAGAAACAGCCCTGCTAATTGTTAGCTTGTACCCAATAATGTCAACTAATGTACATATATGAAAGTATGTATATGTACACAGATATAAATATATATATTTATATAGCAATACATATGACATATAGTTGTAGGTGTCAGTATGCATACACAATCACTATAGGGAACAGGCAAGATAAATGCAGCAACCTGAATCTACAACACAGCATGAAGCATGGTAGATGTACTAACCTTCACACTCACAAAACACTGTCAACAGCATACCAGCATGGTCCACGCCCTACAATCTGAAAGGGCAACGCCTATCTCACATACCCTTTTATAGCAGTGTCCTGAAATCACAGTGAGACATGCAATCAGTACACACCCAGCTGCATGCAATTAGCAAATGCTGCCTTACAATTGGTGCAGAGGCCATCACATGGACCTATGCAGATACCTACAAAAGCAATGAGTACCCACACTACACTCATGCAATACATTCATTGCACAAAACCGACAGAGAAAGAGAGAGAGAGACAGAGAGAGAACAAAACAGAAATAAAGACAGCCAGCAGCAAAACCAGCAGCAGCAGCAGCAGCAGCAGCAGCAAACTCAAAGCAGCACCAGTGACACACCAACAGCTGCCACAAACACAGGTAATGCAAAGTAGCAGGTTAATCCTGTGTATACTGTGACACCTCAAATGTATCATAGTTCACTATCTATAGGTATGTCCATGAGATAGGTTGTGTGTACATAGTCATGAAATATAAGCATATGTAATATTGTTGTACATGTGGGCCATAACTAACACTTCCATAGCTTAGAACACAAGGCCAGTTGTGCATGTGATGCAGTAGTTCCCAGGGTCAGTAGAGGTTCCTCCTCATTGGTGTGGGACCACTGTGTATGTATGGCACTGTTCAGGTACGTATCCTGTAGTATGGCCAGGGATTAATATCAGTCTGTCATGTGGTGCTATGTCCTCCAGGGGTGAATGTAGCACACATCCAGGGATACCATTTCGTAACAGTGATGATATGTGTTCTGCAATGATGAGGGTGGCTCTCACCTGGACATGTGAGAGGATAGGGAGGTTACAGTCATCTGGGGTAACTAATAACACGTGTGTAGGACAATGGGGGGGGTACCTGCACCTAAACTGTGTGCAACAATGTTGGCAATATCTGTGCATTTGGTGAATGTGAAGCATCTTAACACTGCAGACAACAGATGCCTTCCCGTCATGTGAATCTGCCCTGTGCTGCAGTAGCCTCCTACTATTGTTATACAATATGCCTGTATCTGTAGTCCACTGCACAGGATTAATAAGTGGTGTGCAGTTGTTCTGGGTTAGATAACTGTGTGCACAGTACATGCAGTATGTGGGATGTCTGTGGTAAGCATATGCAAAGGTGCTGACGGTGTGTTGTGGCTTCCACTGGCCCAGTGGGCTGCATGGATAGCATCACTGTCATAACTACTGAATAACTGTGTAATAACATGCATACATAGCAAGGTAGTGTACTGTGCTTGTGGTGTTGTTCAGATATGTATATCCAGGCTGAGTAATGTGTGTCCACATCACAGGGTTGGATGGCAGCACACATCCAGTATGTATGGATGAACACCCAGAATGTGTCAGGCGTGTCACCTGTGCAGAAGTATCTGGCCATTACCTGTGCATCCCCACAACACACACACATGCAACATATGGCAGATGTACTATAGCAGTACACACATGTTCATAGGTTCATACTAGGCTATCTGCCCGAGGGCATTTACAAGCCTAGCCCATCGCTTTGTGGATTACGCCACCCCTTTAGTATGGGGAACCATACCCATTATTTTGCTGTGCCTCTGTCGAGCAGTGACACGGAGGTAATCCCTGGGGTATATCTGCGATCTCCCATCCATTGGTCAAGATTTCTCTTGAACAAGGCCAGCGGGTGCTCTGCCTCACATATACCGTGATTTTGTTCCACAGCATAGGAGTCTTTGGGTGATGAATCTATCCTCCAGCATGTCCTATTAATAGCCGTGTCGAGGTTTAAGTCTCCGCCCTTGTGGCTCTGATGGATCTAGGTTTTTAGGTGAAGCATATTCATCAAATCTGGGTTTGACATGGCCTTGTATGTTGGGCAAAGGTCACCTCTGAGCAAGCGATGGCGACTGAATAGAACATACATGGACATGCTGGAGGGGCAAATTCCTAACTGAGAGGCTCCCTTCACTCTGTAATGAGCTCGAACAGTTGAGAATGAACAGTTCATAGGTTCATACCAGGCTATTTGCCCTAGGGCATTGGTAAGCCTAGTAGAATGTGTTTGTCTTTTGCCACCCAATCACAAGTTATGCTGCTATGCCCTTGTCCGACTTTAGTATACTTTGCCTCTGTCTAACAGCGACATAGAAGTGATACCTGGGGTACAACTATGATCTCCATCCACTCATCCAGATTCCTATGGAAGAGAGTCAATGAGGGACTCTACCTAACCAGTAGTGTGAGCTCATTACAGAGTGAAGGGAGCCTCTCGGTTAGGAATATGTCCCTCCAGCATGTCCATGTATGTCAGTGCTGAGGTCCAGCTCTCCTGAGCATGTGGCTGTATGGGACTCTGATTGCCTGAGGTGCATCATGTTCATTACTGCTAGGTAGGACATGGCTGTATATGGCATGCACAGATTGCCTCTGAACAGGCAGTATGCCACTGAGTCCAGCTGGATTCACTTTACCTGGGCAGGATATGACATCTGTGTGAGCCATTGCATCCCCTTGATGATGTACTGTTGTCCTGTACCAGTTGCTGTAGGTGTCTGGTTAGGTACATCCCAAAAGGTGCATTGTACGCAATTATAGGCCTGATGATGGATGAGTACAGAGGCACAATGACCTCCCCTGCCATACATGTGAATCAGTCATGATTAGCTGGGCTATATAACATGTCTGTCAATCCACATTGGCCATGTGGTAGACAAATGACAGACCGCTACCATGTTTCTTCCCCAGGTCCCCAATTACGTCTTCTGTACTCAATGGCCTAACACCTATGTTGTACTGTGCCACCAATGTGGAGGAGTGGGAATCTGCATTGAATACTGATACTCCCCCTCCCTTGTTCAAGTGTTGTGGCCGACAAGAATGGTAACAGCTATAACGTGGTAGTACTGGTGTGCTCCTGTGAAACCTGAAACAGGTTCATGTTACTGCACAGATATCGATGTCCAGAATGCTAGGTAGGGTTTTGGGTGCGTGCATCCTTGGGTCTAGATGTCCAGTGTTGAGTAGCATCACTCTTACTTCCTCATCCTTTGTGATACAAATGGATGTGGGTTTGCCTTATGAGCCTTGCCTAATACAGGCACTATGGGTGTAACAGGAGGCTCCGCCAAATGTCAATAGGACTGTGGTGACAGGTGCAAGCTGTCCCTAGCAAAGCATACCACCCCAAGATGGCAGGCATTGGCACACCTGTGAATGACACCAGTATGTCAGTCAATTGTTGGAAGGGATCATCGTGCCTTGATATTGTGGCATTGTTCTAGGTGAGGGTAGGATGCTACTCAAGGTCAGGGTCAAACTGTCTCGGCTACGTGCTCAGAGAGCTCTGTAATGTCTCATGTCATGTAGTCCAGGGAGGAATGTGTCAGGCCATTCACAGCAGCATGGACATTGACTGAGTCATACCTGTACCTGCCTTGGGGTTACCTGACTGTTTGTGTTATGTGGCAGTTCATAGTGCCTGACAGGCTGCACACCGTGACCCTCACCTCGTTAAGCCTGGTGAACGTGATGTGAGTGTGCCTGATGATAGAGGCACCTAGTACAGGTGTATGAGGTGTGTTGTTAACTGTTAATGGCTGTGAGTGTTCAGCACATTGGCTTTGTGTGATATGTGTTGCACATGTTCGTTTATGTGGTAGTGGTTGCCTGGATGTCTGCTTAGGAGGTCTCTGCTGCATAGGCAGAGCTGTGGTCTGAGCCTACAAGTATGATCATGTGTGATCATGTGTTAGGTCCACTGTTGTGGTAGATCTACGTGAGACTGGAAGTGTAGTGAGTGATCCCCTTAGCCACGTGACTGGTTATGGCGGTATTGAGTAGACAGAGCCTAGCCTCCAGTCTGGTATATGGTTGCATCACTCACATGAGTTTGAATTTGTTGTTAGGAGGAGGGGGTTGTCTGTGTACATGCATCTGTTCTAACATTGTCTCTGGAGTGCCACACTCACCAGCTGGACTGAGGAGGGAACTGACAACTGACCTCTGGACATGCTAGAATACTATTGTGAACTCTGTAATCACTAATGATTGAAAACAAGGTCCAGTGGGGAGTGAGGGTGTACTGACATTACCTACAACTGCTGACTGATATAAAAGCGTCAGTGAGCAAATGCCAGGTAACCTAAGTGCAATGTGTCACAATGAAGTAAATGCAACAATGACAAGCAGTCACTTGCTGTCATGTGTAACATGGAAGTACGTACAGTAAGCAATGCAGATAACAGTAGTGAGTCACAGATGTGTTGCAAAGATGTGTACTATGTGGAAGTAGCATACCAGTGAAATAACAAGCTAACAGATAACAAGCATATAAACAAAGGTAGATGCAGGAGGCCTGGATGTAGTGTTTGCTACAACAAACAAGGTGTAGCAATGTCAGTAAGATACAGCTCAGATATGCAGGCACTATAAACCTGAAACCAGATGTCCCCAGCTATGAATGGCAGAGTACAGCCTATTGTCACACATGAGTGCAGACCACAAACCTCGTTAATGTTAAATAACTGGCCTGAAGGCCAACTTCCCATACCAGAAGTAATACACTTGTACACTGGGCCCACAATCAGCAGTTCCCAACTTCAATGGATGAAAGATATGTGTCCTGCCACCACAGTGCTTGCCACCAACCTCCCTAATGTAAAACAACTGGTCTGAAGGCCAAGTACTTAGTACAAATGACATAGAATGATAGCTACACTGTAATCAGGTTTTAACCAATCAGTAATAAGTAGAAGTTAACACTACCTGTATAGAATGTGTACCATGTATTGTTGAGATACTATGCTGATAACCTGTTTGTGTACCTTTCCAGATAGACATGGCACCTAAACGGAATCCTGCCTACTCTGCTGCAGAGGATGACGTGATCCACCAGAGCCTGGTGCGTGACTATGCTATCCTGTTCTCACGCACCACCCAGAATCAGCAGGAGAGGTCTGCACTGTGGCAAAACCTTGTTAGCAGGATAAATGATGTTGGCATGCATGATAGGACATATGAGCAGGTGAGACATCACTGCAGTGATTTGATAAGAAATGTCCGCCAGCGTGCTGCAGATATCTGCAGGCAACAGGCTGCCACAGGTGGGGGGGTGGCCACACATCCCCCTCACCAGACAGGAGGGGCTACTGCTAAGTGTTGTGGATCCAGCCCCAGAACAACAGCAACCATCATGCATTCTGATGGAGGTTGGATCCACACAGCAGCAAGACAGCGAGCGTGCAGGTAAGATGCCATATTCATTTATTGTTATTACTTTTACATTTGTTGACCCAGATAGTCTAGCTGGATATAAGTTCATTTTCAGTAGAGGCCTGTGGAGAAAAGCTCCACACATAAAGTAATAAAGGCAGACAGACAAGTTGTCATTACAGACAGCCAACATAATAGAATTGTACACCAGCCTGTTAATTAAATCAACATACATGTAAGGAAGTCAAACAGTTTAGAGTCATACATAATGTACCGTTGGTTTCAAAGCAATCCTACCTAAAGCATAATGGTTATGCAATAAGGCAAAAGCCATATACATAATAGTTAGGGCTCAGAAGGGTGAGAAGTAGAAGGAGTATGACAGATACAATGATATGGAAGAGGCAGGAGTCAAGAAGGGAAGTGAGGAAAGAAGGAAGACAGTCAAGAGGAGGTGGGAGGGATGGGAGAAGTAGGTCAGAGCATAGAAGGACATCAAGGTGAAAGAAACAGGGTAGAAGCTAGTTTCTATGCACAATGAGGGGTTAAGGGTGAAGAGAGGGTAGGGAGAGGGACGTTAGCCTGGACTCCAAGAAGAACAAAGCCAGTGGTTTTGGAAGTACAGTTTGAGTTGACATTTGAAGAGAGGTAAGGGTGAGATTAGAGTTAACTCCTGGTATGTACATATGACTGTTCTGTACGCTGTTACTTCATGCACGCATAAGGTGTGCATGTGGTATGTATCTGTCATCATGATATATATACAGACATGATGTGCAGCTGATGTGTATAAGGGAACTAGTGTACTACTGTACTGTATCATGTGCAAAATGAATGGCACACATGTGCCCACTGACATTACTCTCTTCACACTTCCAGGTCCCTCCCATGTAGCAATGAGGCAGGCCATACATGCTGGTGAGTCTTTTAAAATTATCTGTAAAACAATTTATAAAACTAGGAAGAGTAGTGTAACTCTGTAGTAGACATGCTGGTGACTGTGTTCACAATAACTGTAATTGACAGGTAGTAAATTGAGTAGTGTAACACGGTACTGATGTGTGTGTTTACTGTGGGGTGTGCATGTGTGCAAGTGTGCCTGTGCCCAAGTGTGCATGTGTGTTAGTGTCCATGAGTGCATGTGTCCATTTCTGAATGTGTGCATTAGTATTGAAGTGCATCTCTTTCAAATATGTATTGAGACTGTAATCTGTGTTCCATGTTTTCCTCCCGTAGGTTCTGGTGCTGCTCTGGTGACCTGCAGCAGGGAACCTGAATCTTGTGCCCCAGGTACTGATGATGATGAAATGTCTGTAATGGTGCAGGAAGGTGTGTCTGGGTCCGCCATTGGTCAGCCAATTGACAGTACACAGCTTTCAACCCCGTCAATGCGCACAGTCATCCTGCTTTTACATCCTTTGTCACCATTGTCCCTAGGTGATGGACAGTCAGCAGTGGGCATAGATCAGGGTAATGTGGTACCTGTGGTACATGCATCCTCACAAGGCAGCCATGTGCAGAGGCCTCCAATGGTACCACGCAGACAGTCGCCCATGGGTTCTCGTGGGGGCATCCGTGGCCGTACTGCCTCTGGCCGACGTGCCCAAGGAGGTATGTCAACCTCCACTATGTTTAGAACTGTCATGCAGGCACAGGCACGTATGGAAAGGTACACCAGACAGGGTCTGAGGGAGCTGAGAGCATGTCGCATAGCCATGACAGACGGCATGCATGATGTTGCGAATGCTATCCGTAACTTCACAGATGTCGTTGACAGATGTTGTGGGGGCATAAAACAGCTGCTCCACAACCAGATGTCCATGGGCCAGGGTGATGGTGTGCGTTTGCGACGTTGACGTGGCCGTATGCCAGCAAGAGCACCAGCTGGCAGTGGCCGCGGACGACAACGGGCCCACTCGCGCGCCTCAAGTGCCAGCACCAGCCCCAGCAATGCTGGGTCTGTGCTGTCATCCAGACGCCCCAGGAGACCACGTGCACGTGGCTCTGGACAGTCCCAACAGGGAACTGTGTCCAGTCAACACACCCCTGCTTCTGATGACAGTACCCAGTCTGGGTTAGTACCGGATACGGCCCGTAGCACCCCTGCCAGGCACAGGTACCGTGTCCGTGCCCACAGACACTGATCTGGATGACCTGACAGGTGCAGTCTGTGGCTGTCCACAAAACCCTGTACATGGCAGCCATTATGTGGGACTGTGTGCGTGCTTACACACATGCAGAAATCTGGAAACCTAACACCTAGGGCAAACACATACACACACACACTGCACCAACAGCGGTCCACCCTGTACTGCTGCCCCTCACAAACACACATACACACACATGTCAATTGGTGTTACCAGTGGCCGGCTTGGGCATACCTAACCCACACCCTGTGCATATGATGACACTGTGCCACCTCCTGCATACTACAACATCGGTGCAGGTAAAGGTAAACACGTTGCTGATGCACAGGGTGACTACATAGATGTGTATAAGTAGTAACATGTTGGTAACTGTTGACTGTTGCAGTATAAATGTGTGTATATCCCAGCAGTCCTGCTGCAGTAACTGTATGAATGTCTTCAATTGTTATCTGCACCCATACTACTTAACAAAGTGTACCAGCTGCACACCATCACATGCTAACATTGACTATGGCAATGCGCATCTTGTGCTGTTATGTAGATTCAGCTACATGTATCTGTTCTGTCACACATGCATTTATACACACCCTGCTACCCACACACATGCACAAACTCACCTGCCATTCCCATTATTTATCACCCTACATGAGTAGCTGTTGATACATGACAGGTACACATTTCAGAAGTGCACTATGTTGTTTACTACTGGCATCCCTTCTCTACCTGTACTCACAGGGTTCAGGCAACCTCATCAGTTGGAAGATGTAATGTGCATCAGGTACTGTAGTACCCTGATTGCCACAGCAAACATGTTTCCCATACGGAAATGCACACACAGACACATCCCACATCCACACACTTGCCACATTCAGGCTTCAGAACACTATCTAGGTATATTCGGGTACATGTGCGTGTTACAGTAGCATGTAACACTATACTGAGTACTGGCAGTTAGTTGTCTGTTGTCATGTTGTCTGTATAGAATAAAAGAATTGTTTGATTATCCTACTCCGTTTTGTGGACATTACTTGAAGAAGTGTTACCTTACATGTGTTATCAGTACCACCACCTTCTGTTTTGTAGTTTTGTTTGTATAGGGTGCTATCAACATCACTACTTGTTAAGGGTAATGACCACCCTGCAGTGCATAGCCCCATGTGGCAAAAGCCACATCCCACCCCATCATTGTGCACACACACTAACCCCACCAACAGTAAAACACATACTTTCCATTTGCAAGATTCAAACCCATACCTAACTGTGCAATGACAGCAGAAACAGACACATTAGCAGAGTGTGCTATTTGCAGTAGTTGGAGAAATCCTTACTAATGCTGTACTTAGAGGGTGCTGACATCATCTGTGTGTAGGAGGAGGGATGTGCACCCTGTAGTGTGTTCTCCCAGTTGGCAAAAGGCAGTTAACCCTCCCAGCATAGTGCGCACACATAAACCACACTCATACTAACACACATACATTCCCTTTGCAGGATTCAAACCCCTACCTAACTACGTTATGACACTGAAGAAAGACGCATTAGCAGAGCGCGCTATGCAAATTGTTTGAGGACTTTACTACAGGTGATATAGTTATACAGTCCTGACATCATCACTGTTTCAAAAAGGGGATCTGCATCCTGTACCATACTGTCATGGTTGCTAATAGGGACATTTCCCACACACACACATCGATGTGTTGGAGGTTTGCATATGTGGGGGATCCAGAACTCCAGTGTGATTAGTATATGGTTTGATTGCA
The DNA here is from genome assembly GCF_019279795.1 of Protopterus annectens. Taxonomy (NCBI): domain Eukaryota; kingdom Metazoa; phylum Chordata; order Ceratodontiformes; family Protopteridae; genus Protopterus; species Protopterus annectens. The sequence goes on along the minus strand of NC_056735.1, from coordinate 1,071,353,209 downwards.
ACAATGAGGGATATACTCCCAGTGGTGAGCAGTTTGTACTCATGTTTGTAAAGATCAGCTCTACTATATCTGCCCCTCTTGTGGGAAGGTTGGTTACCTGTTCCATAGCCAAAGAATGTCCGATCAATGGGAACCTTAGAGCTTGGGTATTGTGGCTTGTGTAATGTTCACAGTCTATGTTTGGGTAGCTGGCATCACCCAGTATGATGGTGTTTGCAGAGTAATCTAAACTCTCCTGTGTCAGCATGAAGGCTGTGTTGGAGACCTGAGTTTGAGAGGGTGCTGTAAGAGCTCCTCTGTGTCTCTTTCCATGTGGTCCGGGGAGGTACGTCCCAACAGGTAGCTGACTGTGACCCTCCCCTTGCTCTGTCTGGAGGGCGGCACGTCTGTCGACAGCTCATGTCAAGCAAGTGCACACCCCTCATAAATGATGTGGAAACCTTCAAAGGCCCAAGGCCTGTTGAAAATATGGACCAGACTGCAGATACCTGTATAGAGTCATTCTGTGGACACATTCAGGAATGCATGGATCATGAAGCCACATATGAAAGCATGACCCAATTCTCCAAAGGCAGATGTCCTGGGCACCGGACACCAGCTATAAACACACTATACAATAGAAGGATGGTGCCACTACATGATACAACAACCTCCCAAAATGTGAAGGCACCACTGATGAGTATTGGATGACAACTACAGGCACCCATATGATTGTCTAAGGCCATCTTTGAGAGAGGATTCCACAAGCCACTGAGGATAATCACAAGGCTGCCTGTAGTTATGTTAGTAACCGGAGTGGTACTACCCAGATATGCTCAGAGGTAATACAATATGTCACACAAAATATAAAACACACAGACATTGCCATCATCCTAGTGGACAGGTTCAATGCTGCCTTCTCTCCCCACCACACCAAAGGGAACATATGTCTCAGCACAGTGCTTCCCCCCCTGACATCACAGATGCTCAGGTAAGAGATGCCCTTCCCAAAGCAATAAACACTGCATCAATGGGATCAGACAGTGTCCCAGGCTGTGTCCTACATGAACCACAAGAAGAGCTACACCCAGACATAACACCACTGTTCAATCCCAGCCTTAATACACGATATGTGGCCAGAGAGTGGCATACAGCAACAGTGGTCCCTCAACATGCAGGTGGTGCTGTCACGGATCCTGGACACTACTCGCCCCATATGTCTGACTAGCTTTGTCTGCAAAGCTATGGCAAGGATCATCATGAACCTCACATATCTAGATATTGTGGACCTACAGACATGTCACCATACACAGTTTGGCTTTGTCAATGGCAAATCCTGCCTATCAAACCTGTTTGCTTTGTTTGAAACAGTCACCAAGGCCACTGTCAAGGGGTAGGAGGTCCACACAGCCTACCTGGACCTTGCATAAGCCTTGGATACAATACCCCACTTGTGCATTCTAGGAAGCTCACCAGTGTACATAATAACCCCTATGTCACTATGGGTATTGCACAGTGGCTCAAGGGCAGAACACACATGGTAGAATTGCTGGAGCCATGTCAGCCTCCAACCTGGTACAAGTGGTGTCCCACAAGGCACAGCCCTAGGAGCTGTCATGTTCATTATATATTTGTCATAGGTACAGGCCATCATGGAAGTACTGTGGCTCAGCAAGTCGCAGGTGACTGCAGACCGAACACCATAATCAACTCAACAGCTAACACAGGCATCCTCCAAATGGGACTCTTGCAAACACACGACTTGTGCCACAGCCATGGCCTCAACGTGAATGACAGAAAGAGTATAGTCATCCGCTTTGTCAAACACTAAGTGACCACAATGTACCACATATGTGTTAATCCAGTAAGTGCAGACCAAGGAATTATGGACGTTGGGGTACATGAGGTTGATAGCATTCTACCATTTGACAACAACATGGACAAAATGGTTAGGTAAGCATGTTATATGGGCCACATCATCATGGGATCCACATGTAGGCCAGGGGAGGACATTGTGCCCCTTTACTCATCCCTCATCATGCCCATAATTGACTATGATGAACCTGTCGGCATGCACCTTACCAGACACCTGCAGCAACTGGGGCTACCACATATGTACCTCAACAAGGGATCAAAGTGCTCAAACAGATGCCACATACTGACTGGTTAAAGTAGCAGCAGCTCTACTCAGTGACATACTGCCTCTTCATAGGCAATCTGTGCCTGACATAGAAGGCCAGGTCATACCCTCACATAATGGCCATGCTGCATCTCAGAATATCCAGATCCCACCAGGATACACGCTGGAAATACTTGAACCTCAGGAGTGATATACATAGGACATGGTGGAGGGGCACATTCACAACTCAGAGGCTCCTTCATTCCTGATTATTATCCCAATAGAGGTTAGGCAGACTGACTCAGTGACTATCTTCAAGAGCGATATTAATGACTGGATGTGACATTGTAGGGTTACCCTGGGTATCACTTATGTGTCACTGTGAGAAAGAGGCACAGTATACTAACCTTGGAAAAGGGCATAGCAAGACAGATTCACAATGCATGTTGAAAGGCACGCACATTCTGGCTAGGTGGATACATGCCCTGGGCAGATATCCCTGTACGAACCTATGGACCTATGTCTCTTTTCACCATTGGCCCTATGTGCTGTCAATCACCAATGTAATCTCAATACTCGGTAGCATGTGCAAAGGTCAGTTGTCAGTCACCTCTATGGTACAGTTGTGGAATATGTGTGTCATGTAGTAATGTCACAGCTGCCACATGTACACAGTCAACCCTATCCCCTACCCATTGATGTACATCACATGTATGAGATGGAAGCACATGGCCAAACTGTAACAACAACATACAAGTCAGTCAGATGCATGGACACATGACTCAGTCATTGTCCATGCCACCACAGCTGATGTGGGATGTCGCTCACTGGGATGCGTGATAGGGAACATGGAAGGGATCACTGAGCAAGTGACACAGGCTGGTAGACCCCTGACCTTGGTTGGCATCAGACCCTCACCAGGGATTCCGACAAATTAATGAATGCTAATGAATAAGTGTAGCTACAACACCCTAGCTGAATGGTTCTTAGCATGCAGTCACTGCATTGCTATGGAATACTGTCTTACCACTCCCACAACAGGTGAGAACATGCCGCTCCTGTACATTAACAACATGTAGACTTTATGCCCCAGACCAGGTGTGCATCCCTCACTACTAGGCTGATAGCATCTACATCTCACACTGTATGTACACATCCCACATGCAGCATCTGCACAGAAGACCACGGTCATAATGTTACCCTGTGCAAATACCATGTATTCACATGTGGCAGGCATCACACATGGTAACTATTGAAAGTCACAGGTACATATGTGTATTTGGCACACACATACAGCATGTGTTCATTGCCATAACCTGTGTAATCAATGTCATGCATTATTGTGAGGGACAACCCACACACATGGGCATTCTGTGTGTGCACAACACACATGGCATGTCTGTAATCAAAAGCCATACATAATTGTGATATCGTTTAGAAAGGGGTATGTGCATCCTGTAGTGTGTTTTCACAGTTGCCAAAAGGGATATATCAATCATACACACTTACCCCCCTTCACACCTGCTGGATTCAAACCCCTACCTAGCTATGTTAAGACACTACAGACGGACGCATTAGCACAACTCGCTATTCGCATTACTGAGGGATTTCTTTTCCCTGATATACTTATAGGGTGCTGACATCATCAGAGTCTAGAAAGTGGAGTGATCATCCTGTGGTGTGTTTTCCCAGTTGCCAAAAGGGATGTTTCTTTCATACACACACACTCACTTAACCCCCTTCACACACACTTGCCACCTGCTGGATTCAAACCCCTACCTAACTATGTTATGACACTAGAGACGGACGCATTAGCACAGCACGCTATTCGCATTACTAGGGAATTTCCTTTCCCCTGATATACTTATAGGGTGCTGACATCATCAGAGTCTAGAAAGTGGAGTGATCATCCTGTGGTGTGTTTTCCCAGTTGCCAAAAGGGATGCTTCTTTCATACACACACACTTACCCCCTTCACACACACTTGCCACCTGCTGGATTCAAACCCCTACCTAACTATGTTATGACACTAGAAACGGACGCATTAGCACAGCGCGCTATTCACATTACTGGGGAATTTCTTTTCCCCTGATATACTTATAGGGTGCTGACATCATCAGAGTTTAGAAAGTGGAATGATCATCCTGTGGTGTGTTTTCCCAGTTGCCAAAAGGGATGTCTCTTTCATACACACTCACACACTTACCCCCCTTCACACACACTTGCCACCTGCTGGATTCAAACCCCTACCTAACTATGTTATGACACTAGAGACAGACGCATTAGCACGGCACACTATTCGGATTACTGAGAGAATCCTTTTCTCCAATATACTTATAGGGTGCTGACATCATCAGAGTCTAGAAAGTGGAATGATCATCCTGTGGTGTGTTTTCCCAGTTGCCAAAAGGGATGTTTCTTTCATACACACTTACACACACACTTACCTCCCTTCACACACACTTGCCATCTGCTGGATTTAAACCCCTACCTAACTATGTTATGACACTAGAGCCGGACGCATAAGCACGGCGCGCTATTCGGATTACTGAGAGAATCCTTTTCTCCAATATACTTATAGGGTGCTTACATGATCAGTGTCTAGAAAGGGGGATGAGCATCCTCTGGTGTGTTTTCACATTTGCTAGGGGTAACATTTGGACCAAGTGTGTGAGCATGCCCAGTTCAGCCTTCCCGTGGCATGTTGTGTGAAAGATGTCTCATTTATCTAAGTGTGTGAGCATGCCCAGTGTGGGCTTTACATATGTTGAACTCTGCAGCCCATCACATTTGTGGATGAGTGTGACCTTCAACAAATACCTGAAGTTTATGGTTGTGTGTTCTGTGCCATGTTGTGTAGTTACTGTCCGAATGCTTTTGTGTGAACAAAACAGGGAGTATACTGTGCCTGCAGGTTTTGCATGGGATACTTTGCACACAATTGTCAACATCCGTTCATACTGACCTAACACTGTAGCACTGTCTAGTGTAGTGTTTCAGTACTTTCACTGTGGTGGTCAGTATCCTGGGCTTTAGTCCTATCACTGCTTTACATTTCCATAGTGTGCACAACAGCCTGGTTAGGGTCCAGTTGTGCACATCTGCACAAAGGCAGTGCCTCTACAGACCCTGTTAATTGCTGCCCCATAAGCTTAACAAGTGTAGTCTGCAAATCTATGGAGAGGATCATAATTGAGCTCATAAACAAAGATATAGGGGACATGCAGACATTGTACCCATCCCATTTTGGCTTGGTCAGGGGCAGATCATGCCTTTTGTACTGGGTTGACATCTTCAAATTGGTCACTTAAGCCATTGTTGGGGAAAGGCAGTCCATACAGCCTACCTTGGCCTTGCAAACACTTTCAACACAATACCCCACTCAGGTATTGTGGAAAACCCTAACAACTGAAATGTAAACCCATATGTCACAAGATGGGTTGCAAACTGGCTTAAGGACGGGACCCACAGGGTTAGAGTTGCTGGCACTATGTTAGACTCCAGGCTGGTCACAGGTGGTGTCACACAGGGCTCAGTCCTTGGCCCCATTGTTTGTCATGTACTTCCCAGAAGTACAGGCCAACATGGGAGGACTTTGGATGACAATGTTAGCAGATGACTGCACACTGGGCACCATAGTGGACAGTGCATCACACACAGATATCCTTCAGAAGGGACTCACAGTAACTGATAGCTGGTGCCAGGGCCATGGCCTGAAGTCAGAGTGCACAACATGTGTAGACATACCCTTCAGGAAAAGCAAGGTGACCCCAAGCTACCATATAGGTGGCAATCCTCTAAGCACAGAGGAGGTTATCATGGACCTGGGGACCCAGGTTAACAGTCGCCATTCTTCTGAGACTCACATTGCTAAAGTGGCTAGGAAGACCTTCTACATTGCCCACCTGATCAGGCTGGGATTCACATCCAGATCTAGTGGGTCATTGTTCCCCTCTACTCTTCACTTATCAGACCGGTGATCAAGTCGAATGCCCTATTCTGGCTGTATCTCACACAACATCTGCAGCAATTGGAGACACCCTGACTGTCCCCCACCTAAAGGATCAAGGAACCCCAACAGCTGTCATATGCTGCCAGATTGACGACACTCACACTCTATTCACTCACATACCGTCTGCTTAGAGGTGACATGTGCCTGACATGCGAGGCCATGTCCAAACAGAGATTAATGGGCATGCTCCACCTCAGACTCAGAAGATCCACCTGAACCACTAGTGCAGGTGACTTACACTAGCAGGGATGTATGTTGGACATGTTGGAGGGATGGAGTTATCACTCGGAGACTCCCTATGCTGTGGAATACAATCCTGGTCCATTTGAGGCAGAGCACCTTGCTGGCTGTGTTCAAGAGGTATCTTGACCTAATGCTAGTCGGAGAATGTGTTTGTCCATCAACACATTGTAAGCGTAGTTCGACATGTCATATGTCTTGTTTAGTATACTGTGCCTCTGTCTACCTGTGACATAATATTGATACCCAGGGTAAACCTCCCATCTCCCATCCACTCATTAGGATTCCTGTTGAGGGGACTCAACCAGTGTCTCTATGGACAACCTGTACTGGTACTTTACTCATGTGTGGGGGTGGCTTCTGTGTTTTGGATAATGCAGTACAGCCTGTCCTATATATGTCAGTGCTGGGGTTCAGGTCCCTCATGTGCATAGCTCCCTGCCATTCAGATTGTACAAGGTGCAGCATGTGCATTGATTCCAGCTTGGACATGGCTTTCTACATCAGGCACAGCTTGCATCTAGGTGGACAGCATGGCAGTGTGTGGAGCTGCACTCTGTTTAATCAGACTACACATTACATGTGTTCCAGCTCTGTCATACTCCTGGTGAGGTACTGTTGTGGACTTTACAGGTGCTGGATGTGTGTGCATGAGGTACACCCACAGGGGCTGTTGTGGTCATTTCTAATGCTGATGAAAGATAACTGCAGAACCAGAATGACCTCCCCTTAGCTAGATGTCAGACAGCATGGACCATACAATCACAACTGAAAACAGGACCCTCTCCACAAAGGGAAAGTGTCCTGTCTGGTGGACCCCAGCCATAAACAAACTGTATGACAGATGAGGGTTACTAATGCAAGACAGAGCTACATCTCCAAAAGGGAAGACAGCTGTGATCAGCACTAGTAGAAAGCTACATTATCTCATAAAGACATGCAAGGTCAACTTGGGGACATAAATCACCAAAGACAATGAAGGTAACCACACTGCTTTCTTCAGTTATGTCAGACACCTGTTTGTGAACCCTCGGATATGCTCAGAGTTGGTACACAACAACATATATCCCAGTGACCTGACAGATATTGGCAACATTCGGCAAGGACAGCTTCAGTGAGATTTACCCCCTCCCTCACCCCCAAAACAAGATAGTTATCACTGCTGTATGTAACCTCACTGTCATCTTGGATGTCCACGTGAGAGCCACACTCAGCAAAGACAAGTACACAGCATCCATGGGACCTGCTGGTATCTCCAGTTGCATGCTATGTGAACTCCAGAAGGGGCTGGACCCATATATACAACTGCTATTTAACCTTAGTCTTGCTACAGGATATGTACCTGAACACTGGCATACGGCAACAGTGGTCCCACTCCACAAGGGGTATGCCTCCACAGACCATGGCAACTACCACCACACAGGCTTAACCAGCCTTGTCTGCAAAGATATGGGAGGAGTCATGGAGCTCTTACACAGACACATTACTGACCTACAGACCCTTGTTCCCACCTAGTTCAGCTTTGTACAGGGCAGATCCTGCCTTTTGCACCTTTGCACCCGAAAAGTACCTACCATGAAGATCAGGGTTCTTCAACACATGTCATATGCTTCCAGAATAGAGGAAGTCCAGCTTTGTTCAGTGTCATACCGCATACTTACAGGTGACCTATGCCTGACATACAAGACCATGTCCAATCAGGATTTGGTGGACATACTCCACTGCAAGCAATCCAAATCCACCAGAGCCATGAGAGCTGAGTATTTGAACCTCAGCACATACATGTATAGGACATGCTGGAGGGACAGAGTCATAACTCAGAGGCATCTCACACTCTAGCAGAGTATCCCAGTTCATGTTTGACAGAGTCCCTCACTGACTCTCTTCAGGAGACATCTGGACAACTGCATATGAGACGGAGGCACAGACTAGACAGAGACACAGTCATGTTATTTAATTATGTAAGGGGGTCATAATGTGTCACTACTAAGTCAGAGGCACAATATTCAGAATCTATTCTGTACACTTATTACCACTATAAGGGGTGGCAATAGCCACATCACTATGGCTAGGCTTATACATGCACTAGGGCAGATAGCCTAGTAGTACACTATGACACTATGAAACACCGGTGTATGTGTAGCTATTGTCAATCAAACAGTATGATGTGGCTTGGGGGCTTGATATCTCCCTGTATTCCAACATTGTTTTGTCTATTCCTTCTAGCATGTCTAGGGATCAGTTGCTAGTGTCCTCTCCTGCTCAGCTGGTGAACCTGGGAATATTGAGGCACTGTTACAGTTGCCTCATGTACACTGACAACCTTCTCCTTCTGCCATAAAACACACATACATGTGAGAGATGCAACTATATAGCCAAAGTGGAGGCTGAGCTCTCTCAACATAGGACTAGCAAGACCAGAGAGAGGGTGAAGGTAACCACACACACATCTTTAATCCAGTCTCACATGGCACTGTCACAACTTAAGATCATACACATAGACACACAGAGACACTCTCGGAGGCTCTGATCAGAAGTCTACCAGAATGGCGGTGGCCACCACAGCAGACACTCACACAACTGCCTCCACAGGGCACAGCACATGCAACACATTGACCACAGAGTTGGTGTGCCAAACAGTCACAGCCCTTAAGGCCAAACACAATGCCGGACACACTTGTCATAGGAGACTCCATAGTCAGACACACTGATGTCCCACTCACCAGATCAGGTACAGAGGAGGTCACAGTAAGCTGCCTATCGGGCACTGGAATCCACCACATAATGCAAGCACTCAGGTCACTAAACTGCAAGTACAGGTCTGACACAGTCATAATCCATGCTGGTGTGAACGACCTGAGATGTACCTCCCTGGACTACATGGAAAGAGACATAGAGGATCCCTCTGATTATGTAGGCCAGGCAGGTATGACCCTGACCTTTGGCAGTATCCTACCTTCACCAAGTATGATGCCACATAAACAGGGACAAGATGATCAGCTGTAGTATTTTGCTTAGACTATGTTGTCATTCTAAGGGGGTCCAATGTCTGTCTGCCTGGGATGACATGCTGGACAGGCCACGGTGATTTGCAAGGGACGGCTTGCACCTGTCACCCCTGGGCTTCCGGATTTCAGATGATGCTCTTGCCACCCCATTGTGCCTTTTTTATGCAAGATTCAGATTCTACACCTACCACCCTATAACACAGTAAAGGAAAGACACTAAGGGTAATGCTGCTCAATGCCCAAGGTCTCAACCTCAAGCTGCACACACTCTATGCCCTTCTCAGTATGTAGCACATTGATGTCTGTGCTGTGCCTGAAACCTGGTTCACAGCTTCTGACAGCACCCCGGCACTATCGGGTGTTACCTCATATCATGCATTCCGGCACCAGCATCCCGACAACACCAAGAAGGATGGTGGGTGTCCATATTCATCAAGGACACCCTCACCTCATGGTTGGTGGCAACACACGATGCATCAGAGACCATCCAGGTGCCAGTGACCGTAGGCAAGACTGCTCTGCAGTTTGTAGCATGTTACATGCCACCCGCTCAAACTCAGGTACCTCACACAGCTATCCTGCAAACACTGAAGGGGATAAATGTATCTCAAAACACCATCCTACTGGGTGATTCCAACTATCCACATATAGACTGGGATCACTAATCATGCCACAACACTCTAACACAAAGGTTCCAAGAGTTCATACACTGAAATGCCATGGAACAACTGGTCCCAATCCCCTCAAGTGGAGGCAACATACCAGAACACATCATCATGAACATGGGGTCACACTGTTCAACACCAGACATATACCCATCATTGGTGAGATCAGATCATGGACTATTCTCAGTGGGAGTCCACATCCCACCCACACCCCAGATGGGAAATGAAACGGTGAAGACCTTCTCAAATGCCGACTTCACATTTCTGAGGACTGGTGTGGTCTCTTTCAAGGCCCCCAGGCCAGCAGACTCCATTACCCAAGCCACTGTATCACTTAGAAATGCCTTCTACCAGCACCTCCAGGACTGCATGGTTCAGGCAATCCCAAATAATAATGACTCTTTGTACCACAGGCAAGCATCCAGTCTGGTGGACCCTAGCCATAAACAAGCTGTACAACACAAGGAAGGAGCTACTACAAGATAGGCGTAATCCGTGGGGAAGACACCCTGCTCATTGTGAGTAAAACACTGGGTTCCCCATACAATCATTCGAGGCATGTTTTGAGAGTAAACCCACTCAGGACTCAGGGACGATCATGAGGCCTTTTTACCTATGTTTGAAACCTGGGAGGAAACTCCCAGATATGCTCAGACTTAGTTCAGAATAATGTTGATATCACTGCACCTACAGACATTGGCAACATACTGACTGACAGGTTCAGTGCAGATTTCTCCCCTCCCCAACTGGGGGTATACACCGGAGGATTGTAGCCCCCCAAACATCTCCACTGCTGGGGTGGGAACTGCTCAATCCAAGGCAGAAAGCACTTTATCCATGGGACCAGATGGTGTCCCCAGTTGTGTGCTCCATGAACTCAATGAGTAATTACACCCGCAGTTAGGGCAGCTGTTTAATCTTAGCCTCACCTCAGGATATGTTCCCAAGGAGTGGCATACAGCAATGGTGGACCCACTTCACAAAGGAGGTGCCTCCACCAACCCCAGAAACTACCATCCCATCAGCTTGACAAGCCTGTTCTGCTAAGCTATGGAGAGGATCATAATGGGAATTCTAAATGAAGACATAGGGGACTTGCAGACATTGGATCCAATCCAGTTTGGCTTTGTCAAGGGCAGATCATGCCTTTTAAACTTGGTTGACTTTTTCAAAACACTCACCCAGGCCATTGACGTGGGCAAGGCAGTCCACACAGCCTACCTTGACCTGGCAAAGGCTTTCGACACAATACCCCACTCAGGTATCATTGAAAACATCACCAGCTTAATTGTGAACCCATACATCACAGCATGGGTTGCAAACTGGCTAAGTGACGGAACACACAAGGTCAAAGTTGCTGGTGCCAGTTCACACTCCAGAGCTGTCACAAGTGGTGTCCTACAGGGCTCAGTCCTGGGCCCACATTTGTTCAGTATCTACTTTTCAGAAGTACGAGCAAACACAGGAGGATTATGGCTGACAAAGTTTGAAGATGACTGCAAACTGGGAAGCATAGCTGGAAACCCATCTGACACAGACATCCTTCAGAAGGGTCTCATAGACACAGATAACTGGTGCCACGCCATGGCCTTACATTAAACACTAAACAATGCATAGCCATACCCTTCAGGAAGAACAAGGTTACCACTACTTCCCATCTAGGTAGCAATCCTCTAAGCACAACGTAGGTTATCAGGGACCTGGGCACCCAGGTTGACAGTGACCTTTGCTTGACACTCACATTGCCAGGGTAGTTTGGAAGGCCTTCTACATTGGCCACCTCATCATGCAGTGATTCACATCTAGATCAAGGGAGGTCATCGTTCCCTGTACTCATCACACCAATGATTGCATACACTGCCCCATTCAGATTGGATGGGCCCACAAATTCCTCGACAGGAGGTGAAAGGGTCTCAAACATATTTCTTATGCTGCCCGACTGAAGGAATTCCAGCTGTATTCAGTCACTTACTGACTGCTCAGAGGTGATCTGTGCCTGACATACAAGGCTATGTCCAACCCAGACTTTATGAACATGCTTCACCTCAAGACCTCTACATCCATCAGAACTACAAGGGCAGGAGACCTAAACCTCAACACAGATATTAATAGGATGTGCTGGAGGGACAGATTCATCACCCAGAGAGTCCATATGCTGTGGAACAACATCCTGGTACATGTGGGGCTGAGCACCTCACTGGCTTTGTTCAAGTGAGATCTTGACCAATGGATGGGAGATTGCAGGTATACCCCAGGGATAACCTCAGTATCACTGCTTGACAGAGGCACAGCAAAATAATGGGCATATTATCCATCAACTTGCAGGGGTGGCAGACGCCACAAAACTCTGGCCTAGGCTTATTAATGCCCTAGGGCAGATAGCCTAGTATGAACCTATGGACATAGGCCTGGGGCAGTTCCTGCTATTAGGACAGTGGTCTGCAGCAGGCTATATAGTAGTAGTCGGTTTTAGCCATTGTTTTTTTGACCATGGCTATTCCATGTTGCTTCTTGTTGTGGTACAAACATGGGTGTGTGGTTATCCATGCTATTTATTGCTAGACACCCTCATTTTGTATCTTGTTCCATGTTTTTGCACATGTACATCACTGTATGACGTGCAACTGTTTCCACAGGGTCATATGCGTGGATATGGATGTTAGTTGGGGTCCTCAGGTGTGCATATTGTACATGATATTACATTACTTAACACATGGCATTCATGCCTCAGGTGGTGCTGCAGGGCCACCTCTGTCGGATACACATACTACACTCCCTGTACATTTGGAAGCAGGTTGTGTCATGTTAGGCATCCCTGTTACTGTATGAGTGAGTCAGAGCGGGTATCAGTCCCAGTGTTCCTACTGACCAAGCGTATGTGCTATGCGTTGCCTCTTTGCCAAGGCCAGGGCATACTGGGCACGCCTCCTTCTGCCTACTGGGACAAGGTCAGGTTGTTCCTCCTCCGAGTCAACCCCTGCCTGTGGTGGCCTTGGCAATGGTGGGGGGATGTTTGGCCCAGCCCTGTGCTGGTCCTGCTGCAGCTGTTTCCGCAGGATCATATTATGTAGCATAGCACATATCATGATCATTTGGGTACATGTAGTTGGTGTGTACTGCAAAGCTCCACCAGATGTGTCCAGACACCGGAACCTTGACTTGAGCAGCCCAAACACATGCTCTATGATATTACGTGTTTGTGCGTGTGCCTCATTATGGCGTTCCTGTTCAGGTGTGTGTGCATTTCTGATGGGTGTCATCAGCCACGGCTCAAGTGCATAACCTGCATCCCCCACTAGGTGTCCGTGTGGGAAGTCCCCATTGGCAAATGATTGGTACAGCTGCATCAGATGCCAGATGTGGGAATCGTGGTAGCTCCCAGGGCAGCCAGCACACACATTCATTATTATGCCCTGGGCATCACACACGACCTGGCAGTTGATGGAGGGGTATCCCTTGCGGTTAATGTAGACTCTACCCCGCTCACCGGCTGGTGCTTTGATGCGTATGTGCGTGCAGTCTATTGCACCCAGCACCTCAGGGTATCCCGCTATTTGCTGGAAGAGACGCATATTGCTGGCCACAACCTCACGGTCATTAGGGACATATATATGATCACTGACATGTGGTGACATGGCATCCAGGAACTGGTGCAGTACCCTGGAGGCTGATGCCTGTGATATCCCCATCATATCACCAATTGGTCTCTGGAAGGTACCTGTTGCTAGTATTCTTAGGCCAACACATACCTTGGTTTCCACTGGGATGGGTTCCCCTCTGTTGGTTCTGTGTGTGAGGTGTGGCCTGCACAGCTCAACAATCTGCTGCAGGAGCTCTCTGTCCACTCTATAGCGCTCTACTATCTCCAGCTCATGTAACCCATGGTAGGTGACCCTGGGCCTGTATACTCTTCTCCTTCTCCTCACTCTGGGTTGTCTGTCAGCATCTGCATTGTCACCACCCTCAGCAATTCGCCTATGCCTGATTATAATAGACATGGCAGCCCCTAGCATTTCTGCTCTGAGTTCAGCTTTATTTCAGTTTTCAATTCTGATAGCTTAGTTTCTGGCAGTATCTCTTGTGAGAAACAGCCTTCACTGCTCTTTGTTGTGTTTTAAGTGCTAGGCGGGGCTTCTAGTCTGCCTGTGTAATTGCCTGCTTGTAATTGTTTCCACCAATTAACTCCAGCAGTATTCCCTGGCAGTTTCCCTGTATTTTGGTTGTTTCCTGTTTCCTCTCTGTTTCCTGAGGGGGAGCAATGTGCACACCAGCTTAAACACGCTCACAGTCACTTAAACGCACACATCCCTACACAGTGTTACACGCATGCACACATCCTTACACGGTGTTAGCTAGGCTGATTCATGCTAAAACGCGCGCACACTGCCTTACACACGTGCACGCCCGCGCAAACCATTGTAAACGGTTTGCAACACGCTCCCACATGTTGAACCTGCCTTACACGCCTGCACGCCAAGATACACGTATATCAAGAAACTTTGAGTGTAGGGATAGCGTATACCCTCACTTTCTTGACTTTCCTAGTGTTCTGTTGGGACACACCTCCCTCCCTGATGTCTGTCTGTCATCTGTTACCTTACATTGCCCTCCAATCTGGGACATTTCTTTCTATCCTTCCCCTCCGTGATGTCACCTACCTCTTACTCTGTTCCTCCCCCTTCTCTAACTCTTACACTACTCAGAAAGTGCTCATTACCTATGTGGCAGTGTGATTCAGTATTGTAACCCTCATTTACATAGGATTGCCTAGTAATGCTTAGTTACATATCTTACACGGAGCTTCCCCCCCTTGACAACCACTAAACGGAGGCCATATTGTTTTTAGTCTGCAAGTCCCTCCATTGACATTCCATGTAATACATAAATCCCACAATTGTGGGCTTATAAGCTTCGGTTTTCAGTTTTAGGTAGCGCACCCGTTTGCTGTGTGCTGCAGTTAAACACAATAATCCCGTGGAAAAAAAAAAGTTAAATAACTTATTTTTGCAACACTTTTTCATGCCAATGGCCACATATTTGGTCATTGGCATGCTTAATGACACATATGCACCCTTTATTTGGAGCTGACATAGCTCCGTTTTTGATTTTGCAGAAATGTACTCAGTTGTCAGCTGAGTACATTTCTGCAGCTAACACGTCCGTTACACGGACTGGTTTCTGCTTCGTGAATCGCTCAAATACCTCATTTGCATATCTTGGAGCTGCAAATGAGGTATTGAGCATTTCCACGCCCAGTCCGTGTAAGAGACGTGTTAGCTGTCTCTTACACGGAGGTTTGGGCTGTACCTGAATCGGGAGGCTTACACGGAGGCTTACACTACTCTTGAACTCTGTGTAAGCCTTCCTGAATCTGGCCCAACATCTATAGTGATTATTGTTCTCTAATAATGGAGAACAACAACATTCAAAATATGGGGAGATTACACAGATAACACATGAGAATTCAGTGCTCTATACCAGTTTTGGTGATATTGGAGTTGTAGTTCCAATAGATGAGCATAGGCACAATATTGTTTGTACTAGTAGGAATTACAATATATTCAATTATACTGACAAGCAGGTCACTGAAGATTATTTTAACCTATTTATTAAAGGATTTACCTTTGTACCTACCAACATTCCTAGAATAGAAAATGTCTTATTGGATATGAAACTTTTCACGAGAAAATTAAATTTTCTTCACATGTTCAAAGACAGGAATACTACTAGAAAGGAAAACATACTTAAGAGAGCTAGTACATTTAATCCCCCTATACATTACGAAATTATGAATTTTGAGAGAAGCGTAACTAGGAGGATCATGGCTTAATATGTACAATACCAAACCAGTTAGGAATCTGACTGACGTTGAAACGAAATTATTGAAAGAGTTGAGTGAGGATGACAAAATAAGAGTTATGAAACTGGACAAAGGTGGGGGTGTGGTATTCATGGACAAATGGGACTATACGACTAGGATGAAGGATATTCTAGACAATGATAAACAGTATAGTAGTTTCTCTAGAAATGAAATCAATATATCATACAGACAGATTGATTTAGTATTGGAAGACAACCTACTACAGGGTTTGATTGATATGGATCTTTATAACTTCCTTAAAGTCCCAAAACCAATTATTCCAGCTATCCTTGGTATACTGAAAATTCATAAATCAGTTTATGACCCACCTATGAGACCTATTGTCTCATCTCAGGGTTCTAAGACGCAACCATTGGCTATATATGTTGATTCAAAATTAAAGCAGTTTGACAAGAAATATGATCATATTTTAATAGACTCCTGGCATTTTTTGAAGAAAATGGGAGAATGTTCATATACCAATGATAGTATTCTTATCACTATAACGTAAGAGATTTGTTTTCCGTCATACCATCAGACATAGGAATGACATGGTTTGAAGAGATTTTAACTGAAACCGAGTTAGTAACTAATGATGAATTTAGGTTAGTACTAGAAAATATGGAGTTAGTCCTGAAATACAATTATGTGTATTTCCAAGGCAAATATTATCATCAAAAAGAAGGGGTGGCAATGGGTTCTGCGTGTGCCCCTGTTTATGCTAATATAATCATGTTATATTGGGAAAGGAAGTTTATATTTCTGTCTGACTATTATAGGCACATTAGTAAGTATTATAGATTTTTAGATGATATTTTTGTTGTTTGGAAAGGGCCTACTGAAAGGATAGATGAATTTATTGTTTATATTAATCATACTACGACATTTTTAGAATTTACACATGATATTGGAACAGATTCTATTCATTTTTTGGATGTGAGGTTAGAGAAGGATTATGTTAATAAGTGTTATAAATCTAATATATATATAGAAAGGAACATTTTTCTAACGCTTATCTACATTTCGATAGTGACCATCCTTATGTATTAAAAAAGAATATTATAAAGGGACAAATGATTAGGATGGTGAGGATGATTTCAGATGACGTTGAATTTATGGGAGAGCTTGAATTTGTGGGTATAATGTTCCTGGAGAGAGGATACTCGATAGATTTGATTAATGATGTAAAACATCAGGTCCTAAAGGGTAGAAGTGATAAAAAATATACTCCTTTATTAGTTAAGAGCAGCGATTTCTGCAGAGACAGCAACGTAGTGAATGGAGGTGTTCAGGAATTGGGAAGTGATAGTAACCACCACAATAAAAACCATGGAAAAAGTATTCCCTATTTAACCCTTACGTACTATCAAGGGATAGGTCAACTTAGAAAATGTATAAATGAGACATGGGATATGTTTAGAGAAATGGCTACTAAAACTGATGTATTCAAAAATGATATAAGTTATAGTTACAGGAGGAACAGAAATATTAAGAACATCTTAGAAAAACAAGGTAACAATATACAAGGGGCAAATAAGAAATGTGGGACATTTAAATGTGGTAGATGCGCACAATGTGCGTTTATAGCAGGACAAAAGGAGATTAGAATACCTAGTCTTAGAACAACTCTGGTTGCCACAACTTATAGTAGCTGTTATACAAAAGGGGTGGTATACCTTGTTTTTTGTAAAATCTGTTGGAGCTACTATGTTGGGAAAACTGAACGACACTTACGATCCAGAATCTATGAACACATGAGAGACATTAGCAAACAAAATGTAAATAATGCTACGTACAGACATGTATTGATCTGCCCAAAAGCAGATTTTAAATTCTGTGTAATAGAGGAAGTGAAATGTTTTGAGAGAGGTGGTGATTGGGAAACCCAACTGGAGTTAAAAGAAATGATGTAGCAGCTTAGATTGGACTCTTGTTGTGGCAAGGGCCTTAACGACCACATCTCTATTACCCCAGCATTGAAAATGCTCGCAGGTGATCCTAAGAAACATAAGAATAAATAATAAATAATAAAAATAAAATAAAAATATGAATATTACTATACATATTTATTTAAATGAACATTATTAGAGAACAATAATCATTATAGATGTTGTTTTTCTCAAGTTTTGTTAGGTTTTTTACATTTCTTATTTCCCATAAAAACTGAATAGATGTATATATTTTTAGTTGTGCCTAGTAATACACATACTGTCAGTAATAGTTCAACCCTTTTATTCAACTGTGCTTAATTTTATTGGAAACAATTTTAGTGGGATTGATTTTCATACATTTAAATACACGTATATAGTCCTTGGTCTTTCATTTTTTAAGTCACAACATTTGAAAAAGTATATGGAAGATATATAGGACGTGCATTGTATGTATGTATTTATTTTGAATGTATTAATTTGGACACTAACACATGTATATATGTATTATGTACTATATGTTTCATATTTTATATACATATATATATATTTGATATGTTTGTGAATATATGTTTATGAATTTATATATTTATATATTTATACATTTATACACTTTTATATTTTTTTTATATTTATGCATTTTACATTTTATATATTCATATATATATATATATATATATATATATATATATATATATATATATATATATTTTACATATATTTAGGTTTGACATATTGCTTTACATGCATATGTTTTTAAACAATATTTTTAAACAATATCCTTAAACAGTACAATTGGTATAACAGTATGGCATGTGCTTTTTATGATTCTTTCTATTTATCATGATTTTATTCCTACTTACTGGGCAGGATTCATGAAGGCTTACACGGAGTTTAAGAGTAGTGTAAGCCTCCCGATCCAGGAACAGCCCAAACCTCCGTGTAAGAGACAGCTAACACGTCTCTTACACGGACTGGGCGTGGAAATGCTCAATACCTCATTTGCAGCTCAAAGATATACAAATGAGGTATTTGAGCAATCCAAGAAGCCTAAACCAGTCCGTGTAACGGATGTGTTAGCTGCAGAAATGTACTCAGCTGACAACTGAGTACATTCCTGCAAAATTGACAACGGAGCTATGTCAGCTCCAAATAAAGGGTGCATATGCTTCATTTAGCATGCCAATGGCCAAATATGTGGCCATTGGCATTAAAAAGTGTTGCAAAAGTATGTTAAATAACTTTTTTTTTTCTGTGGGATTTTCATGTGTAACTGCAGCGCACACCCGCGCAAATGGGGTGCACTGCCAAAAACTGAAAACCGAAGCTTATAAGCCCACAATTGTGGGTTTAATGTATTACATGGAATGACAATGCAGGGACTAGCAGACCAAAAACAATATGGCCTCCGTGTAGTGGTTGCCAAGGGGGGGAAGCTCCGTGTAAGAAATGTAACTAAGCATTACTAGGCAATCCTATGTAAATGAGGGTTAGAATACTGAATCACACTGCCACATAGGTAATGAGCACTTTCCGAGTAGTGTAAGAGTTACAGAAGGGGGAGGAACAGAGTAAGAGGTAGGTGACATCACGGGGGGGAATGATAGAAATAAATGTATCAGATTGGAGGGCAATGTAACATGACAGATGACAGACAGACATCAGGGAGAGAGGTGTGTCCCAACAGAACACTAGGAAGGTCAAGAAATAGAAGGTGCACATTATCCCTACACTCAAACTTTCTTGATATACGTGCATGCGCGCGTGTGCGTGCATGTAAGGCAGGTTCAACATGTGGGAGCGTGTTGCAAACCATTTGCAACGGTTTGCGCGGGCGTGCACGTGTGTGAGGCTGTGTGCGCGCGTTTTACCATGAATCAGCCAAGTTCACACCGTGTAAGGATGTGTGCGTGCGTCTAACACCGTGTAAGGATGTGTGCGCGCGTTTAAGTAACTGTGAGCGTGCTTAAGCTGGTGTGCACATTGCTCCCCCTCAGGAACCAGAGAGGGAAAAGGAAACAACCAGAATACAGGGAAGCTGCTAGAGGAGACTGCTGAAATTAATTGGTGCAAACAATTGGAAGCAGGCAATTACACAGGCAGACCAGAAGCCCAACCCAGCACTTAAAACACTGCAAACAGCAGTGCAGGGTGTTTCTCACAAGAGATACTGCAAGAAAGGAGTAAGCTATCAGAATTGAAAACTGAAAAAAGCTGAACTCAGAGCAGAAATGCTAGGGGCTGCCATAGCTGTTATAATCAGGCATAGGCGAATTGCTGAGGGTGGTGACAATGCAGATGCTGACAGACAACCCAGAGTGAGGAGAAGGAGAAGAGTATACAGGCCCAGGGTCACCTACCATGGGTTACATAAGCTGGAGATAGTAGAGCGCTACAGAGTGGACAGAGACCTTCTGCAGCAAATTGTTGAGCTGTGCAGGCCACGCCTCACACACAGAACCAACAGAGGGGAACCCATCCCAGTGGAAACCAAGGTATGTGTTGGCCTAAGAATACTAGCAACAGGTACCTTCCAGAGACCAACTGGTGATATGATGGGGATATCACAGGCATCAGCCTCCAGGGTACTGCACCAGTTCCTGGATGCCATGTCAGCACATGTCGGTGATCATGTATATTTCCCCAATGCCCGTGAGGTATTGGCCAGCAATATGCATCTCTTCCAGCAAATAGCGGGATACCCTGAGGTACTGGGTGCAATAGACTGCAAGCACATATGCATCAAAGCACCAGCCAGTGAGTGGGGTAGAGCCTACATTAACCGCAAGGGATTCCCCTCCATCAACTGCCAGGTCGTGTGTGATGCCCAGGGCATAATAATGAATGTGTGTGCTGGCTGCCCTGGGAGCTACGACGATTCCCACATCTGGCATCTGACGCAGCTGTACCAATAATTTGCCAGTGGGGACTTCCCACACGGACACCTAGTGGGGGATGCAGGTTATGCACTTGAGCCGTGGCTGATGACACCCATCAGAAATGCACATACACCTGAACAGGAACGCCATAATGAGGCACACGCACAAACACGTAATGTCATAGAGTGTGTGTTTGGGCTGCTCAAGTCACGGTTCTGGTGTCTGGACACATCTGGTGGAGCCTTGCAGTACACACCAACTACATGTACCCAAATGATCATGATATGTGCTATGCTACATAATATGATCCTGCGGAAACAGCTGCAGCAGGACCAGCATAGGTATGGGCCAAATATACCCCCACCATTGCCAAGGCCACCACAGGCAGAGGGTGACTCGGAGGAGGAACAACCTGACCTTGCCCCAGTAGGCAGAAGGAGGTGTACCCAGTATGCCCTGGCCTTGGCAAAGAGGCAACGCATAGCACGTACACTTGGTCAGTAGGAACACTGGGACTGATACCCGCTCTGACTCACTCATACAGTAACAGGGATGCCTAACATGACACAACCTGCTTCCAAACATGTACAGGGAGTGTCGTATGTGCATCCGATAGAGGCAGCCCTGCAGCACCACCTGAGGCATGAAAGCCATGTGTTAAGTAATGTAACAGCATATACCATATGCACACCTGAGGACCCTGACTAACATCCCCCCTCACCAATCAAGAACCACAAAAAAAACCAACCTCCATAGGTACCACAAGGGATAGGAACCTAGATGTAATGCTACCCAATGCCAGAAGTATAAACAGCAAGATGCATGCAGTGTAAACACACACAGTATAGAGAATGTAGATATCAGTGCTGTAATAGAAAACTGGGTCAAAGCCCACATCAGCACCCTAACACCACCAAGTCACACCTCATACAGTGATGTACAGCTGCAAAACACGGAACAAGCTACAAAATGAGGGTGACTAGCAATAAATGTCATGGATAACCACACCCCCATGTTGGTACCACAACAAGAAGCAGCATGGATTAGCCATGGTCAAATACCAATGGCTAAAACTACCTACCACTATATAGCTTGCTGCAGACCACCGTCCTAATAGCAGGAACTGCACCAGGCCTATGTTGGCATACATGAAGATATCAAGCCCCCCAAACCACATTATAATGCTGGACAGAAAATACCTACACATACACCATACTGTCCTAGTGTCATAGTTTACTACTAGGCAATCTGCCCTAGTGCAGTTATAAGCCTAGCCATAGTGATATGGCTATTGCCACCCCTTATAGTGGTAATAAGTGTACAGAATAGATTCTGAATAATGTGCCTCTGACTTACTGACACATTACGACCCTGTACTTAATCAAATTAATTGACTGTGCCTCTGTCTAGTAGTGACACAGCTAGGACCCCTGGGGTAAACCTACGATCTCACATCCACGTGTCCAGATTTCTCTTGAAGAGAGTCAGTGAGGGACTCTGTGTAACATGAACTGGGATTCTGTGCTAGAGTGTGAGAAGCCTCTGAGTTATGAATCTGTCCCTCCAGCATGTCCTATACATGTATGTGCTGAGGTTCAAATCTTTACCTGTCATGGTTCTGGTGGATTTGGATTGCCTGCAGTGGAGCATGTCCACCAAATCCTGATTGGACATGGTCTCGTATGTCAGGCATAGGTCACCTGTAAGTAGGCGGTATGCTACTGAATAAAGCTGGATTTCCTGTAGTCTGGAAGCATTTGACATGTGTTGTAGACCCATGATCCTCTTGGTAAGGTACGTCTGGGGTCTCTCCAGCTGTTGCAAGTGCTGGGTGAGGTACATACCAAATGGGGCTTTGAATTCAATCATGGGCCTGATAACGGAGAAGTATAGTGGTACAATGACCTCCTTTGATCTGGATGGAAAACCCTTCATGATAAGGTGGGCAAGTTAGACAGTCTTTCTAACCACCTTGGCAACATAGGTGTCAAACAAGAGGTCACTATCTACATGGGTCCCCAGGTGTCAGATTTGTTTGCTGTGCTCAGTGGGTTGCTGTCTATGTATTGATTTGTGGGTAAGTTGTTCCTCCCAAAGGGGATGACTACACATCAGTTGCATTCATCTTCAGGCCATGATTCTGGCACCAGCTATCTGTTTTTGTGAGGGCATTCTGTAGGATGTGTGTGCGCTTACTGATGCATTCACTATGGTGCCTAAGTTGCAGTCATCTGCAAACGTTGTCAGGCACAACCCTCCTATGTTTGCTTCCACATCTGAAAAGTAAATGCCCAATAAGAGGGGTCCCAGGACAGATCCTTGTGGGACACCACTTGTGACTGGCTTTGAATCTGACAAGGCACCTGCAATGTTGACTGTATGGGTTCTGTTTCTTAGCCATTTTGCAACCTATCCTGTGACATATGGTGTTATATCTCAGCTGTTGAGCTTGTCTATGATGCCTGAGTGGGGTATTGTGTCAAAGGCCTTAGCCAAGTGCAGGTAGGCTGTGTGGACTGCTTAGCCCTCATCAATGGCCTTACTGACAGTTATGAAATAGTCAACTAGGTGCAAAAGGCAGGATCTGCCCTGTATAAAGCTGAACTGGGTGGGACCAGGGGTCTGTAGGTCACCAATGTCTCTGTTTAACAGCTCCATAATGACACTTTCCATAGCTTTGCAGACAAGGCTGGTTAAACTTGTGTGGAGGTGGTTCCCAGGGTCTGTGGAGGCATCTCCTTTGTGGAGTGGGACCACTGTTGCTGTACGCCAGTGTTCAGGTACATATCCTGTAGCAAGGCTAAGGTTAAATAACATTTGTATATATGGGTGTAGCTCCTTCAGGAGTTCACGTAGCACACAACTGGGGATACCATCAGGTCCCATTGATGCTGTGTTCTTGTCTTTGCTGAGTGCAGCTCTCACATGGACATCTGAGATGACAGTGAGGTTACATTCAGCTGTGATAACTATCTTCCTTTGGGGGTGAGGGAGGGGGAAAATGCACTGAACCTGTCTGCCATAATGTTGCCAATATCTGTCAGGTCACTGAAATTTATGTTGTTGTGTACCAACTGTGAGCATATCTGAGGGTTCCCACCCAGGTTTCGGACATAACTGAAGAAGGCATTCTGGTTATCTTTATTGTCTTTGGTGATTTTTGTCTCAAAGTTGACCTTGGATGTCTTTATGAGAGAATGCAGCCTTTTACTAGTGCTGATCACAGCTGTCTTCCCATTAGGAGATGTAGCTCTGTCTTGCATTAGTATCCTTCATTTGTTATACAGTTTTGTTTATGGCTGGGGTCCACCAGACAGGCCACTTTCCCTTGGTGGAGAGGGTCTTGGTTGTATTAGTGATTGCATGGTCCATGCTTCCTTGGAGATGTCTGTAGAAAGCGTCTGTAAAGGAGTCACCATTGTGCGTTGTGGTTTCCACTGGCCCAGTGGGCTGAAAGGATACCATCTCAGTCTGAAGACGTGTGAAGTCAGCTTTTGAGACGTTTGTCACTATACCCTTTGTATTATACTAGCACCGACACATTTGTAGACAATCTCCCAGAATCCATCTAACAAAATGGACATGCAAAATGTAACACTTCCACAAGAGGGGTAAGCATACTGGATGTGATAATCAGAAATATGTGTACTGGATGTCAAGATGAGAAGCGTATCCCTCACTGGTAAGACCAGACCATAGAGTAATCACACTGTAGTTACACCTCCCAACCCCAGTCCATGGCCAGAATACCACATTGAAACACATGTATAAAGCATAGCTTGCACCCTACAAACCAATGTGGAAGTCATGAAAGGCCCTGTGCAAGTCCAGACTATGGGACACACTGCAGAACATGTTATACATGCATACCATGAACACAGCCAACAGTGCTTGGAGTCTGCAATCACAAATAACAACAAGACACAATGCCATACACCCAGGCATCTGGCATGCTGGACCACAGCAATTACTAAACCATTGAAGAGAATGAGGAAGCTACCACATGATAGATCAAACATAAAAAGTGAAGTAATCAGTGATCACTAGTATGGCAATAAAATGTGTCCACACATACAATCCACTAAGGCTAGGCAAAACAAGTAGAATCTGTGAATCCAGTGGCAATGTGACACCTGTCCCAAGTACACACACAACAACAACTCACCCCAATAAATACAAATGTATGTGATAGATGCAAC
The DNA here is from genome assembly GCF_019279795.1 of Protopterus annectens. Classification (NCBI taxonomy): domain Eukaryota; kingdom Metazoa; phylum Chordata; order Ceratodontiformes; family Protopteridae; genus Protopterus; species Protopterus annectens. The sequence continues at coordinate 1,071,328,320 of NC_056735.1, read as the reverse complement.
CAGGTAGCCAAACCGGAGCCTGAGCATCCCCAAATCAGTACTGTCAAAATTAGTCAGGAGGACAGGGTAACCACATACACCACAAACCCAGTCCCACATAGACCTACAACGACTGTAAACCAAACACATACACACAAAAACATTCCCAGAGGCCCTATTTACAAACACACAACACCAACACAAGCCTCCAACACAGACACCCAATAAAACAACCTCCAAACATAGCACATGTAACACATAGTACACAAAGCTGGTGTGCCAAACAGACACAGGACAGAAGGAGAAACAACATGCCTGATACAGTTGTAATAGGTGACTCCATAGTGAGACATGCTGCTGTTCCAGGGATGGCCTGCACCTGTTACCCATGAGTGTCTGGATATTGCCTAAGGCTTTTGCAACCTATGGAGATCCTGTTGTAGGCAAGGCCGAAAAGACTAACCCACCACCATAGAAAACTAAACTGTAAAGAAACAGAAGGGTAATGCTGATCAATACCAGATGTGTAACCCTCAATATGCATGCTCCTGAGGCCCTCCCCAGTACAGAGAACATTAATGGCTGTCCAGTGATAGATACCTGCTGCAAGCCTCGTGACAGCACACCAGCACTACCAGGTAATACCACATATCATGTGTTATGGCCACAAAACCTGGAACAAAACATAAAAGGAGGGTGAGTATCCATATTCAGCACAGACACCTATATGTCCAGTTAACTGAAAATGCTTACGTCATTGCAGTCCACCCATGTGCAACTAACCATAGGCAAGACTGCTGTACAGTCTGTAGCATGCTACAGACCACACTCTCTCACACAGGAACCCCACCCCAATGTCCTGAAGACAGTGGACAGTATGAATGTACCACCAAATACAAAACAAGGTACACACAAATTATCACATAGGTGGTAAGCCATTATGTATGGAAGGAGTAATCAGGGACCTAGTGACACAAGTGGACAGTAACCTGTTATGTGACAGGCACATTGCCAATTTGGCTAGGAAGACTATCTACATTGGACACTGTATCATGAAAGGATTTACATCTACATCAACAAAGGTCATTGTGCCTGTATACTGTTCCCTTATCAAACCATATTGTAGTACAATGCCTCATTTGGGATGTACATTACCTGGCACCTGCAGCAGTTAGAAAGACCACAAAGGTACCTCACCAAGAGTCAGAAAGGGTCTCAAATATATGTCATATGCTGCCTGGCTGTAGACACCACAGCTGAATGCAGTCACATACTGCCTACACAGAGGCATTATATGTCTGTTGTACAAGTCCATGTCCAACACAGAAGTAATGGACATGCTCCACCCCAGAAAACTCGAAGGCATCGGAGGTGTGTGAGTCAGATGTCAACCTCAACAGATAATCAAATAGGATGTGCTGGAGGGACAGATACCTAACTCTGAGTCTCTCCACACCCTGGAACAGAATACCACCACATGTTAGGCAGAGCCCCTCACTGACACTCTTCAACAGGAAGTTTGCAAAATGGATGGATAATTGTAGATGTACACTGGGGGTCTTTACTGTGTCATGTCCAGACAGAGGCACAGCTAAGTAAATCATAAATGGCCATAATATCCACATAGCAAGGGTGGCAAAAGCAACACACACTGTGGCTAGGCTTACAAATGCCCTAGGATGGATAGCCTAGTCTGAACCTATGAACCTATTATGATACAAAATGTACAGGACACTAAGGATACCCCAAGGCTGCTGCAACTGATGGTAGGAAGTGTGTTGTGAATTCCCAGATATGCTCTGGATCACACAAATATTACAAACATACCAAACACACACACGTATTGCCAACATACATCCTGACAGGTGGAGTGCAAACCCCCCTCCATAATGCAAAATATCTTTCCCAGCAGACTGCTGCCTCCCTGACATTATGTCAGCCTTACCACAGGATATGTACCCAAAGAGCAGTGTATAACAACAGTGGTCGTTCTCAAGAAAGGTGTCGCCTGAATGGATGCTAAGAACAACCACCACAGAATCCTGAGAAGCTTGGTCTGCACAGCTATGGAAAGGATCAGCATGTACCGCAGACATGAAGATATTGGGGATCTATTGACACCCGACTCTACCCAGTGTGGGTTTATTAAGTGCAGTCCCTGCCCCTAAACATGTGTGACTCAGTTGAAACAGTAATTGAGGTCACTGACGAGGGCACTGTGGTCCACACAGTGTAGCTGGACCTTGCAAAGCCTTCCATACAATACCCTACGTGTTCAATATAGATATGCTCACCAGCTTATATATACACCCCTATGTCACTAGAGGGGTTGCAAACCAGACCAATGACAGAACTGACATGGTCAGACATGCTGCAGCCATGTCAGACTACAAACCACATATAACAGGTATCCCACAAAGCGTGGTCCTGGGACCTTCCCCGTCTGGTATATATGCCCCATTGGTACAGGCCAACATGTAAGGACTGTGCCTGAACATGTTTGCAGAGGACTACAAACCGCCCAACATATCTGACACTCCAACTGACACAAGCATCCCACAAAAGGGCCACATAGAAACAGACAACTGGTGCCATAGCCATGTCAGCATGTTAAATGGAGAAAACTGTATAGTCAACCTCAGTGGATATACAGTAAGTGACCACCAATTACCACATAGGTGTTAACCCATGACATGCTTAACATGTAATGACAGACCTGGGTACACAAGGTGATGGATATCCTGCATTGGACAAACATGTGGCTGTAGTGTTAACAGAAATGATCCATATACCAACCTAATCATGAAGGTTATGGCATCTAGATAAGGGGAGGTTATTGTGGTTCTGCAGTTATCCTTCATCAGCGTTACAATTGACTACAACAGCCCCTGTGGGGTGTACCTCAGCAGACACCTCCATCAACTGTAAAGTCCACAACAGTACCTCACCAGGAGTATCAAAGAGCTTGAACAGATGTAATGTGTTGCCTGATTAAACAGAGTGCAACTCATCACACTGCCATGCTGGCCACCCAGACGCAAGCTGTGCCTGATGTAGAAAGCCATGTCCAAGCTGGAATCAATGAACATGCTGCACCTTGTACAATCTGAATGGCAGTGAGCTATGCACATGAGGGACCTGAACCCCAGCACTGACATACATAGGACAAGCTGTACTGCATTATCCATAACACAGAAGCCACCCCCACGCATGAGTAAACTACCAGTACAGGTTATCCATAGAGTCACTTGTTGATTCTCCTCAACAGGAATCTTAATGAGTGGAGGGGAGATGGTAGGTTTACCCTGGGTATCACCGTTATGTCACGGGTAGACAGAGGCACAGTATACTAAACATGACATATGTCATGGCAAACTACACTTACAATGTGTCGAAGGACAAACACACTTTCTGACTAGCATTAGAAATGGCCTAGGGCACATCGGTAGTGTTTGCCAATGTATGCCTATGTTGTGGAATACACTACTGATGTTGGATGAGGCTGTTGTACATAGTTAATATCTGAACATAATGCAACATGGTCAGATAGGTTCATAGGTTTATACTAGGCTATCTGCCCTAAGGCATTTGTAAGCCTAGCCCAGAGTTTTGTGGCTTACGCCACCCCTTATATGGAAACAATACTGTGCCCATTAGTTTGTTGTGCCTCTGTCCAGCAGTGACACAGAGACGATTCCCGGGGTAAACCTACGATCTCCCATCCACAGGTCAAGATTCCTCTTGAACAGAGCCAGCGAGGTGCTCTTCCTCACATGGACCGGGATTCCAGTCCACAGCATAGGGGGTCTCTGAGTGATAAATCTATCCCTCCAGCATGTCCTATTTATATCCCTGCGAAGGTTTAAATCACTTGCCCTAGTGGTTCTGGTGGATTTGGATTTTGTGAGGTGGATCATGTCCATTAATTCCTGGTTGGACATGGCCTTGTATGTCAGGCACATGTCACCTCTGAGCAGATGGTATGCAACTGAATAGAGCTGTAGTTTCTTCAATCTGGCAGCATATGACAGGTGTTGGAGTCCCTTTATCCCTTTGATGAGGGACTTTTGGGGTCTCTCCAATTGCTGCAGATATTGGGTGAGATACATCCTGAATGGGGCACTGTACTCGATCATTGGTCTGACAACTGAGGAGTACAGGGGAACAATGACCTCACTAGATCTGGATGTGAATCCCTTCATGATCAGGTGGGCAATGTAGAAGGTCTTTCTGACCACTTTAGCAACGTGAGTGTCAAAAGAAAGGCCACTGTCAACCTGGGTCCCCAGGTCCCTGATAACCTCCTCTGTGCTTAGAGGATTGCCACCTATATGGTAGCTTGGGGTTTCCTTGCTTTTCACAAAGGGTATGACTATACATTTGTTGGCATTTAACTTCAGGCCATGGCTCTGGCACCAGCTATAAGTTTCTGTGAGTCCCTTCTGAAGGAGATCCGTGTCTGATGCACCTTCCACTATGGCGCCCAGTTTGCAGTCATCTGCAAACCTTGTCAGCCAAAGTCCTCCCATGTTGGCCTGTACCTCTGAGAAGTTGATGCCGAACAATAGGGGGCCAAGGACCGAGCCCTGTGGGACACCATCTGTGACCAGCTTGGAGTCCGACATAGCACCAGCAACCCTAACCCTGTGGGTCCTGTCCTTAAGCCAGTTTGCAACCCATCTTGTGACATATTGGTGTACATTTAAGTTGGTATGTTTTTCCACAATACCTGAGTGGGGTAGTGTGTCAAAAGCCTTTGCAAGGTCAAGGTAGGCTGTATGGACTGCCTTTCCCTCATCAATGGCCTTGGTGACTGTTGTGAAGAAGTTGACCAACTTCAAAAGGCATGATCTGCCCTTGACAAAGCCAAACTGGGATGGGTCCAATGTCTGCATGTCCCCTATATCTTTGTTTATGAACTCCATTATGATCCTCTCCGTACCTTAGCAGACTAGACTTGTTAAGCTTATGGGGCGGTAATTACCAGGGTCTGTAGAGGCACTGCCTTTGTGCAGATGTGCACAACTGGACCCTAACCATGTTGTTGTGCTCACTATGGAAATGTAAAGCAGTGATAGGACTAAAGCCCAGGATACTGTCCACCACAGTGAAAGTACTGAACCACTACACTATACAGTACTACAGTGTTAGGTCAGTATGAACAAATGTTGACAATTGTATGCAAAGTATCCCATGCAAAACCTGCAGGCACAGTATAATCCTTGTTGTGTTCACACAAAAAGCATTCGGACAGTAACTACACAACATGACACAGAACACACAACCATAAACAGGAGATATTTGTTGCAGTTCACAGCCATCCTCAAATGTGATGGGCTGCAGAGTTCAACATATGGAAAGCTCACACTGGGCATGCTCACACACTTTGATAAATGAGACATCTTTCACACAACATGCCATGGGAAGGCTGAACTGGGCAAGCTCACACACTTAGTCCAAATATCAGTATAGCATTCTGCCACATATATCTGGTATATGTACGTGTTATTCCAGTAACCAACAACATTATAGCAATCTGACCAGTGCTCACACTTAAATGACTACAGACATACATGATATAGTGGATTTCCCCCATATGCAAACATCGTCCACAGATACACAAGTTGTTCATACAAACAGGAACTGTTATGGCAATAAAGACCTGCAAACACTGCTATCAGCACCAAATAATGTGCATCTGACAGTTAAACATATGGGTGTAGAGGTCAACACTAGGCTGTTTGCCCTAGGGAATGACAGCTTATCCAGTGTGTGTGTGTGTGGATGATTGTGGTTGGTCTGTGTGCAAGTCTGTGTGAGGGAAATGTTCCTCTTAGCAACTGGGAAAACACACCACAGGATGCTCATTCCCCTTTCTAAACACCGATGATGTCAGCACCCTAGAAGTATATCAGGAGAAAAGAACTCTCCCAATAATCTGAATAGCGTGCTCTGCTAATGTGTCCGTCTCTAGTGTCATAACATAGTTAGGTAGGTGTTTGAATCCAACAAGTGGCAAGTATATGAAGGAATCATACCTTTTAGCAACTCAGGATGCCCATTCCCCTTTCTAAAGACTGATGATGTCAGCACACTATAAGTATATCAGGAGAAAAGAAATCTCCCAGTAATGCAAATAGCACGCTCTGCTAATGCACCCGTTTCTAGTGTCATAACATAGCTAGGTAGGGGTTTGAAGCTGGCAAGTGTGTATGAAGGGGGGGTAAGTGTGTGTGTGTAAGAAAAGAACATCTCTTTTGGCAACTGTGAAAACACACCACAGGATGCCCATTCCCCTTTCTAAACACTGATGATGTCAGCACACTATAAGTATATCAGGAGAAAAACAATATCGCAGAAATGTGAAGAGCGCACTGTGCTGATGCGTCTGTCTCTAGTGTCATAACATAGTTAAGTAGGGGTTTGAATCCAGCAAGTGTTAAGAGGGGTTAGTGTGTATGAAAGAAGCATCCCTTTTGGCAACTGTGAAAACACACCACAGGATGCCCATTCCCCTTTCTAACACCGATGATGTCAGCACCCTATAAGTATATCAGGAGAAAAGAAATCTCCCAGTAATGCGAATAGTGCGCTCAGCTAATGCGCCCGTCTTTAGTGTTATAACATAGTTAGGTAGGGGTTTGAATGTGGCAAGTGTGTGTAAAGGGGGGTAAGTGTGTATGAAAGAAACATCCCTTTTGGCAACTGGGAAAACACACTACAGGATGCACATACCCCTTTCTAAATGATATCACAATTATTTATGGCTTTTGATTCCAGACATGTCACGTGTGTTTTGCTCACACAGAATGCCCATGTGTGCGGGTTGTTTCTCACAATAATGCATCAATTAAACCAGTTATGGCAATGCACACATGATGTATGTGTGTGCCAAATACACATATGTAACTGTGACCTTCAATAGTTACCATGTGTGATGCCTGCCACATGTGAATACATGGTATTTGCACTGGGTAACATTATGACTGTGGTCTTCTGTGCAGGTGCTGCATGTGGGATGTGTATATACAGTGTGAGATGTGGATACTATCAACCTAGTAGTGAGGGATACACACCTGGTCTGGGGCATATAGTCTACATGTTGTTGATGAAGAGGTGCTGCATGTTTTCACCTGTTGTGGGAGTGGTAAGAAGTTGTTCCATAGCAATGCAGTGACCGCATGCTAAGAACCTTTCAGCTAGGGTGTTGTAGCTACAGTAATTCATTAGCATTCAGTAATATGTCAGCATTCCTGGTGAGGGTATGATGCCAACCAAGGTCAGGGTTCTACCAGCCTGTGCCACTTGCTCAGTGAGTCCTTCCATGTTCCCTATCATGTATCCCAGTGAGGGACATCACACATCAGCTGTAGTGGCATGGACAATGACTGAGTCATATGTGTCCATGCATCTGACTGACCTGTATGCTTGTGTTATGTGGTGGACCATAGTGCCCCATGAGCATCTCACTGTGACCTTCACCTTGTCCAGCCTGGTGAGCATGACCTCACTGTACTGGACAATAAAAGTACCTAACACAACTGCAGCGGTAGTGTTGTATAGTTGTACAGACTGTGCTTGTTTGGCACACAGGATTTGTGTGCTATGTGTTATGCGTACTGTGTTCAGGCCTAATGTATGCCTGTGTGCCACCTGCAGAGGTGTCTGCCACTCAGACAGGATGCTATTCGTAGGCTCCACGAATGGCCCGGCGTGTTCCCGTGCTTGAATTGCTGTCAGTGTAGGTCCACATCAGACTGGTATTGCAGTCACTGTAGTATTTCATGCCACCTGACAGGTTATGCCAGTACTGGGTTCAGAGTGCTTAGTCCACAGTTTGGCCATGTGTTTCCATCTCATACATGTGTTGTACATCCATGGGTAGGGGATAGTGTTGACTGTGTACATGTGGCAGCTGTGACATTACTACATGACTCACATATTCCACAACTGTACCATAGAGGTGACTGACAACTGACCTTTGCACATGCTACCATAGTATTGAGATTGCATTGGTGATTAACAGCACATAGGGCCAATGGTGAACAAGATACATAGGTTCATAGGTTCATACTAGGCTATCTGCCCTAGGGCATTTATAAACCTAGCCAGAATGTGTGTGGCTTTCACCATGCATTGTAAATCTATCTTGCTATGCCCTTTTCCAAGGTTAGTATACTGTGCCTCTGTCTAACAGTGACACATAAGTGATACCAGGGTAAACCTACAATGTCCCATCCAGTCATTAATATCCCTCTTGAGGACAGTCACTGAGTGACTCTGCCTAACCTGTATTGGGATAATATTCCAGAGTGAAGGGAGCCTCTGAGTTATGAATGTGTCCCTCCAGCATGTCCTATGTATATCACTCCTGAGGTTCAAGTCTTTCCAGCATGTAGCCTGATGGGATCTGGATATTCTGAGGTGCAGCATGACCATTAAGTCAGGGTTTGACATGGCTTTGTATGTCAGGCACAGATTGCCTATGAAGAGGCAGTATGCCACTGAGTAGAGCTGCTGTTTCTTTAACCAGTCAGTATGTGGCATCTGTTTGAGCCCTTTGATCCTCTTGTTGAGGTACTTTTGTGGTCTTTCCAGTTGCTGCAGGTGTCTGGTAAGGTACATGCCGACAGGGGCATTGTAGTCAATTATGGGCATGATGAGGGATGAGTAAAGAGGCACAATGTCCTCCCCTGATCTACATGTGAATCCCTTCATGATGATGTGGCCTATATAAAATGTTTTCCTAACCACTTTGGCCATGTGGTTGTCAAATGAGAGAATGCTATCAACTTGTGTACCCCAAGGTCCATAATTCCTTTGTCTGCACTTAATGGATTAACACATATGTGTTACTTTGTGGTCACTTTGTTTTTGACAAAGGGGATGACTATACACTTTTTGGCATTCAGCTTGAGGCCATGGCTGTGGCACAAGTCGTGTGCTTCTAAGAGGCCCTTTTGGAGGATGCGTGTGTTGGCTGGAGAGTTGATTATGGCGTCCGGTTTGCAGTCATCTGCGACTTGCTCAGCCACAGTCCTTCCATGTTGGCCTGTACCTCTGATAAATATATACTGAACAAGACAGATCCCAGGGCTGAGCCTTGTGGGACACCTCTTGTAACTGGTTTTGAGGCTGACATGGCTCCAGCAATTCTAACCATGTGTGTTCTGCCCTTGAGCCACTGTGCAATATCTGTAGTGACATAGGGGTTAATATGTACACTGGTGAGCTTCCCTAGAATGCACAAGTGGGGTATTGTATCAAAGGCTTATGCAAGGTCCAGGTAGGCTGTGTAGACCACCTTCCCCTTGACAGTGGCCTTGGTGACTGTTTCAATGAAATCAAACAGGTTTGAGAGGCAGGATCTGCCATTAACAAAGCTAAACTGAGTATGATGAAATGTCTGTAGGTCCCCAATATCTATATTTATGAGGTTCATGATGATCCTTGCCATAGCTTTGCAGACCAAGCTATTCAGACGTATGGGGCGATAGTGTCCAGGATTCGTTAAGGCACCACCTAAATGTAGAGGGACCACTGTTGCTGTACGCCACTCTTTGGCCACATATCGTGTAGTAAGGCTGGGATTGAACAGTAGTGTTATGTCTGGGTGTAGCTCTTCTTGGGGTTCATGCAGGACACAGCCTGGGACACTGTCTGGTCCCATTGATGCAGTGTTTATTGCTTTGGAGAGTGCAGCTCTTACCTGAGCATCTGAGATATCAGGGGGGCAGCACTCTGCTGGGAGAAATATTTGCCCTTTTGGTGTGGAGGGAGGGAGAAGGTAGCAGTGAACCAGTCCACTAGGATGTTGGCAATGTCTGTGTGTTTGGTATTTCTTGTGACATCTTGGACTACCTCTGAGCATATCTGGGAATTACTACCCAGGTTCCTAACATAACTACAGAAAGCCTTGTGATTATCCTCAGTGTCTTGTGGAATCTTCTCTCAAAGATGGCCTTAGACAATCTTATGAGTGCCTGTAGTTTTCTTCTAATACTCATCAGTGATGCCTTCACATTTTGGGAGTTTGTTGTATCATGTAGTAGCTTCATCCTTCTATTGTATAGTTTTTTTATGGCTGGTGTCCAGCACACAGGGCGTCTGCCTTTGGAGGATTGGGTCTTGCTTTTATTTGGGATTGCATGGTCCATGCATTCCTGAAGGTGTCCATAGAATGCCTTTATACAGGTATCTGCAGTCTGGTCCATATTTTCAACAGGCCTGGGGGCTTTGAAGGTTTCCACATCATTTATGAGGAGTGTAAACATGCTTGACATGAGTTGTTGACTGTATTCTTCTGTGCAGGGGTTGGCCTTGGGATGTGAATATCCAGTGAGATTAGTTTATGGTCTGATCTTACCAGTGAGGGATACACTTCTGGTCTGGAGCATAGAGTCCCCATGTTGGTGATGATCAGGTTCAGTATGTTTTCCCCTCTTGTGTGAGTGGTAACAAGTTGTTCCATAGCATATTGGTATATAAATTCCAGTAATCTGTGGGCTAGGGTGTTGGAGCTACAGTCATGCTCCCAGTCTATGTTTGGGTAGTTTAACCCACCCAATATAATGGTGTATGGACAGACCTACATATTTCCAACTGTTTTCAGGAAGGCCAAGTGCAGTTCTTGTATTTGTGAGGGTGGTCTGTAGCAGGCTATAACCTGGAAGGCAGTTTTACCTATTGTTACTTGCGTATGGATAGTCTCTGATGTTTGGTGCTTTGCCACCAACCTGGAGGTGTGGGTATCTTGGATGAATATCAATACACCCCCTCCTTTTGTGATTATGTGCAAGTATTGGGCCTGGAAAGCATGGTATGAGGTATAACTTGGTAGTGCTGGAGTGCTGTTGGTAGCCCTGAATCCGGTATCTGTTACTGCACAGATAGTGATGTTCTCCATGCTGAGGAATGTTTTGAGTGTGTGCATCATCAGGTTTAGAGTCCTGCAGTGGCATATATGACTGCTCACATGGACAGATGCCAGGTAAGTCATATGCAAAGTGTCACAGGCAACGTACATCTGCACAGGAGAAACAGTGACATTCTGTCAAGTGAGACATGAAAATACATATAGTAAGCTAGGCAGATGTCACTAGGAGTCCACAGAAGCTGTGTAACTCTGCATGGCAGGTCGGGTCAGTATTCCAGGGTAACTGCAAGGAAACATGCATGCAAACATAGCTACTGTAAGCAGGGCTGCATGTAGTCCATTGTACAACAAACAAGCTGTACCACTTTCAGTAGGTAACACTGCAAATGCTCACCAGCTGACATATGAATACCTATGTCACCAAAGGTGATACTTACCAGACCACGGACAGAAATGACATGGCCAGACACGCTGCATCCCACATGAACACATATCTCAAGCAACACAGACCTCACAAAGTCAGTTTTCTTAACAGGCACAACCCATAAGGCCAAACACAATGTGTGACACACCTATAATAGGTGATGCCATAGTCAGACACACTGATGTCCCGCCCTCCAGACTGAGCAAGGTGAGGGTCACATTTAGCTACCTGTCGGGTGATAGAATGTGCCACATAACACAAGCACTCAGGTCACTCCACAGCAGGTATAAGTATGAGGCACTCATTGTTCATGCTGGTGTGAACAACCTGAGACGTACCTCCCTGGACCACATGGAAAGAGACACAGAGGAGATCTTACATCACCCTCTCAAACTCAGGAATCCCACACAGCCTTCATGATGACACAGGAGAGTATAGATTTCTCTGCAAACACCATCATACTTGGTGACGTCAGCTACCCAAACATAGACTGTGAACATTACTCAAGCCACAATACCCAAGCTCTAGGGTTCCCATAGTTCAGAAACTCTTTAGCTATGGAACAGGTAGTCAACATTCCCACAAGAGGGGAACATATACTAGACCTGATCATCACAAACATGAGTACAAAATGCTCACCACTTGAAGCATATCTCTCATTGTTGCAATCGAACCATATACTAATCACACTGGAGTACTGGATCCCCCACATATGCAAACCTCAAACACAACTATGTGTGTGTGGGAAATGCCCCTATTAGCAACTGTGACAGTACACTACAGGATGCAGATTCCCCTTTTGAAACACTGATGATGTTAGCACTCTATAACTATATTACCTGAATTAAAGCTCTCTAGTAATTAATATAGCGCGCTCTGCTAATGCGTCTTTCTCCAATATCATAACATAGTTAAGTAGCGGTTTGAATCCTGCAAAGGGAATGTATGTGAGTTAGTGTGAGTGGGATTTGTGTGGGTGCATAATGCTGTGAGGAAAAAGTGCCTTTTGCCAACTGGGAGAACACACTGCAGGGTGCACATCCCTCTTCCTAAACACAGATGATGTCAGCACCCTCTAAGTACAGCATTAGAAAGGATTTCTCCTAGTAATGCAAATAGCACACTCTCTTAATGTGTCTTTCTCTAGTGTTATAACACAGTTAGGTAGGGGTTTGAATCTTGTAAATGGAAAGTATGTGTTTTAGTGTGAGTGGGGTTAGTGTGTGTGCACAATGCTGGGGGTGGGATGTGGCTTTTGCCAAATGGGGCTACGCACTGCAGGGTGCACATTTCCCTTAACAAACAGTGATGTTGACAGCACCCTATACAAACAACATGACAACAGACAACTGCCAGTACTCAGTATAGTGCTACATGTTACTGTAACACGCACATGTACCAGAATATACTTAGATAGTGTTTTGAAACCTGAATGTGGCAAGTGTGTGGATGTGGGATGTTTCTGTGTGTGCATTTCCATATGGAAAACATGTTGGATGTGGCAATCAGGGAACCACAGTAACTGATGCACATTACACTTTTAAACTAATGAGGTTGCCTGCACCCTGTGAATACAGGTAGAGAAGAGGACATCGGTAGTAATCCAAATAGTGCACTTTTCAAATGTGTACCTGTCATGTGTTGACAGCTACTCATGTAGGGTAATAAATAATGGAAATGGCAGGTGAGCGTGTGCATGTGTGGGGGTAGCAGGGTGTGTGTGTAAATGCATGTGTGACAGAAAAGATACATATAGCTGAATCTACAATACAGCACATGATGCACATTCCCATAGTCAATGGTAGCATGTGATGGTGTGCAGCTGGTACACTTTGGTAAGTAGTATGGGTGCAGATAAAATTTCAGGACATTCATACAGTTACTGCAGCAGGAATTCTGGGATATACACACAATCATAGTGGAACAGTGAACAGTTACCAACATGTTACTACTTATATACATCTATGTAGTCACCCTGTGCATCAGCAACGTGTTTACCTTTCCCTGCACTGATGTTGTAGTATGCAGGAGGTGGCACAGTGTCATCATATGCACAGGGTGTGGGTTAGGTATGCCCAAGCCAGCCACTGGTAACACCAATTGACATGTGTGTGTATGTGTGTTTGTGAGGGGCAGCAGTACAAGGTGGACCAGTGTTGGTGCAGTGTGTGTGTGTATGTTTGCCCTAGGTGTTAAATTTCTGCATGTGTGTAAGCACACAGTCCCACATAATGGCTGCCATGTACAGGGTTTTGTGGACAGCCACAGACTGCACCTGTCAGGTCATCCAGATCAGTGTCTGTGAGCACGGACACGGTACCTTTGCCTGGCAGGGGTGCTACGGACCGTATCCAGTACTAACCCAGACTGGGTACTGTCATCGGAAGCGGGTGTGTGTTGACTGGACACAGTTCCCTGTTGGGACTGTCCAGAGCCATGTGCATGTGGTCTCCTGGGGTGTCCTGATGACAGCACTGACCCAGCATTGCTGGGGCTGCTGCTGGCAGTTGAGGTGCGTGAGTGGGCCTGTTGTCGTCTGCTGTGACTGCCAGCTGGTGCTGTTGACGGCATACGGCCACGTCGACACCGCAAATGCACACCATTGCCCTGGCCCATGGACATCTGGTTGTGGAGCAGCTGTTGTATGTCCCCACAACGTCTGTCAACGACATCTGTGAAATTACGAATAGCATTCGCAATGTCACGCATGCCATCTGTCATGGCTGTGTGACATACTCTCAGCTCCCTCAGACCCTGTCTGGTGTACCTTTCCATACACGCCTGTGCCTGCATAACAGTCCGAAACATAGTGGAGGTTGACATACCTCCTTGGGCACGTCGGCCAGAGGCAGTACGGCCATGGATGCCCCCACGAGAACCCATGGGCGACTGTCTGCGTGGTACCATTGGAGGACCCTGCTCATGGCTGCTTTGTGGGGATGCATGTACCACAGGTACCACATTACCCTGATCTATGCCCAATGCAGACTGTCCATCGCCTAGGGACAATGGTGACAAAGGATGTAACGGCAGGATGACTGTGCGCATTGAAGGGGTTGACAGCTGTGTACTGTCAATTGGCTGACCAATGGCGGACCCAGACACACCTTCCTGCACCATTATAGACATTTCATCATCATCAGTACCTGGGGCACAAGATTCAGGTTCCCTGCTGCAGGTCACCAGAGCAGCACCAGAACCTACGGGAGGGAAACAGGGAACACAGGTTACAGTCTCAATACATATGTTACGGTGATGCACTTCAGTACAAATGCACACATTCAGAAATGGACACATGCACTCATGGACACACACACACATGCACACATGGGCACAGGCACACATGCACACATGCACACCCCACAGTACACACACATCAGTGCTGAGTTACACTACTCTTACTTGTATTAACGTGAGTGTTGCAGGTATTATTAAACACACTCACCAGCATGTATACTACAGAGTTACACTACTCTTACTAGTATTATAAATTGTTTTTCAGGTAATGATAAACACACTCACCAGCATGTATGGCCTGCCTCATTGCTAGATGGGAGGGACCTGGAAATATGAAGAAAGTAATGTCAGTGGGCACAAGTGTGCCATTTGTTTTGCATATGATACAGTACAGTAGTACACCAGTTCCCTTATACACATCAGCTGCTCATAATGTCAGTATCACACATGCACAATTACATATCATGATGACAGATACATACCATGTGCACACCTTATGCATGCATGAAGTAACAGTGTACAGAACAGTCATATGTACATACAAGGTGTTAACTCTAATCTCACCCTTACCTCTCTTCAAACAACAAATCAAACTGTACTTCCAAAACCACTGGCTTTGTTCTTGTAGTACTCCAGGCTAACTTCCCCCTCCCCACCCTCTCTTTACCTTTAACCCCTCATTGTGCTTAAAAACTAGCTTCTACCCTGTTTCTTTTCCCTTGCTGTCCTTCTATGCTCTGACCTACTTCTCCCATCTCTCCCACCACCTCTTGACTGTCTTCCTTATTTTCCTCTCTTCTCTTCTTGACTCCTGCCTCTTCCCTATTATTTTATCTTTCATACTCCTTCTACTTCTCTACCCTTCTGAGCTTTACTGTTATCTATATGGCTTTTGCCTTATTGCATAACCTTTATGTTTTAGGTAATATTGCTTTGAAACCGACAGAACATTGTGTATGAGTTTAAACTGTTTGAGTTCCTTAAATGTATGTTGATTTTATTAACAAGTTGATTTATATTTCTATTATTTTGTATGTCTTTATTAACAACTTGTCTGTCTGCCTTTATTATGTTATGTGTGGAGCTTTTCTCCCCGGGCCTCTACTGAAAATGGACATATATCCAGCTAGACTAGCCCGGTCAACAAATGTAAAATAAATAACAAAAAATAAATAAATATGGCATCTTACCTGCACACTCGGTGTCTTGCTGCTGTGTGGATCCAACCTCCATCATGATGCACGTCTGATACTGTTGTTGTTCTGGGGCTGGATCCACAACACTTAGCAGTAACCCCTCCTGTCTGGTGAGGGGGGGATGTGTGGCCACCCCCCCCACCTGTGGCAACCTGTTGCCTGCGGATATCTGCAGCACCCTGGTGGACATTTCTAATCAAATCACTGCAGTGATGTCTCACCTGCTCATATGTCCAATCATGCATGCCAACATCATTTATTCTGCTGACAAGGTTTTGCCACAGTGCAGACCTCTTCTGCTGATTCTGGGTGGTGCGTGAAAACAGGATGTCATAGTCACGCACCAGGCTCTGGTGGATCACTTCATCCTCTGCAGCAGAGTAGGCAGGGTTCCTTTTCGGAGCCATTTCTCCCTGGAAAAGTACACAGACAGGTTATCAGCAGAGTATGTCAGCAATATATGGTACACATTCTATACAGGGAGTATTAAATTGTACTTATTACTGCTTGGTTGTAACTTGATTAAAGTGTAGCTATCATTCTAAGTCTTTTGGATTAAGCACTTGGCCTTCAGACCAGTTGTTTTACATTAGGGAGGTTTGTGGGAAGCACTGTGGTGGCAGGACACATAGCTTTCATCCTTCTAAGTTGGGAACTGCTGATTGAGAGCCCAGTGTCCAAGTGTATTAGTTCTGGTATAAGCAGTTGGCCTTCGGGCCAGTTATTTAACATTAACAAAGTTTGTGGTCTGCACTCTTGTGTGAGAATAGGCTGTACTCTGCCATTCATAGCTGGGAACTTCTGGTTTCCAGTTTATAGTGCCTGCATATTTGAACTGTATCTTACTGACATTGGTACACCTTGTTTGCTGTAGCATACACTACATCCAAGCCTCCTGAATCTAGCTTTGTTTATATGCTTGTTATTTGTTAGCTTGTTATTTCACTGGTACGCTACTTCCACATAATACACAGCTTCTGAGCACTTCTGTGAATCACTACTGATATCTGCATTGCTTACTGTACGTATTTCCTTGTTACACTTGACAGCAAGTGACTGCTTGTCATTTTTGCATTTAGTTAATTGTAACACATTGCACTTAAGTTACCTGGCACTTGCTCACTGAAGCTATTATATCAGTCAGCAGTAGTAAGTAATATCAGTACATAGTATTCTAGCATGTCCAAAGGTCAGTTGTCAATCTCCTCTCCAGTCCAGCTGGTGAGTGTGGTAATCCAGAGGCAATGTTATAACAGCCGCATGTACACAGACAACCCCCTCCTCCTAACAACAAATTAAAACACATGTGAGTGATGCAACCATATACCAAACTGGAGGCTAGGCTCTCTCTACTCAGTACTGCCATAACCAGTCAGGTGGAGAAGGAAACCACACTTACTACAATTCCAGTCTCACATAGACCTACCACGACAGCAAAACAAACACATAATCACACAAAAACATACTTGGAGGCTCAGAATAAAGATCTGCCTAAGCAGCAGAGACCTCCAAAGCAGACACCCAAGCAACCACTACCACAAAAACAAACACGTGCAACACATATCTCACAAAGCCAATGTGCTGAACACTCACAGCCCTTAACAGTAAACAACACACCTCATACACTTGTAATAGGTGCCTCTATCATCAGGCACACTGACGTCACGTTCACCAGGCTTAACGAGGAGAGGGTCACAGTGTGCAGCCTGTCGGGCACTACGACCCGCCACATAACACTAACACTCAAGTAACTCCAAGGCAAGTACAAGTATGACTCACTCATTGTCCATGCTGGTGTGAATGACCTGACACATACCTCCCTGGACTACATGACATGAGACAGAAAGGAGCTCTCTGAGCATGTAGCCCAAGACAGTATGACCCTGACCTTGAGTAGCATCTTACCCTCACCAAGAATGATGCCACAATATCAAGGCAAGATGATCACTTTCAACAATTGACTGAAGTACTGGTGTCATTCACAGGTGAACCAATGCCTGTCAGCTTGGGATGATATACTGTACAAGCCACGATGCTTTGCTAGGGACAGCTTGCACCTGTCACCCCTGGGCTTTTGGATTTTGGCAAAGGCTCTTGCTACACCCATAGTGCTTTTATTAGGCAAGGCTCATAAGGCAAACCCACATCCATACGTATCACAAAGGATGAGGAACTAAGAGTAATGCTACTCAATACCAGAAGTCTAGACCTCAAGATACACGCACTCAAAACTCTACTTAGCATTATGGACATCGATATCTGTGCAGTAACAGAAACCTGTTTCAGGTTTCCCAGGAGCACACCAGCACTACCAAGTTATACCTGTTACCATTCTTGTCGGCCCCAACACTTGGACCAAACAACAAAAGGAGGGGGAGTATCAATATTCATCAAAGATTCCCATACCTCCACATTGGTGGCAAAGTACCACATAGGTGTTAAGCCATTAAGTACAGAAGAAGTAATTGGGGACCTGGGGAACACACTTGATAGCAATCTGTCATTTGTCAACCACGTGGCCAAAGTGGATTGAAAGACATGTTATACAGCCCAGCTAATCATGAAGGGATTCACATGTACAGCAGGGGAGGTCATCGTGCCTCTTTACTCATCCATCATCAGGCCTATAATTGAGTACAATGCCCCTTATGGGATGTACCTACCAGACACCTACAGCAACTGGAAAAACCCTAACAGTACCTCATCAAGAGGATCAAAGGGCTCAAACAGATGCCATATGCTGCCCAGTTAAAGAAACTCCAGCTGGACTCAGTGGCATACTGCCTGTTCAGAGGCAAGCTGTGCCTGCCATATGCAGCCATGTCCAACCCAGAAGTAATGGACATGCTGCGCATCAGGAAATCAAACTCCCATACAGCCACATGCTCAGGAGACCTGAACCTTAGCACTGACATAAATAGGACATGCTGGAGGGACATATTCCTAACCCAGAGGCTCCCTTCACTCTGTAATGAACTCACAGTACAGGTTAGGCAGAGTCCCTCATTGACTCTCTTCCATAGGAGTCTGGATGAGTGGATGGAGATCATAGTTGTACCCCGGGTATCACTTCTATGTCACTGTTAGACAGAGGCACAGTATACTAACCTCGGAAAAGGGCATAGCAACATAAATTTTAATTGGGTGGCAAAAGACAAACACATTGTACTAGGCTTATCAATGCCCTAGGGCAAATAGCCTAGTATGAACCTATGAACCTATGTGTACTGCTATAGTACTTCTGCCATATGTTGCATGTGTGTGTGTTGTGGGGGATGCGCAGGTAATGGCCAGATATTTCTGCACAGCCAACACGTCTGAAACACTCTGGGTGTTCATCCCTACATACTGTATGTGTGTTGCCATCCAACCCTGTGATATGGACACACATTACTCAGCCTGGATATACATATCCCAACAACACCACAAGCACAGTACACTACCTTGCTATGTATGTATGTAATTACACAGTTATTCACTAGTTAGGACTGTGATGCTATCCATGCAGCCCACTGGGCCAGTGGAAGCCACAACACACACTGCCGGACCTTTGCAAAAGCTTACCACAGACATCCCACATAGTGCATGTAATGTGCACACACATATCTAACTCAGAACGTATGCACACCACTTATTTATCCTGTCCAGTGGACTACAGATACAGGCACGTTGTATAACAATAGCAGGAGGCTACTGCAGCACAGGGCAGATTCACATGAAGGCAAGGCATCTGTGGTCAGCAGTGGTAAGATGCTTCACATTCACCAAATGCACAGATATTGGCAACATTGTTGCAGACAGTTTAGGTGCAGGTACCCCCCCCATTCTCCTACACAAGTGGAATTAGTTATCACAGATGACTGTAACCTCCCTATCATCTCACATGTCCAGGTGAGGGCCACCCTCAACATTGCAGAACACACAGCATCACTGTTACAAATTGGTATCCCTGGATGTGTGATACGTTCACCCCTAGAGGACATAGCACCACAGTACAGACTGATATTAAACCCTGGCTATACTACAGGATATGTACCTGAACAGTGCCATACATACACAGTGGTCCCACACCAATGAGGAGGAACCTCTACTGACCCTGGGAATTACTGCATCATATGCATAACTGGCCTTGTGTTCTAAGCTATGGAAGTTTTAAGAATGGATGACATGTACAGCAATATTACATATGTATATATATCAGGACTATGTACACACAACCTATCTCATGGACATACCTATAGATAGTGAACTATGATACATTTGGAGGTTTCACAGTAAACACAGTATTAAGCTGCTACTTTGCATTACCTGTGTTTGTGTCAGCTGTTGCTGTGTCAGTGGTGCTACTTGCTGTTTGCTGCTGCTGCTGCTGGTTTTGTTGCTAGCTGTCGTTATTTCTTTTTTTTTTCTCTCTCTGTTTCTCTCTCTCTTTCTCTGTCGGTTTTGTGCAATGAATGTATTGCATGTGTGGAGTGTGAGTACTGGATGCTTTTGTAGGTATCTGCATAGGTCCATGTGATGGCCTCTGCACCAATTGTAAGGCAGCATTTGCTAATTGAATGCAGCCAGTTGTGTACTGATTGCATGTCTCACTGTGATTTCAGGACAGTGCTATAAAAGGGTATGTGAGATAGGCGTTGCCCTTTCAGATTGTAAGGGCGTGGACCATGCTGGTATGCTGTCGACAGTGTTCTGTGAGTGTGAAGGTTAGTACGTCTCTCATGCTTCATGCTGTGTTGTAAATTCAGGTTGCTGCATTTCTCTCACCTGTTCCCTGTAGTGAGTGGGTATACATACTGACACCTGGAACTATATTTCATATGTATTGATATATATATATATATATATATATATATATATATATATATATATATATATATATATATATATATATATATATATATATATATATATATGTGTGTGTGTGTGTGTGTACATATACATACTTTCATATATGTACATTAGTTGACATTATTGGTTACAAGGTAACAATTAGCAGGGCTGTTTCTGTTAACACTAAACTAGTATGGGAATCCAGTAATTGGGACAGTAAAAGTCTGCATGACATGCTTTGGGTAGTACACATCCTTTATTGCCTTTATCTTCATTCCTGCTATTACATGTTCTACTTATTTTAGCACTATATTCCTGTATGAGAGTCATGGCTTACTGGTAGGTCATACAGACTAGTGTTACAATGGTCTTGTGGTAGGGCCTACTAGTATGCTTTTATTTTGCTTTCAAATTGAGTACAGGGCCTATCAATCAAAGTGCTGGAGGCACCTTTAAGCAGTTAAAGGGGTTAGTAGGTCTCACAGGAGTCAGGCTGTGTTGCAGATTCTGGTTGCTGCATTTATCTTCACTGTTTCCTGTAGTGAGTGTGTATGGATACTGACACCTACCACTATATTTCATATGTATTAATATATATATATATATATATATATATATATATATATATATATATATATGTATGTGTACATATACATACTTTCATATATGTACATTACCTTACATTATTATGTACAAGCTAACAATTAGCAGGGCTGTTTCTGTTAACACTAAACTAGTATGGGAATCCAGTAATTCGGGCATTAAACATCTACCTGACATGCTTTGGGTAATACACATCCTATATTGCCTTTATATTGATTCCTACTATTACATGTTATATTTATTTTAGCACAATGCTCTTGTATGAAAGTCATGGCTTAGTGGTAGGTCATACAGACTAGTGTTGCTAGGGTCCTGGGTTCGAGACTGACAGTGGGACTTTTTTTTCTGTCAGGATGAGTACAGGGCCTGTCAATCAAAGTGCTGAAGCCACCTTTAAGCAGTTAAAAGGGTTAGTAAGTCTCACAGGAGTCAGGCTGTGTTGCAGATTCTGGTTGCTGCATTTATCTTCACTGTTTCCTGTAGTGAGTGTGTATGAATACTGACACCTACCACTATATTTCATATGTATTAATATATATATATATATATATATATATATATATATATATATATATATATATATGTATATATATATATATAAATACCTATATATATATATATTCATATATGTACATTACCTTACATTATTATGTACAAGCTAACAATTAGCAGGGCTGTTTCTGTTAACACTAAACTAGTATGGGAATCCAGTAATTCGGGCATTAAAAATCTACCTGACATGCTTTGGGTAGTACACATCCTATATTGCCTTTATATTGATTCCTACTATTACATGTTATATTTATTTTAGCACTATACTCTTGCATGCAAATCATGGCTTAGTGGTACGTCATACAGACTAGTGTTACAGAGGTCCTTGGTTTGAGACTGACAGTGGGAATTTATTTTTCTTTCGAAATGAGTACAGGACCTGTCAATCAAAAGTGCCAAAGGCACTTTTAAGCAATTAAAACCAGGTCTGCGCTCGTTTGCGCGGAGCTCACACATGCCCACTGGCAGTTAGCTCCGCGCACACAAGTGCACACCCGCGCTATTTTCTTTGAAAGAAAAGAAAAAGGGGTGACAGGAAAGTGGTGAAAAAGGGGTCACAAAGAGGGTAAAACAGTAAGGAAACAAGCTTGGAATTTGCAGGAAGGATGTAGGTGAGGCCCATAGCTGCCCATGTCCTTCTCAGCAACAGCTGTGCATTTATATGCAATTTGGTGTGACATTTGGAACCTTCCACCCCTGAGAGAAGTGTCCGGACAACATTAATACCTGTTGTACAGCCAATTGTAATTAACAGTTTCAATGTCCAGCGGACATGTGTGCAACATGGACAGCTATGTATGGGGCGTAATTTTTTTGTGGGTACAGAGTGCCCTTTTTTTTTTTTTATCAGGTGAGAGTGGTATGTCAGGTGAGGTAGTCGGTATAGCTGGAGAGGTAGGTTGGGTAGGTTAACAGACAAGACAGACAAGATGCATACAGGGGAGGTGTATGACACATGTGGGGGGGGTTACACAATTGACGGGGATGGAGGTTGGGATACCCAGGGCACATGAGCCCACAGATGGCAACAGTGGAACTGATATCCCCACCCATAGGCAGTTGCCACTGTTCTTTCACAGCCCAGGACGGGGCTGTGCTGGGGGCTGTGCAGGCGGGACAACGGGCATGCCCGTAAGCTGTGCCACCCGGGCCTCAAGCTGGCGTAGGGGCCCAAGAACAGAGTCTTGGATCTCCCTTCGCACCACAGACCGGACACCTTGGAGGGTGAGTGGACGAGCTCCTCTGGCCACGCTTGCAGAGGGGGGACGGGCCACATCCCGTGCAGCGCTTCCACCCGAAGGTGGCACAGGGCCACCGGAGGAGGGTCCAGCCTGGGCACTAGTGCCAAGTGCAGTCGCCAGCTGAGGTGGGAGAGGTGGGTCCGCTGGGACCTGCCTTCCCAAGCGTTCTAGGTTTGTGAGTATGTTATGTTAGTTTGGGTTAGTGGCATATTATTCCATTCAAATTAGTTGTAACAACATGCATTGGTATTCCCATTAAACAAACACCCAGATATTAACACCATTGAACAACGGGCATATCAATATCACATGCATTATTTCAACGGAAATACACAATCAAACAACATGCAGGGTTGATTAATGGCAACAGGCCATCAGGTTTGCAGGTATGAACAGGGCACATGCAACAACAGACATGCATATATTTTTGAAACAGGACAAATGTCCATGGTTAATGAAATGTTCACATACCAATATTTAGTGAGTGTTTTAATTTGCAATTATAGGGTGGGGTGGAGAAAGAAAATGATGACACATTCATAACTTATACATTGATATACATTTGTAATAGAAACACAATTAACTTGTGGGTGATAGTTTCAAAATGATTTTTAATTGACTGTCATGCTAGACCTGTTACAGATACATCACTATCCTAGTTATTTTGAATTTGATCAGATACATCATCCTGCTACACTTTGATGACAGAGCAGGGGACAACTATGGATGTTTAGTATGTCAGACAATCATTCATTCTATCTGCAAATTGTTGACTGTCATCACCATATACAGATTTTGGCCTGAACATTCAAGATTCAGACACACTGAAATCAGTTTGGGATGTTAAGTTTTAATTCCCATATGCATTAGTTCTGTAGAACCACACTGAAGCCTATTTATTCAGGAGTTATTACTACTTTATTCATTGATACATGACCCTTTCTGTCACTCTCACACATCCTGCAATTTCACAGTTCAGGTTGGTACTTCTAGGCTTTGTTCACATATTAGACCTGTGGTGATTCCAACACTTTCCAGCAGCCTCACTTCTGTCATGATTCAGCATTTCAACAGGGGATATATCTCACATGTGATTACCTCAGATTCTGAAGCTGTACTCTTGAGACTACTGCAGGTTATACTACATTTAATTAATGGTGGGACATCTGTATTACAGCACTATTTATTTCTATCATGTATATTTCCAGTTACACTTGCATACTGATGAACTTGTTGCAGCCATACCTGCAGACTTTCACTTGTTGCTTGCACATTCTATTACTTTTAATCAATACACTGCAGTGTTCTGCTACATGCTACACTATAATATTTGTTTACAAGTACTCGGTGGGGTTACTAACCTGCATGGTGGCGCAGCCACGCCAGCCTGCGGTCATATGCCCATCGATTCATAGAGCGGACACCTGCAGCTGTAATACAAAATGAGTAATATTGGACTACACATCTCCATGGTATCAGCTAGTTGAATTCCTTACATACATAAGTAAAATGTAACTTACACAGTAGTGGGGCGTTGGGCATATCCCGGGCCTCCTGGATCCATTGGGTCAACTGGTCTTGTTTATGTCACTTCAGGTCCGCATGGTGGTGACGGACCTGCTCACCAGTATGTGGAATCCCAGTAGCACAAGTGAGATCATGAGCCAACTGGTCCCATGCCTCCGCCCTGTACGCTCCCCATGAGACCTGGCCCTGCATGAGTTGGGCCTCATGATGGTGAACTAGGAGCCAGACCATGTATCTGGACTCCTCAACGCCCCACCGCTGTGCTCGAAATCAACGTCCCTCACCTACTCCACTCATTCTGCTTGCAGGTGTATTCTACAATCGTTTATGCTGTGTATTCCCGCCTATGGGGTTTATATATGCCAATTTTCCCACACATTGCTCTGATTGGCCGTTTTGGAATTGTATCTACTTCACAGAAACTGCTTTATCATGCTCCATTTTGGATTATATCCTATATATATGCTATTTCTGCATTTCTAAGTACTGCTGTCATGGCTTAGTGGTTTGGTACCTTGACGCTAGTGCATGGTATCCTGGGTTCGAATCAGACCACTGATTTTTAATTTTCATGACTGTCTAGAAATGAGTTGAGGACCTGTCAATCAAACATGTCAAAAGCACTTTTAAGCACTTAAAACCAGGTCTGCGCTCGTTTGCGCGGAGCTAACGCATGCGCACCGGCGGTTAGCTTGTGGGCATGACGCGCACCTCCGCGCAAACGGTGTGTGCTGGGTTAAACCTTAATTGGCTAGTAACACACATGTTCAGCTAAGCACAGCTAGTTGCACACAGTTTGAGCCTGTTAAACCGGTGCTTAGCTACGGGCAAGCAATTTGCAGCCTTTGAAACACTACTCAGCTACGGGCACTCTGTCTCACAGCAGCTTAGCTATCACTATATTTCTAAATAATTTTATTATTGTATTACTTGAAATATATGCTCCATTTCATTCCATTTTACAAAAGGAAATACTTTTACATTTGTACAATACTCTCAGGGGCCTTTTTAGTGCTTATTTACAAAAAAAAAAAAGGTTGTTGTGTGGGCTCGAACCTTGCCTGCTTGCTCTTAAGCCGACAACTCTACCGCTATGCTATTACTTTTTGGCTGACTTTGCATATTTAGTTCTTATATCCTTTTCCACTGATTGCTAACTGCAGTTGCGCTAGTAGCACACCCGCGCACACGAGCACACACAGTAGCAAACATTTACGGGGTTTAAAAAAAATAAAACAGTTTTTTTTTATAACATCTGTTCACTTTTTACATTGCTGGTCTGTGGGGGCATGTGTTGTGTAGTGTGTTTATTCACATTTCCATGGCCTCTCTCGTGGCTGTTTACTTTCAGCCATTCTAGACTTCCGGGGGCGTGTCCGCTTGCAGGGCTTAGCCTACGGACACGCCCCCTACTGTCTTACACGGACCGTGTAAGAGTTACGGTGTGATTCAGCATGCCTCATGCACCTCATGCATATGCATGACATGCTGACATCACACCGTTTAACTGCAGCCTCCGTATAAGAGTTATAACTCTTACACGGAGGCTTCCTGAATCTGGCCCACTATGTATTTCTCAAGGTTGTTATTCATACAGGTTTTCAAATGCTTTTACAATGTCTCCAGGATTTGTCAGCATGCATTTTTTGTGGCATGGTCTTTTAAGACAAAATGAGGTTATTGATTCATTAACTTATTTACTTATTATCTAATTAAATGTCAGCTAATAGAATGTATTTAGTATATAAGGGATGTGGTGTTGTGTTACCTTAGATTCTGATGAAGTCTCCTTGTTGGAGATGAAAGCGCTTAATCTAAGGGTTGGATGAGTTATTTTCTTCAATAAACTGTTTTCGTTTGTCTACTTCTGGCTGCCGTTGACTTTATCAAAGAAGACGTCCTTCATTGTGTTCAGTAAAGCAAATTTGTTTACAAACTGGGGAAAAGTTCAAGGATTTACAAGAATTAATATAAAACATTATTTTCAACAGAAAGAAGCATAGAACTTATAAGTGTCATGAATGCTTGCCTTGACTATTTATTTTTGATGGGAATTCTATGATAACGAGCAAGCACCCCTAAATAAATGTGTGGAATATTTGAGCTGTGGAATGGAGGGGTATAAATTGCTCTTTGTAAAACCTGCAAGTCATTTTACATTGCTAAATTTGAATGGTTCCTGAGAGAAAGAATTTGTATGCATGTATATAACATCAGGAAGAACAATTCTAAAAATGCCTTGCGTAATCACAAGGGCCTTTGTAAAAGCTAACCAACTTGTCTTTATGGTGCTGGAAAAGATGTAGAAAAATCCAAGGGGTGGTTACAGAAAGACATTTTGTAACATATGGAATTGTTTTGGCCACTCAAATTAGTATCAGATAACCCTCCTGGAATCAATTAAAACATCTCCCGAATTTCTGTTTTAAAATTACAGGCAGAAAAATTATAAAATATTTTAACTTTACACAACTATTTTACATAATTTATATCAGTTTAGCATTATGTGTAGAAAGTCCTCTGTTTTACATTCTCTTTTTTTCTTTTTCATTTTTATGATATTTTAAATGTACTAAGATATTTGTTGCTACAGGAAATGTTAACTGATCTGTTTCATGTTTGATCATGTTATTTGGTAAAAGTATTATAAAATTAAAAACTGACACAGTGAATTTTAATTCTGAAGAAATGTGGTTACAAAAGGATGTAAGTGCTCAACTTGTTAATGAAACTGGCTTTCTTGGAGCTTTGGAGTTTATGTGTGATTTCCTGCCGTGTTTTTTTTTTTTTTTGGTTATATCTTTAGGGGCTCCCAGTACTACTCTCTAATAAAAGTCAATAATTTATTATACAGGTAGAGTTTTCAAAATATGGGTTGGGTTGTATATGGAGCCAGATTTATGCAAAGAATGAAGCACATCCAGTTACATATCTTAGTAACAGGCCCCAGTCAATAGACAAATCATATGCAGATATGTAGAAGGAGCTTTGAAGATAGTATGGGCTCTTCAAAATCTTGTTCCCTACCTGTGACATGGAAAGTTCACATTAGCAAAAGATTGTAATCCAAACACTGATCTACAGGAAAAAAATAGTAGGCATCTTAAATGGACTGTGAGATTTCAGTCTTGCAGTAGGCAATGAGGTACCTGAGTGGTATTACTAATGCAAATGTAAATAGATTGCAAAATTAGGGATCAGTTAACATAATTGGAAATGCATTTGCAACTCAAGCTAAATTTTTTCATTATCTTACAAAAAAATGCTTGTGATTTAAGAAGGGGATTAATACCAGGTGTTGAATACTTCCTTACAAAGAGAAATGTCTAGACCTGTATATTTCATCAGAGATGGCATTTATAACTATTTTTTCAGTAGAACATAACTGTTTACTGTTTTCATACCCACTACTTCTAATTATAAGTTTCATTATCACATGATAGTTATCACATGATAGAACATATTCCAGTAGTCTGGTGTGAAAGATACAAAAAGTTCTCTTTGACTTACAAATCATATTAACCACATAGAAATACAGAACAAGGGATGTTGAAAGTCTTTCCTTTTTGTTTGGAATTGTGGTTTGGATTTGGGAACTTCTAATTTGCAGACAAAGTTATACATGGGATTTTCTCTTCTCTCTAGAGTATGGACTTAATAACTTTCAGACATGGAGTTGGAAAACATTTTCTACATAGACTATAGCAGGGGAAACATAGCCTGGTTTCACAGAGACTGTAAGCTAAATTTCTTATAATCTGGCTGTGGGTCATATACAGCTACTGGATATTTTAACAGCTAAGCAGTAACACTTTTTGGCAACTGTCTTTTGTGGGACATGGACAGAGCAATCTATTTACTTCCAAATGAAATTATTCTTTGTTACATCTTTGTTTCTTCCTTGTGCATTTGATTTACAGGCTTGTATACAATGACTGTATTCTTATGTCTTTGTTGGATGCTTTCCTTTAAAGTGTTTTCATTTATTGATTTATTAAAGCTTGTAGATTATGTCTTATTTATTAGTTAGAAAAGGTAACTCACTGCATCTGTGTGACTGTTGGCATCTGCTGTTTTTGAAGACGTACTGTTTGGCTGTAAGCTACTATAATTTAATATAATAGTTGGCTCATTGAAAAGATTTTATTAACTGAGGCATTAACACTGTTTGTCTAGCTGGTATTAGCATGTAACTTTAACACAGGAAGGAATACAGTCACCTAATATGTATGACATGGGAATTGTGTTTGTGTGTGTGTGTGTGTGTGTGTGTGTGTGTGTGTGTGTGTGTGTGTGTGTGTGTGTGTGTGTGTGTGTTTAAAACTAGTTTGGTTCAGTCTCAGTGAATATATGTAAGACTTCACTAAAAGTACTATACTTGTATTGAAGTGGGTGAAATCATGGGGAGACAGTAATTATAAATATGCAAGCTGTACAGTGTAAAACCTATTTGGATGTGCAGGTGCTGGTTATAACCTGAGGAAGTAGTGCACATTTGCAGTAGGCTCTTAAGGGCAATCACCTCCTTCCATATTTAATTGCTGGAAACAGAGTGGGATTTGAGACCACAAGTATTAAAACGTAAGTTTCAAGAGACCAGTCAATAAATCTTGTGACTTACTGTAGAGAATCAAGGCAAACCTATCTAAACCTTTGTAAATCATGTTTAAGCAAATACTAGTGTATTGCCGCATCCCAACAGGCCAACAGGCTCCCATCACACCAATTCATAAAGAGGAAGTCATATCAGATGAAAACAAATTTGACCAGTCATTCAAGAAGTATTCCAATTAAATTCAAAGAGAAAGCTATATTGGAGACTCTGCAAAATAGCACCCAAGACCCATTTTTATTAGATATGGAAGAGCATAATTTTGTTATAGGTCATTCTGTGGTTCTGTAAAGTTAGCTGCACTTAGTAAAAGGTAAGAGATACATTGTTCTCTTTTTTCTGTATATACACACATTTTATAAATATATATATATATATATATATATATATATATATATATATATATATATATAAAGGATGAAAGCACACATGAGTAAATGTCAAAAGACTGAACTGGAAACATCAAAAACCCAGAAAGTTGAAAAAACAAGCAAACAAACAAAAAAGCCTCAGCATCTGTGCTTTTGTAGGGTAAAGATTAAGTCAGTTTGAAAAAATACACAGATATAAAATTCTAAAACATAATGATGAAATACTGTTAAGCATTCCAGGACAGCTGTTAATTTAATTTTACTTGAACAGTTTTGCAATATAATAATTTTGTTATTGCAAAATAAATAGGCAAACGTCTCATAGCCATGCTGGGTTGAAGTATAAAAGTTCTGCATCACTGAAAATGTTTGTAATAATAACCTAGTCAGTACTGTTTCTATCTAGGACTGAAATTATTTTAGAGAAATGTATCACATCTAATTTAAGAATAATTTTCCATGTTTCTCACAAGAACCACAAGGAAAATCTGCTGGACTTTTAGATGGCGAATGTTGGTGAATATTTCCAGTTCTCAGTTATATATGACAGAAAAAAATAATATGTTAGATACTATTTCTTAAACTTTGGTTGTAGCTAGACAAATGTGACTCTGAATCAAATGCTGTATAGCATTTCATAACTTACTTACTGTAAGTTTTCCTAGTAACTGGTCCATCCCATGTATCTAGTCACATTAAGCTCTTTTGAGTTATTGTAACAATATGGATAATGGAATTTTGTACTTGAAATAATCAGTGTTGATCTGCTTTATGAAGTTAGAATGAAGCTGATTAAATTTTGAAAGCATTCTGAATGTTACATAGTGGGAGAGGAATATACTCTACTAACTATAGTGGTCTTCCTAGAATGATCCATTGCTAATAACATCTTAATTGTAATGAACACAATGAATATCTGAGAGAGTACTATTAAAATTGTGATGAAAAGGATGAATATCTGGATGAATTCATATTTTAATTGCAATTGTACCTCACAAGACATCTACAACAACTGGAAAGGTTGCAGAAATACCTCACAAAGAGGATTACCGGCCTCAAACAGATGCCCTATGCAGACCGTCTCAAAAAACACCAGCTTTACTCCGTCGCATATCGCCTACTCAGAGGTGATCTCTGCCTAACATACAAAGCTATGTCAAACCCAGAGCTGTTGGACATGCTCCACTTAAAGAAATCCCAATCCCTCCGAGTTACATTCTCTAGGGCCCTAAACCTTGTCACCACAATAAGCAGAACATGCCAGAGGGATAGATTCCTGGCCCAGAGACTTCCCATACTCTGGAATAAACTACCTATCTATATCAAAAAAAGCTCCTCATTAGCACTCTACAAGAAAAATCTTGATGATTGGATGGGAAATAGGAAATTCACCCTGGGGATCACCTCTGTGGCTCTGCTCGACAGTGGTACAGGAAAATAATTTTCTTGGGTGGCAAAAGCCAGGTTACATTTTTGGCTGGGCTTGTATAGACCCCAGGGCCGATAGCCTAGTACCTACCTATGAACCTATGAACCTATAACCTGGATGAATATTCTGGATAGTGCACCATGTGTTCCATACTTTTTCCTTCCATTTGCCACTTTATATTCATAGCACTAGGATATTTCTAGAATATTGATAATGGCATTACTATAAGAAAACAGAGTAAAGAAATAGCAACATATGGAAGACTGGATTCCTCTAAGACCACCCATCTGAGTTTCTGAAACAACAACATTTTTGAAATTTGAGCAGTTGAAAATGTAAGTAGGTGTATTTAAAGGCCATTGCCATTCTATAATAGTATGTCTGTATAGTACGATTGTGTAAGAGCTCACTATAGCAGTAGATGTCCTATTGATCACTGTTGCAGTATTGCAATACTATTGTGTTATCTCACTGTGATAACCTGACACTTGGTCCGAGTACCTAAGCCATAAATCCTACCATATGGCCATATATCCAATGTATGATCTAAGTGCATGGGAATAAGGATACAAAAGTGGATGTCTGAGCATGAGATCTTCACACTATCTCTAAGCCAAACAACCTGGAGACACCCGAGGAAAAGAAATAGTGCTAAAATAGCATTGGAATCAGTTACTTTATAAAAGGCTCCAGAGGACAAGACTGCTGTAATAGAGTGGGCCTTAAGCAGTGAGGATAAGGGTTTGCCATGATGGGAATAACAAAGGATTTTGAAATCCAGTAGGCAATTTTTTTGCTTGAGACAGGATTACCCTACTTGGCTTCCTGAACAGAAACAAACAGCTGATCTGTCTACCTAATGGCTTTAGTCTAGTCCAGACAGAATCTGAGTTGCCTATGCACATCCATGGAGTGTAGAAGTCTTTCACACTTGTTTTGAGCATATGGAAAGAAATTAGGCAAATTAATAGCCTAGCTGAGAGACACCCAATTGACGGCTTTAGGCTTAAGGGAAGGATTCACCCTAAGAGATAACCTATCCTTATGGAAGAAGAAGGAAGAGAGGAGAGGTCATTAGATAATGGAGCTCTGAAACTGTTCTGGCAAAATTAAGGGCCACAAGTAGAATAGTTCTCCAAGTAAAAAAAATTAAAGATGCCAAAGCTGCTGGTTCAAAAGTTGGCTGGTAGGACTTTTCCAGTCAAAGTTAAGATACCAAGGTGGGGAATAGCCTTTAGAGGTAGGTTCAAATGAATGGGACCCTTGAGAGACTGCTTCATCTCAATTATACAGAGCAGGGGGGGGGGGTCAAGAAGCATATATGCAGAAATGGCAGATGTGTGCCTTGATAGAGGAATATACTAGACCAACTCTTAAGAGCTCACACAAGTATAAGATTATAGTGGTAATCCCAGTTTGAGTGGGATAATCTCTCTCTTTTTGTGATGCCAGACCAAAAATCTCCATTTGGATATATAAGATCTAGTGATTGATTTTCCTCACCTCCTAGAGAACCTGTAGCACATCCAGAGAAAACTGGTGTCTGAGTGGAATTATATTTCTATCATCCGCAATGTTAGATTGAGGGCTAGCAAGCTGTGATGGAGCAAAGAACCCTTTTTATGTGTGAGCATATCAAATCTGTAGGGTAACTTGTGATAATGACCCATGGCTAGATGTTAAAGAAAGGGGATCCAATGTTGTCTGAGCCAAAAGAGAGTCACCAGAAAGATTCTGTCCCATTTGGATCTTTAACAGAACCTTTGGGATTACAGGTAGTGGAGGAAAGGCATAAAGATGCTTCCCCTCCCTTGAAAATGAGATTGTGCCCATCCTCTAGGCTTGGGAGCAAGGATTCTGCAGCAAAACAGTTTGAGCTGTTTGTTGTAAATAGATTCAAATAGAACTATCTGAGGAATACCTGCTTCATTTGTGGTCTATATCCAGGAAGACATCCCTGTTTAGTATCCATTTGTGAGGGTCTTTCACAGACCTGCTTACTGAATCCACCAGGACATTGTCCTGGGAAGGAATGTAAACTACTTGTATGGACAGATTTGTTTTTATAGCTTGGTCTCATGCCAAAAGAGCCATTCTGCATAGTTAGTAAGAATTTGCACTTCCTGTATATAACACATGACTGTTGTGTAGCCTGTGTAAATTCTGATAGGACATGGCTTCCGTGAGTGTGAAAACACCTGTACAGTCTGAATGAGTGCTCTCATTTCTTTCACATTGATGTGTTTTTTCATTTGTTTGGTTGCCCACTGGCCCTGAATTGTTAAGGAGCCTGTCTATGCACCCCATGCTAGATCTGATGCATATGTGTGCATTTCCTGAAAGGAAACAATTGGTTTGAATGGTAGCCCTGTATTCAGCTGTACCTGAGAGATCCACCAGTTTAATTATCTTTTAAGAAAAGGAAGTAATGGGATATGAGTGTTTAGTGGGTGGCAATGTTGAGACCAGAGAGACTTCAGATACCACTGCATCTTTGTAATGTGACGTTTGGAATAGGGAGTCATTGGGATGGAAGCTGACATGAACTTCAGTGCCCTTACAATTTCTCTTGCATAACAAGCTTGAATAGGAAGGAGGGTCTGAAAGTACATGGAGAAAGTCTGTACGTTTTCTTGAGGTAGAAAGGATAGCATGAAATTGTCCAGCATGTAACCCAGAAACAATAGATCCTGTGTGGCCAAGGCCAACCTTTTTAGATTGATCATGAAGCCCAGACCCTGTAATGGGGAGACAGTGAAATTGAGATGCTTTAACAGGTCTTCCTGAGAGATGCTGTATAAGAAGGTCATTCAGCTATGTGACTATTTGAATTCCTAGAGTACTGCAAAAGGCAATAGCTAGAACTAGGCACTTTGTGAAAATCCTGGGGGCTATGGATACCCCAAAGGATAAATCAGTGAACTGAAAACATAAAGAACAAGCCATGAATCTCAAGAACTGTAAGAAGGGTAAATGGGAATGCAAAGTTAAGCATCCTTCAAATCCAAGCATATCACAAAACCTTTGGGTATGATGATGGACAGAATGGTTTGAAGGGAAAGCATTTTGAAAAAAGGGTCCTTCAGAAAGGTATTGAGATCTCCAGTCTCTTCCTCTTCTGGTTACTAGAAAAATCTTGGAATAGGAGCCTTTTCCTTCATGTAGTGGTGATGCAGATTCTATGGCACCTTGGCTGCAGAGGCACTATAAAAAAGAAGGTAGAAGTTGCACCTGTTAAGCAGGAGGAGGTGGAGTATCTCTGAAGGTTGGAATTTCCTTACAAGTTATTCATTAGCCTTGATGAATAATCGAAAAAAAAATTCACCTGTCTGAAATGATGAGCTGCCAAGCTGAGAGGGAGGATGTTAGCCTTTTTGAGAGGGGAACAGGTGGACCGAGGGTTGAAGGAAGTGGTAGAAAATAGCTATGCTGATTTGTCTGGAAACCTGGGGGTTGCAAACTTGGAGTGTCTAGTATAGTTGTCTTGAAATTCTTTCCTTGGCATTTTCCTGCCTTTTTGTGCAGATTTTGTGCCCTTTATAGCAAAATAGGTGGACTTAGTTGGATAGCAAGTTTGATACCTGAGAAGTGAGGTGAGAAAAATATGCTTGAAATCTTGTAATATTGTTTATTATTTATTTATTTATTTGCAAATATTTGAACAGGTTAGCTGCAGCTCGGTCAGACATTAAGTCCCTGTTAAGGGGGAGTCTAATAGCTTAAAATTCCAAGCAGAGACTAAAACTAATGCTTTGTCTAAACATATTCAGGAACACTTGGGACATGAATTTAGGTTTACAGTAGTGGAAAAAGTAACCCCAAATGTGATAGGGGGCCCTGGTCTCTAATTCTTGAAAAGAGAGAGCCCTTCTGAAAGCTGCAAGTTAATGCCAGCAGGTTGTCAGGCTTAAATGAACAAACCTCAATTGCTTGCCTTTTGAAATTAAAATCACTTTCTAGGTAGATTGTAGCTATGAGCTGGTATTTAGAATATGTTACTGAAATGTATGAATTTTGTGTTTTAACTAAAAGTGTATTGGGCCCTTTAATTTTGTCATTTTGGATGGGGGCTTGGCTATCACATGACTTGTTCAGTGATTTAAAAGTTCAATAAAAGCTTTCATTGTTGTGCTAGTTATTATCTGAAGAAGGTTTAGACTTTAAAATGAAAGAGCGTATCTTTATTAAAATGTTTTGTATGGTCCTTTTTCCTGTATCCAATTTTTGTTTGTAGTATTGAGTCTAATAGCTTAGCTTTGATATCCTCATGAAGGCACTAGGATCAAAGCCAGTCAAATCATACTGATGACAGAGCTAGCAGAAACTGCCAAGAAAGAAGCTTCTACTGCATCATAGCAACATTTGATAGCATATCTTGTCACTTGGGTGGCCTAAACCACCACAGAAATAGCCTTCTATTTAGTTTCTGAAACCAGAAGGTTACTTCAAGTTGACAGTGGAGGGCAATAAATTACTTAAGATTCAGCTAAGAAGAACCAAAGTTATTAAGGGAAAAATGGTCTGGACATTATAAAGAATCATATAGCAATTCAGAAAACAGTATGTTAGTAACATAATATGCCAGCTTGTAAAAATGCTTTCACGTTTTGCACTATCAAATCAGACTTAGTGTTAAAAAC
The DNA here is from genome assembly GCF_019279795.1 of Protopterus annectens. NCBI lineage: Eukaryota > Metazoa > Chordata > Ceratodontiformes > Protopteridae > Protopterus > Protopterus annectens. Next base: position 1,071,292,800 of record NC_056735.1, on the reverse strand, counting down.
CTAAAGGTAAAGAGTTTTTCATTACTGTACGTGAGAACAATAAAAAAAAAAAATGAATGACAATGCATAGTTCTTTCAATGAATACTCCCGAGGTGAAAGTAGAATGATACTACTATAGCTGACACCTGACCTTGTCATCCAGTTTCTGAGGACAACGCCAAGATCATACATTTTTGACACAAACTTATGATTGCGATATTAATCCATACAGCATCTATAGAGCACTGAAAATGGATTAATACATGACTGCTGGCTCCATATCCAATGGTGTCACAATTGAACGGACACCAAATATATCTGAACTAGTTGATACAAAAATCCCTTATGTGGACTAATATAATAACATTACACCAATGCCGTTCTAAAGTCTCATAATATATATAAAAACAAATAAACAGAATGGCACACTGCCGGGGGCAAACATTACACTGCCACAAAATTCAAGTATAATTTTTATAGTAGGAATATATTTATATGTATTGATTTTTATGTTTATCTCTAGTTCTATGTCTCTTTCAGATAAGGATTTTTGATTTTAAAAGTTTTACTGGTTTGTGATTGGATGTTGTATAGCATTTAAATGTCTGGTTAATTGCTTTTTTGCTTCATGGTCTGAAGAAGCTTATATGCAAAAGCACATAACAGTATTAAATTTGATATTTTATGGTCAATTCATTGTATGGACTGCGTGGTTCATTCACTGCCATTGTTATTCTCATAATATATATATATATATATATATATATATATATATATATATATATATATAAAATTTAAAAGAGTTAGTTATTCTACTCATAGGAGGATCCAGTGACACAGGTATAATTAATATAAATATGGGCAGCCAATATTAATAAGTACAAATGTTACTATGACTAGGTAATTTGACCACCTGAATATCATCACTTTCCTGTCTTCTTCTGCAAGTAATGACTGACAAGATTTAAAAACTTTGGTAATGCTAACTTAAGCGACATTGTTTAATATTTTGTCAGATGGAGCTAAGGATATAAATTATTTGCTGTTTCAGTTATGAAGGCTTACGTCAGTATTTTAGTGATGAATTGTGATATGTGGATGTCAGAGTTCAGTCAGAGAAGATGAAATGGTTTCTGCATGAAGCAGTAAGCCTAGCTGGTAGAATGGCTTTATTAACAAGGCATGCAGTCTTTTTTATAACTATAGCTTACAATGCACAATAACTTATAATGTCATTAGTCAAATGAAATATTCTATAATCAGGTAGTTTGAGGAAATCCAAATTTAAAACTAAGCTTACAATATTATCAGAGATGCAAACATATTATATTTATATCTTGGATCATAACATAAAAGCAAGCAGTTGCAATATGTACATAGTATAATACAGGATACACTGCTTCTGTTACCTACCAACAATTTAATTAAGGTTTTCTGTTTTCAGTCAACATTCAAAATGATTGTTATCCAGTGAAAGATATGTCACTCATTTCTCACTAAAATGTAATATTGCAACTTATTGAAGACTGCTGAAAATGGTGATTTTTTTGGAGAATGCAGATCTTTATTTATGTTTTTGGACCTGTCCATTACAAAACCCATTTACTATAGATATGTCATCCCAATATGGAAGACAATCCAGATTGGGGGGGGGGGGTACTCATCATCTATTCATTACCGACCATTCCTTTAACATTTCTAATAGAAAATGTAATAGGAAAGTTATAACTATTCTTCTGAAAGTAAATTAAGAAATTTTTCTTTTTTATGCTGATAGATAAATGTTTATGTTTATGATGATTTATGGTGTCAAGACATACCAGAATGAAAGGGTTGCTTTTCAAGATAATTATTAATATCTATTGAAAGGGCATAAGATTATCTCACCAATTGTTCCAAGTGTAGACTATGTTGCTAGAATATATTACATAATTTAGTAAATTTAGAACTGAACTGGAGCCATAGTGCCAAATACTAGGACCATGTCTTTCACTTTTGTCAGAGAGTCCTAGATGATTTACCTTATAAATCTATTATTTAAAGTACAAACTACAAAACTATGAAACTTATTTTGCAGTTAGTAATGTGGATGTATGATACTTCATTGGGGGAGATAGTATTACAGAATAATATTTGAAAAGCTCACAGGTGTGATAGCAGAAACATATTAATATTATTATTATTATTATTATTATTATTACATGTATCTTAAAGGTGTGAAAATTAACTATGACTTTTGGAACATGTAATCAACTGAATGGCAGCGAGATACCCACCCCCCCAAAAAGAAAAAAAAAATAGTCTATTCAATTTTTAAACTGTTCTCTTTAATTTGTTCATTTAATTAGGTCCTCAAGCAAACATATCAAGCATTAAGGCAAACATTTTAGATTCTCCAAATGATATAACTTAAAGGAGAACTACACCCACAGACTGAAAACATGTTTATTTTATCATGTCTTGATATTTCCTACTTTTTAACACCACTTTTGGAGTCTATGTACATTTTTTATATTTTTAAATGTAATTCCAGAGTCTGCCAACATGGGCTCTGGCATCTTTTATTTTAGTCTACTTCTAGGTATCCCACATTGTAGTGTTTGGCTTTAAAATATTACATCATAGCCCCGGAGCTTTTGCCAATGCATTGACTTTACATGTGTTTTCACGTATACCCTGCCTTCTTTTAGTCATCAGATTTAATTACCATTTCTTGCTTTTCAATGGCTACTTAAAAGACAAACATGGAAAATCACACAGAACAGTATTCTCAGTGTTTCTTACTTTTTTCTTTTTAACGTAACCATTTTTTATTATTTTCTTATGTCCTTAAACTCATCTCCCCTCCCCCTAAAAATCTCCCCTTTATATCTGCCAAAGTAGCAAATGTGAGCTGTTTGCTGCTATGATTGATAGCTCACAGCAGGAGACAAAGTTCATGTGCTGAGAATACTATTCTGTGTGATTATCCCACTAAGCTTTTAAGTAGTCGGAAATTAAAAAGCTCAAGAAAAAGGGTTCATGTAGCATCTTCAACACGAGTGACTGAACTTCATTAAAATGTATAAGACCAGTCCATAATAATAAAAACAACAGATTTTTAATAATCAAAAGTAAACACAAAATATATGGTTAAGCACTTTCGCCCCTCTAACAAAATGGGATTTCATCAGAAGGAAATTTTTCCCACCATTCAAAGGTTTAAATAAAAATGTAAGTATGTCACATGCACCACTTTATCCAATCCAATTAAAACTCTCAAAAAATAAATAAACAACCATTAAAACAACCATAGGGAAATTATGAAACCCTTGCATATTATTACTATAAAAATCAATGTACTATAAAATAAACAATTATGGCAAACAGTATAAAAAATTATCTAAAAATTACTGGCACAACATTTTAAGACTGGAGTGATGGATAACTGGTCATTAAGGATCAGTCCAAAAGCTACCCCAACCATAATTGCCAAGCCAGTTCTTTATATTCCAAATTAGTCTCCCATGGTCCATCCCTAATATCAAAGGGAACAATTTCTAATAACCCAAATGAGAACTTTGCCGAATTACATTCCAGTGTATGTTTGTAAAGTCCATTGTTGCTATGGCCTTTACCTATGGTGTAAAGATGTTCATATATTCTTTTTCTGAACTGCTGCTCAGTCTTACATAGAATCTGGAACAAACTTTACAAATAGTGATGTACACTACCCACTTGATTTTACAATTACCTGATGTCAGGGAAACTTTATATGGGAATCTATCAAAAGTGAACACCTCCTGCTAATACAGCAAAGGGCATTGATTACAAGCCCCACATTTCTGAGTTCCCCTTGTGGTGTTAGTTTTCATACCCATCAGCTGTTGCAGAAGATTTTTACAGTTTCTACCGGTCTTATAAACAAACGTAGGTCTCTCACCCAATCTAGTGAAGACTTCATTATTTACCTTCAATATGTTCCTATTTTGAGAAACTATTTCTTTAATTTTCTTCGATGCACTACTAAATGTAACAACCAAGGAGTTACTAAAGTGATTCATCACATTTACAGTGGGGGCTCTGCCTGAGTTGCTAACAACTTGTTCTGTCCCTAAAAGGGGTTTGCACCTTGAAGAATTAATTATAAGGTTCTACTTACTGTGATGGATCCGAAGTCTTCTTAAGACACTAGGTCTTGCTGGCTGGATTCTGCTGAAATCAAAGTCCAGTTATAATTGCATTTACAGTCTGTTGCCCACAGAAACTTGCAGAGTGTACACTGATGCAGCACCAAACTCTGAGCAGTAACCAATAAATAACTTTTTATAAACAAGCCACACATACTACTTTACTTCTCAAACAGCATGGATGATATAAGAGATATAATACAAAAAAAATCTCTAACAATGTTATCTGCTATAGTCTCTTTATAGTGGTTTTACATCCTGTTTTTTTCCTTGATATAATATTTTGGTCTTTGTATGAAAACATCTGTTTGCTGGTGTTTGCATAAAAATATGTTTTCATTCAGTACTGGTATTGTCTTTTAAGGAAACATCTTGTGCAAATGCTGATTTGATGAAAGCATATCCATTCAAACTTCCTTGCTTAACAGTCATATAATAGAAACATATACAGATTGTTTTCCTGTTTTCCATTATTTAAAGAAGATGCATACATCCTGTTTTTCACATTTTTGCTCTTATTGACAATGTGAAATGCATACATTCTGTTTTTCACATTTTTGCTCTTACTGACCATGTGGAATGCATACATCCTGTTTTTAAGTCTGTAAGAGGTCAGCTTTTTTGCAGACAGTGTGAAATGCATACATTTTTGCTGATTCTGTAGGAGACATGCCCATTAAGCAAAGTCCTTATTTTTCAAGCCACAGTCATTTGATATGGATGCTAATCACATATTGCTAAACTCGATTTCTAAATTTAAGCAAGCTTTATTTTATACCTTATTAATGTTACATATTTGTAGCAGAATTACTTTCAACCTTAATACCTTGTTGAGCATACTCTAATAATTCCCTCTTTTGTTTTATTTTAAGCCAGGGGTACAAATTCAGCATTATTCGATAATAGTTTTTCATTATGATAATTAACAACAGTAACTTGACTAACTCTTGTTAAGCAGACTTTAATACATGTAAATAATATGCAACCAAGCACTACAATAATGATAAAATAAATTAAAAATATAATGATCTTTCCTGTCCATCCTGCAAATAGACTACGAAACCATTCACTTCAATCATCATTCCAGTTTTTTCTAGTATGTTGAGACACTTGTGCAATCACTTCTAAATATGCTTTTACATATTCTGTTTTGTCTGGAATAAATGTACAGCATTATTCTCCTATTAAAGCACATGTACCCCCTTGGGATCCTAGTATGTAATCTAATGCCATTCGATTTTGTAAAATCATAGTTCGTATAACTGTCATTCCGACAGTAATGTCAAGGACTGCATTGAAAGTGGCATTTGCCAATACCTCAACTAATTTGGATAGTTTTCTCAGCTCCCAGATGGCTTTTGTAGCTCCATACCAAGGGAAAATACCCGCATCAGTGATTACATCATCTCCTAAATCCATATCTTTTAATTTAATATAATAAAGATTTTGATGAAAGGTACGTGCTGTATCTAAGGTGTCTATTGGATTTTCGGGACTTCAATCACAGGTAATATATCCCTTTTCTTTTTTGCATTTCTAATGTTTCCTCTTGGTAATTATTTTACATGATGCATTGCTGGCACCACTAACCCTATATAACAGGTGCCATCTCTTCCCTTTGGTAACCATTTATAAGCAGATTTGCCATAGATGTAATATAACCCATCTGACAGAGCAACACTGCTATTTACCAGATTGCCATTTACTTGCCCCATAGTAGGAGTTATATCATGTACAACTGTAAAGGTTTTATCTGTTTTACTTTGCCAACATGTAATATTGGTTTTACACTCATTTTTATCATTTTGTGAAAAATGAAACACTGCTATGTCACTTAATATTAACTGACACTTAATTGGTATTAAAATAGGAAAACCATGAAAAAAATACTCCATGTACTGGTATGTGGTTGTGAAAGTTTATCATTTCAATTGTTTGAATACAAGTACTATTACCCACTGGAACAGTTCCATTTTGTCATAAACATGTGAGTCCCTGCATTATAGCAGATAACTGTACTCTTGCTTTATGTAGCTGTACATTTATGACTTGGACTTCTGTCTCATTTATTAATACCCTCCGACTACTAAGGGAATTTAGTGGAATAGGTATTAAAGGCATGATCCCTGTTATTTTTGGTATTAAACTACATACTCAACAATTAGAAACATTCATGTTTTTTGAATACCAACATTGTCTTGCCAAAAAGGTATTAAAAGATGGTGACCAGTCTTGTTCACTTATCCACATTTTTTTACTTTCTTTTTTATGTAATGTTATGGTTTCATTAACAGGTTGTAAATACAATGTAATGCTAAGCAATACAATGATAATTAGTATGACAATTATTATTGCTTTAAAAGCCATCCTTTAAATAAAATTTCCATTGTCAATTGATTTTGCCTTTGGTCATCTGAAACTGGATTTCCAAAAAGATGCACTTTAAACCATCCCCGGGATTCATGAACCTTGCGCCAGGCGCCAGCATAGCATCGGCGTTATAACGCCAAATATGGCTGCTTAGCGATTCAGGTATGAATGAATCCCACGTGCACTACCGGCGGCGGACCGTCTCCGCCCGCGAGGTATGCAAAACACACTGTGTGCGGTATTGCACCATGCAAATGAGGGCAAATAGCGATCCACTAAGGGCGCAGGTGTAAGCGTGAGACGCGGCAATGTAAACCAAAAACGGTTTACATTTACCCAAACATACCGGAGGAGTAACGGAAGGCTGTCAAAGTCAGGTATCATATAGGTGCAATATGCCAATGTGGAAAGGCACCGAGAATGTCCAAAGAAAATATGCACAAAATGTAAAAAATGACATAAATGGCACGTGCGTAGAAAGAACAGCAGACCCCGGGATATGTGCACAGAAGTTGCAAAGCAATGAAATAATATGACAATGTCCTAAAAGAGCAGTAGAACACAAATCAGCTGCACAGCCACCACACACCATAGTATGTATGTAAAGCTGCAACCCCAGCGCAATGGTTGTCAAGGAGTGGTGGCGTGTCCGTGCCGTAACCATGTATTAGTAGTCAATTCCATGCAAATGAGGCAGATAATAGTGAATCGCAAAAACGGGCGCGGCGTAAGGATGGAGCAAGCGGCGTGCGGTACTACACCGAGGAGTGGCTTACACGAGATACATGTCAACCACAGAGGGGTGTGCCACTGTAGGAGGAAGGATATTGGATGTCAGCAAATCTGGGCTGTACAATGCACATCACAGCATCAGGACTGGCGTGTTAGGAAATAGATGTGCTGAGAGTACATAATGCGCGTACAAATGCGTATTGCACGAGTATGACTACGTTCCTAAACCAGTCATGTGGACGGCCTCACCGTCAACAACCACGGATATAGGAAGGTAATGCGGAGAATATGAGGAAATGCGGAAGCAGTGTAAATGGATCCGTAATGAGCAATTAACACCAATCAATGCAGGAAGGGCAAACGCCGGCAGCTGATAACTCTGCATGCAGACTCCTGCATAACAGGGAAAGGGAGGCATATGAGTGCAAAGATAGTAGGGGATGTAGTAGAAATGCAAAGAGCAAAGAACCGAAATAGCACAGCCAAGTACAGAGGTAGCATAACTGCGGCTGCAGATAAAATGCATCATATGCCATGTGCCTGCAGGATGCAGTAATGTAAGATGCAAGGCGAAGGCAATGCAGGCAATTAA
>NC_056735.1:1071170732-1071284457 GCF_019279795.1 Protopterus annectens | reverse complement strand
GAACCCGACTTGTCCACATGTGTACAGTTATGTGCACCATGTCGTATGCAAACCTAGATGGTTTGGACGGGTACATACTACATGCCGGATGTACACATTCTGATGACACATTCACATGCAGCCATTTACATATCTGTACCTGCGGTGGGTTGGTGACATGTGGGGTACGTATTTGGCCGCGTGGCATTGCCTAACACAAACATCTTACCACAGTTCAGGTATGCACATTGTGTGTGGTTGTATAGCTGCACACGGATGCTAGCAGGTTTGGGTGCAGGGGTATACATGGGTGTGACTGACATGTACAATGAGGCTATTGTGTAGTACATCCGAATGCATGGGTTCTGCTTCTGGATATTACACTTCATCATACACCATCCAGTGTATGCAACAGAGACGTTGCTGGGTCTGGGATATGTTGCTATGCACATGTTTGCCTGTGTTTGAGGTATCTTGCTTCCTTACTGTTGTTATGTCAGCACAGCTACCCGGCTATGTACTGTCACTACTGCTTGTGACCATTATGGTTGGCACCTTTTCCAATGCCCATAGTGGGGCATGTTATGTGGGCACTTCGAAATTTGCAGGACTACACATACCCAGGGCTAGTGCAGTTGACAGAACTTCACTTGTTTGCCATACTATGAGCTTATTCTGTAAGCGTTTGGGTTCCTTATTTATTTTCTTATGCCATGTCTGTGTTCCATATCGTAATGTATATGTTTTATGCTACTATTTACATGTATATTGCGGGAATTTGCGTGGCAGGGGATTTGAGGTCATTTTCCATTTTTACGATTGTTGCAGGGACACGACTGTCCAATCAGGGACTGTCCATGGCACATTGGGACAGCAGGTAACCCTGGTGACCATGCCCATGTCGCTACTGGGGTTTCCACCTTTTCCATTTTCCGATCTGGGATATTTCCGGGACTCACATCTGACTTTACAGGCTGACACATACAAACGGTCACTATATAGCATAGAAATTCACTTGCTTGCCTAAATAATATGCTTATTATTGTGGCAATTTCCTTGCTTATTCTGTTTTTTGTGTCATTTAGGTATTTCTGTTACAGAAATAACCAATTCATGCTACCATTACATTAAATACGGGATCTCATTGTGTCCTACAATCGTAGCACATCAGCCATTTCTAATACGTTTTTGGGACACAACTGTCCATGGAGTGACTGCCCCAACCAAAGTGGGACAGGTGGTGACCTTAGTCGCTGCTCCTATGTCGGTGCAGCGCTGACATCTTGACTGTACACCTTCTCTGAGTGTAAACACTGACAGTGCATTGCGGGACTAACGCGGTCTTATGCGTATCCTTTGCTCCTTGGACGGGTACACTTATGCCTTCGTGGCTTCTATTTGCTTCTCCGTTAATTTGGGATGGGGACTATGTTGCATACTGTACGTGCGTTTCATTCTGCACAGGACCTGGCTGCTGCCATTACTATTGTGGGCGGACCGTGGCTGTCAGCACATTAGGTTGCTCACCTCATGCCGGCTTAGACACGCCTCCAGACGCATCCTACCTGGGCTCGCTCACGTACACTACGCACGTGTCTGTGATTCCGGTGCACTCTCATTAATATGTATATGGCGCTACTGCGCCGGATATTCCATGCACCGCCGGCGCAGGCCTTACGCCGGCCTTGCGCCGAGCTTCATGAATCCCGGGGCATGTCAATTTCATTATGTTTTTTTTTGTGTTGGAAACCTACAAGAGAAAACACTTAATCAGATTTACATTGCTCACTGTTTTTGATCATTCTTAGTTGATCTTTATGTACCCTCATTGTTCTTTTTTTCTTTTGATTTTGTACAGTAATGGTCCAATTTATTCCACTACTTTAAAAGTGCCTTGCCAATTGCTAGCCCATGGTCCTTCCATTTGGAATGTTTTTACTAGTACTTTTGTTCCACAGGGAAGGTTTTCTTCTGCTGGTAATATTGGCACCTTTTTCCATAGATTGAATGCCTTTTCCCCTGCATTATAACCACATATGGCAGTACATTCTTTTAGCCATTCCTAATGTTTGATGATTTCTAGCATGGGCCTACCGTTAGGAATATCTGGGTCAAATGGTAATTGTACAGGCATTTTATGGCCTGTTATTATTTCATACAGGGAAATACCTGTTTTGCTGTTTGGTACCACTTGAATACCCATTAAAATACCAGGCAGATGATGTATCCATGTATTGCCCTTTTCTAAGCATGCCTATTTTAGATGTTCTTTTAATGTCCGATTCATATGTTCTACAATGCCATTAGATTGTGGATGGTATGGTACATGAAACCTTTGCTATATGCCTAACAAATTACACATTTGTTTAATGAGATCACTAACAAACTGTGGGCCATTGCCTGACTGTATGACCAGTGGCCATCCCCAATGGCAAAATATATTTTTCCATAACGTTTCTGCAGTTGCTTTTGCTGTTATTGTTTTGGTAGGAATTGCTTCTACCCATTTTGAGAAAACATCCACTACTACCAGTAGGTATCTATAACCTCCCTTTGCTGTTGGCAGAGGACCTGCATAATGTATTTGAACTGCATACCATGGCCTATCTGCTGGCTGCACCCAATGTAACTGAGGCCTTTTGCTTTTAGCGTTTACCTGCAGACAGATTAAACATTCTTCTACAATTAGCTTGCAGACCTTTTTTAAATTTGGGTTCCAATACTTTTCTTTTACAACTGCCCATAGCTTATCAGCTCCTACATGTTCCAGTATTTGGTGATTTAACTTGATCAACTGGCGTGCCAACTAAAATGGACATATTACAACCGTAACCCCTTGGAAGTAGTGTATACATAGTACTCCTTTGATGTTATACCTGCTAGTTTGCACTGATCAGTTTCTTCTTTTAAGCCCTGTTGTGTTTATATATTTACAAGGTCTTTTTCTATTGACTCTTTGGCTAATTCTTTTAAGACACTATCTTCTACAATGGCATATTCATATTCTTGAAGTTCTTTTCCATTTTGTGCTGCTTGTTTTGTCAAAGTATCAGCTAATGCATTTAACCTGTAAGTTTCACTGGTTGGCTTTTGATGTGCTTTTACTTTCAAAAGTATGTACTGTCCCTGTTGATTTGATATTGTTATAACTTTATATATACCTTTTAATACTTCACCATGCCATAATGGTTTACCTGCACTATCTACAAATCCTCACCTTACCCAGGTTTCCATATGCAGTCTTAAAGAATTTACTACATAAGCACTATCTGAAAAAATGTTAACATGGTTGTAATACTTTAGCACATATAGTAAGGCCTCCAGTTCAGCTCTTTGAGCTGACGTGTCTTGGTAACTTGATTAGTTTGGGAGAACCCAGTTGTGAATTCTCTGGAACTATGGCAAATCCTGTCCAATATCTGCCTTTGTCCCAATATCGTGCTCCATCCACAAAGATGGATAGCTTAATGTGATCAAAATTAGATGCCAAAAATTTCACATCAGATGACATTATCTTTTCTAAACAGTTATGTTGTTTCCCTTCATATCCCATATAATTGGACACATAGTATTTGTCCCCTGTCTGTACAGTGACAGTTTTCATTCTGAAAAGTGCCATCCATTTTGCAAAGACTGCCTGACTAATACCATCTGTAATTTTATTCATTTCAAAATTGTCTATCAGAGCTTTTACTGCTTGATGTGGTGTTTGCACTATAATGCTGGAAAATACAGTTAGGTACTCAGTTTGTTTAATACCCCAGTAAATGGCTAATAATTGCTGTATACATTGATGGTAGTCCAGTTCTACTGGCATCATCTTCCTACTACAGAAAGTGATTGGATGTAATGTTTTTTCCATTCTATTGTCGCTACCATGTGGCCATTCCTGTAGTAATACCACCAACAGTGTATTTTTCCCTGCTGCTGCTTGTAGTACAAATGGTAACTTTGGTGTGGGTACTACTAATTCTGTAGCTTGTGCTAATTTTACTTTTATTTGTGAAAATGCCTCCTCTTCATGGGGTCCTCACTCTAAAAAGGTGGATTTCTTTTGTTCCTGTAACATTTTGTATAGCGGAGCAGCCACGGCTGCATAATCCTCTATAAATTCCCTTTTGTAATTCCTGATTCCCATGAATTTATGTAGGTCTGCTATAGTCAGTGTTTTTTTTCCATTTGTAAAATGCCTTGCATATGCATAGAGCAAGGAGACCTTCCTGTCGGTTTTATAATAGTACCTAGAAACTTGACTTATTGTGACATAAACTGAATTTTTTCACTTTTAACCTTAAACCCTGCCTGCTGTAGAGTATAAAAAACTCTTTTAAGAAGCTGTACATGGTCTTCTACTGTCTCTGACTGAATCAAAATGTCACCAATGTAATGTAACACTGAATCATCCTTTTCCAAATGATGTAGAATGGATCCTACTGTCTGATGAAAAATAACTGGACTATTTTGAAATCCTTGTGGTAACCTTGTCATGACATATTGCTGGTTTTTAAATGTAAAGGGAAATCTTGGCCAATCTTTTTTTCTGAGTGGTACTGCAAAAAAGCCATTTGCTAAATCTATTACTGTAAACCACTTACTTTGGAGCTTAATATGTGCAGCCAACCCTGGGACTCCTGGAATAAAATGTGCTCTAGGAGTAGCATATTGATTAACCTTCCATAAATCAATAACAAGACAATACCTACCATCTTTTTTCTTGACTGGCCAGATTGGTGAATTTGTAGGACTGTTGCCTTTTTGTATAACCCCTTCCTTTTCCCATTCTGCAATACATTTTCCATATGTTCTTCTGCCTCCCTAGGAATAGGATATTGTTTTTGAAAAGGTGGTATATAGTTTTGATCACTTCCTACCCTTACTGGGCTTTCTAGTTTCCCACAATCACTGGGACCCTTGGATCACAGATTTGGGAATTGCTGCTGTAAATGCTTCCACACATCCTCACTGTCTGTATTCACATATCCTGTAGGTTTGTCAGATTTTTCAGGTATAGAGATTGCATAACAACGTGTACTTTGCTCTCCCTCTCATTTTTGCTTGTCTCCTATCCACAGGATTCCATTACTTGGATCAATTACTATGCCCAAAGGCTCTAAAATGCCCATACCAATAATGGTATTTGAGCAAGCTGGATGCATTAAAAATGCATCCTTCCATGTCTGTCCCTCTTGGCTAAACTTTATGTCCACATTTTGGCTACTCACTGCATAGCATCCTGTGCCATTAAATGCTAAAATGCAAATCTTTTTTATAGGATTCACAGGTGGGTCTATATTAAATTCTCAAAAGCCAACAATGTAGAATCTGAGATTGTCGACATGAGAATCGAAACTGCAGAGCATCGAACAAGTAAATGGAAATCTCCGTAAGGGGCAATTTCCATTTACTTCAATGTAGTGCAGTCTCGGAGTTGGTATATTTAAGTAGCAGGGGATGTGGGTGGTGCAGGGGGGCTTGCCCCCCTGCCTACACCATTTCATTTTTTTTTTTGTTTTTGTTTTTTTTTTTCTACACAGTCGATGTTTTAACAGTTCAATCACTAAAGGTAGACCTTTAGTGATTCAAACTGTTGAATATTCAATGTTCTAATATAGACCCTTCACAGGTAACTGTCTGTTTGTGACAGATACTGCTGCTCCTGTGTCTAATAAGACATTCTTCCATAGTGACCCCTCTACCCAGATATCAATCAGTGGTTGTCCATCTCAATCCTTTTTAAAAGTAGACAGGAAAGATACCAGAGTAGGGGGGGCACATCCCTATTGTATGGAGATCCACTCATCCTCCCCTTTATTGTCAAATGCAATATGACATACCTTAAGTTTTTGCTTGTGATCTTCCTCTGTGTCTGAGTGATCTACATATTTAGGCTTTTCAATCTCTTTTCTTAACTGCTGCCTAGCTATTCCCTCTGCCTGTTCTATCAAATGTTTTGGATTTGCAGATGAAACTGCTTAAAAATCTACAGGGCATACTTTCCCTTTTCCTGTATACAGATGGCCCTTATAGCTATTTTTACCAATATTGTAAGGTTTTTGTACATAATCCTTCTTTTCTGACTTTTCTTGTAAATTGCTTGGCTCTGTTTTTGGAAACACCCCTGTTCTTCCTTCTTTTTACACCAGGCTTTGTAATGATCACAATTTTGCTTAACATGCCTTATTTATTTTACAAAAGAAACATGTTGATGCCTTTTGTTCATTACCTGTGCCTGATCCTGGTGATATAGACAGGTCTGTATTAGCAAATTGAAAAACCCTTTAAGCGAATAACTAAACGTCGACACCTATAACGCAAACCGCAAAAATCCCAAATACAATAAACAGCGAAAAATAAAATAACGAACTGTCATAGTCGGCCAACCCCACCACCCGCTACATACTACCTACCCAAACAAAATAAATAAACCACATGCATACCTGTTTAGGATGTTCGGTGTTTCCGTATTTCACGCAATACATGTTGCTGTTTTTGTATTCGTGATTACGGTCATTTGATCTGCTAATAGGAACCCAATATAGACATAGAGGCAGGAGCTGGTGGTGCAGATGCAGCTCTTTCTTCTGGAGGATGGTCACACCACCGTTGCCTTTTACCCTGTTTTTTTACTTCACCAATTATCTCAAATGGCTCACTATCATCTTTAAATGCAAATATATGGTGTGAGTATAATGTCCCAACATAGGCCATTGTCCGTCCCCTCATTAATTTTTGTACCAAATCAGTGAGGGTATCAGAATTTTCTTCATAGATACATTTAATATCCTCTGGAACCCCTTCCACTTGCTCTAAAAGCAATGTATTAGCTGTTTTGTATTTCTCTTTTTCCCATGTCTCTATCTGATTTTTGATATATAATTTGAAAGGCAATCCTAAAATGTTTCTGATTTTTGATATATAATTTGAAAGGCAATCCTAAAATGTTTACTTTGTTCCATTAATTTATCTGTAATAGTAATTCTGAAATTATCTAATAACTTAGCTGTGAGCAGCTGCCCTTGTGTAAATGTCATTAGAATGACTGTCATACGTCCTACTTTAGTGTTTAACTGAGAAGCATCTTGCTTTAACTAAATGAAAGTTTTAAAACATTTGGGCGTGAAAATCCAGAAACATCTAAGTAATGCATATATCCATATACCAGATCCTGCTGTATATGCCACCCATTCTTCAAATGCAAGCATGTTATAAAATATGCCTTTTTTATCATTCCACTGTGGTAAACTCTGTAATAACCTAAACTGTGTATATAAATCTGTAGTGGTTCTCTGTCTCTGTTCTATAATTTGGACTTGTTTTGTATTTTTTAACTCTTCCTTAAGCTGGGATATCAAGACAGTATTTTGTAGGTTAGTCTCTCTTAATTCATCTAATTCTTTTTACTTTTCCTTCAAAAGCTGTTTAAGGTCTGTCATTTCTGCCTGTAATTGTTTAAAGGATGTATGATACCTGATATTAGCTTCCTTTGTTGACTGCAGGGCTCCTAAGAACTTTTGACAGTGGTCTTGGATGTCATTCCTGAACTTTTTAAACTCACCTTGTTTATCTTTTAAGAATGTATTAAATTCTTCTGTCAATTTATCATAAGCCTTGTTTCTGTCCTCATTTGTATGTGTAGTTGTGGCATCATTCCATGCTTATACACAATTTTTAAAGGGTGTCACAAGATCTTCAGAAGATTCTGTCAATAACTGATGTGACTGTTGTAATTCAGAAATTAATGTACTAACAGGACATAACTGCTTTACATCTGGATATAATGAAAACACTTTACCCTTAGTTAATTCTTTATCATGAAAAGGTCTGTTTTCACAGTCTATTTTTTGAGCAATATCTTGCAATACTTTTTTATGGCATGGCATGCAAAATGCAGTTTCTGTTGAATCACACAATAAACATTTACTATGATATACTTAATTTTGTGTTGCAAATACCAATCAAACGTTACAATCCATTTACATAATGGCTGTATGTTAACTTGCCCTAATAAGGTTTTACATTTACTAATGTGATGTGTATACCAACATTTCAATTTACTCCATATTTTATCTGGTTGTTCTGCTACTTTAAGAGTAAAGTTTGGCTTATACTTGCTTGAATTCTGTCTAATAGCATCCATACTAAAAATGTGACACAGAAAATGGTCTTACCAGTTAGCAAGAAAACAGGTGATCAGACTGTTTTGCTGATGGCTGGAAATTTTTTAGAGTCACTTGAGAAGCTGGTGAAACACAACAGACAGTGGACTGCTGTGAAAAGTAGATGTCCACCTTTTCATGAAGAATTAATGGCACTGCAACTTTCCTGGACTGTAGGCTCAATCTGGATTCAGACGTCTGAGAATCTTTACTGCTGAAAGCTGCATAAACTGGAGTACTTCTGCTTAGGATTTACACATATGTACAAATTTTACTTACTGCAATTTGACTGAAGTGACCCTCTGCAGGCCTTACCATTCCCACTGTGTGTGAATGCAGGCTATCTCACCACTGAAGAATTCATTATAAGGTGCTGCTTACTGTGATGGATCCGAAGACTTCTTAAGATACTAGGTCTTGCTGGCTGGATTCTGCAGAAATCCAAGTCTAGTTATAATTGCATTTACAGTCTGTTGCCCACAGAAACTTGCAGAGTGTACACTGATGCAGCACCAATCTCTGAGAAGTAACCAATAAATAACTTTTTATATACAAACCACACATACTACTGTTGCAGCTTTAGTTACACTTCACTCTTTACTTCTCAATATGAGAGATGCAATACAAAAATATATCTCTAACAATGTTATCTGCTATAGTCTCTTTATAGTGGTTTTACATCCTGTTTTTCTCCTTGGTATTCTATCTTGGTCTTTGTATGAAAACATCTGTTTGCTGGTGTTTGCAGAAAAATATGTTTTCATCCTGTGCTGTATTGTCTTTTAAGGAAACATCTTGTGCAAATGCTGACTTGATGAAAGCATACCCATTCAAGCTTCCTTGCTTAACAGTTATACAATAGAAACATGTACATATTGTTTTCCTGTTGCTCATTCTTTAATGAAGCTGCATACATCCTGTTTTTCACATTTTTGCTCTTACTGACAATGTGAAATGCATACATCCTGTTTTTCACATTTTTGCTCTTACTGACCATGTGAAATGCATACATCCTATTTTTATGTCTGTAAGAGGTCAGCTTTTTTGCTGACAATGTGAAATGCATACAGGTTTGCTGATTCTGTAGGAGACATGTCCATTAAGCAAATTCCTTATTTTTCAAGCTACAGTCATTTAGTTTATAATGCTAATCACATATTGCTAAACTCTATTTCTACATTTAAGCAAGCTTTATTTTATACCTTATTTATGTCACATATTTATAGCAGAATTACTTTCAACCTTAATACTTTGTTGAGCATACTCTAACACACCTACTAATCCAATCTTTCACAACCATCATGCAAATATTGTCCAATAAATTGGCAGGGTAATTTCTATCTAACATCATTATGAAAACCATATCAACTTCCACTAGGAACATGTTAAAATCTCATTCTTGCTGTTCTCACCAGTTTTGCCCTAAAATATGTTTTTACAAAAATAAGGATGGCTACTGTGAAGGTTCAGATAGCTGTTGTAGAAAGATAATTTTCTAAATATTTTAGATCCAAAACTACTATGATTATAATCCTTAAAATAGCGATATCCAAATAATCAACTGAATCTACTGTATATATATGAGCAAATTTGAAGAAGGATGTTGTATTGTTGATATATGCTAAAAATCATTTAGTGGTACCATCAATGCCTTTTCATAATAAAAATGTCATCCAGGCAATGACAATAGAGGTGCCAATAGTTCTGGTATTCTAAATCAAAAGCAAATTGTCTCTCCCAACGGCACATTACCAGATTTGCGTATGTGGGTCCATAGTAGGCACCCATAGCTATGCCTTTTATCTGGTTGAAATATTTCCCCAGAAAACAAATACAATTAGTACATAAAATCAAATCCATTAGTTCAATTATAAAATTCACCATCCTAGTTTTCAAAGTTGTAAGTTTGTGGTAGCTGAATGATAATATTCCAGTCCAATTTGAAGTGGAGTACTCATGAATAAATCTTTCACATCTATAGTGTAGAAACTGCAAAATGGATAAAAACACTGGGATTTTATTTTTGGTAGAAAATCTCAAGAATCCTTCAAAATATAACCAATAGGGTCAATATACCCTTGAGCACCTGGTCGATAAAAACTGCTGAAAAATAAGTTGTGGAATTATGTACCTAGACAATATGTCTAAGCTGTGGAGTTGAAATGTCTTTGTGGAGTTTGAAAGGTCAGCAGGATGGAGGTGTGATGCCCCACTACTGGTCCAGTAATCAAGGAACCTCAATCCTCACCATTAGCACCAGTGGGGGATGTACATTGGGAGGATGACAGGTACACACACACTATTTCCAGATACAGCTCTCTCTGCATCAAGTACAGTTTCTCTTAAGAGGACACAGAGACCACATTCCAGGGCTGGTTTCTTCCTCTTTCTCCAGATCCCCAATAAGACTCCCCACTGGCACAGCTATAGGGTTGAGATCTCAGCTGAGTGGCCAAGCCAAGACCTCCAGTATCCTCTCTGTCCAGCCAGTGCTTTGTGTCCCTGCCCAAGAAACTGACACACACACACACACACACACACACACACACACACACACACACACACACACACACACACACACACACACACACTTTGAAGTTTGATTTTGGTGCATACACATACCTGGGAAAGGCTGACACAGGTATACTAGTTATGCCCCATTCTGCCCAGACTATAAGGTAGTTATCACTGCAACCAGCCAGTTCCTTATCAGCTATTTTAAGGCCCTTAACAAAAGGGTGTCCAATTTTACTGTGTAATGTTATTATCAATACAAATGTTAGTTTGACCAAGAGCAAAGCTAATAGGAGTGGCCTACACAGTGTCACCAAATAAATATGCAAGTACTCTCAGAGCTTAAATATGTCTAGACAGACCAGCCGCAAGGAATGATTTAAATATATTTAATAATAAATATTAAAAGAACAAGAAAATGCTTAATATATATTTACAGTAACAGCAGAGCTCAAAATCATAGGAAATATTCAAAACAACATTGCAGGACAGTCTCAAATAAATAAAGTAAAAATATCGAAGCCATGCTTTTCTATATTACTGATTATATCTAAGAGAATTACTACAACCTAGTACACTTAATTAGAGCAGCAAGGCAGATGTGACCAGATCCGCTTGCTGATGTCAGGTCAAAGACAGAATACAGTATGCTATATCTCTCTCTCAGAAAGTTCTTACATTAATATCTCAAATATTACTGCTGGGATAGCTTGCAGAATGACATAACTTCTTGACATCTGACTCTAGCCCACGTAAAACCCGCATTGCTGAAAGCTAGCAGTATTTAGCATCTACCTGTGAAAATACATACACAAGGGCTTTCCCTCAGATCTTTGCACATCCTGGAAGTCATAAAATAATAAAACACTTCCAAGACAATACAGAAAGCTTCTCAGCACAGACATTGTGTCTGTTGCTGTACTGAAACTGAAATATAAACTTTTTTATGGCCCAGCCATAAAGTAATTTAATTTCAGCTATTTTTCTGAAGTTTTGCAAGTAAACTCTCTGTATTCCCATTTCCTCTGTTAAATATATACATTTAAACACTTATAATTGTGCATCTACATTTCTGTTCTATTCCAGTAGGATACACTGTGGATACATTTCAAACAGCACTTTGTAAAATACCTTTTCAGCACACAGCTGTACAAATAACTTATATGACATACAGCTCTAATACCTTTGTAACACAAACATCTTATATGAATCATATTGGTATTCACAAATGACATATAATTATTCAAAAAATTCCAGATAGCTAGGCTGGCTATACCTCCCTTGTCACAGGTGGAATGTGCGTTTTGTAAAATATTGAATAAATCTGGTTAAACCACCTCTTGTAAACCTCTTGTAATAATGAATCCTCTAAAAATAAATCTATTTTCCTATATGTGATATGTATTTCATTAACTAAAACATGGGCGCAATTATCAAAAAGCATATTGGATATTTGATTTATATAATCAGTCCTATCCAGTATAACAATCTGATACACCTGAATCTGGTTATGTACAGTTGGAGAGACAATTTGTTTTGATTCAGAATACCAAAAATATTGGCACCAATATTGTCATTACCTTGATGACATTTTTTATATTATGGAAAGGCACTGATAGTACCGCTGATACATTTTTAGCCTATATCAACAATACTGTATCCTTCTTGAAATTTACTCATACATAGACAGTAGATTCAGTTGATTATTTGGATGTCACTATTTTTAAAGATTATGATCACACTTGTTTTGGATCTAAAATATTTAGAAATACATCTTTCTCCAATAGCTATCTGGACTTTCACAGTTCATAGGTTAGTACTAGGCTAACTGCCCTTGTGTGCCATTTTAAGCCTAGGCAATTACCATACATGAGAATCAAACCATGCACCTTGTGTATATAATGCAAATGGGAGCACTTTACATGCTTGAATTACTGAAAGCTTGAATTAAGACCATATGCTCGAGCTTTCAGTAACTCAGATGTGTAACATGTTAAAAAATAACACTTTACTTACCTTAAAACATTACTTACACACAGTGGCAAGGACCCCCGTATGTTCTGTGTATAAGTAATGTTTTCATTTTTTTTGCGATGTTAACAGGAAACGGGAAGTCTCCCATTTTGCACTTCTGCATACAGCGCAAAATGGGAGATTTTCCTTTTCCCACTGTAGTGTGATCTCGGAGTTGGTATATTTAAGTGGGGGGGGTGTGGGGGGTGCAGGGGAGTGAAGCCCTGCCGCAAAAGCGATGTTTGCCTTTTTTGTTTTTTTTTTACGTTTCATTTTAGGAGTTTGAGTTTCCGAAAATCAAACTTATGGTCTCGACCATATGATGTTCGGGTTTTTTGGGAATTTGAGCTTCTAAAGTGAATCCAGTGCAAACACCTAAACCATTATGCCAGACTCCCACCCATGGTTGCTGTCCTCATTTTATAAAAAAAATATTTTTAAGGGGCAACTGGTGAGGACAGAAATAATGTGTTCTGATTTGAAAACTTTCTTGGTGGAAGCTGATATGGTTTTCAAAATGGTTTTGGATAGAAATTATCCTGCCAGTTTTTTGGACAATATTCACAAGATGGTTGTGAAAGGCTGGAGTAGTAGGTGCAAACTCCTTTTAGGGACAGAACAAGTAGTTAGCAACTCCAACATCTTCGCAGAATTACACTATCTGTCTGCTAACCAGATTCATATGTCATCAGGCAAAGTACTGAGGGCTTGTTCCCTCATCAAAAGGTCTGCCAGTCCCTCAAAAGTGGTAACCTGACACCCACTTTCCCCTTCTGTGAAAGTAAGTACTTAAATAAGCAATATAATCACATACACATTCATCTGCCTTGCATCTGTGTTCAAAAAAACTTTTTTCCAGTAAGCTTCAGGTGTTAGTTTAAAACAATCTAGAAGACAGTTCTTAACTTTAACATAATTCAAACAATCTACATCAGACAATTTTGACATGGCCTGAACAGCTTTACCATAGAGTATGAGTGTCAGGAGCTGAACTCAGAGCTCATGGTCAACATCATACTGTCTACCTATCTTCTCAAATATATGAATAAAACTATGAATGTCATCCCCTTCCCTGTATTGAGGAAAAATCTTACTGACCTTTACAAATTCTGGGGTGCAGTTATTCCCTTCCCCATTACCTTCATGACCCTCTTGAAGGATAAGAAGCTCCACTTCATGCCACCACTGTCTCTCATTTTCCTCACATTCTAAACATCGCATTCTCTCCTTGGCCTGCAGTCATTTGGCCTCCAGTTCATATTGATGCTGTTTTTACTTAGCCTCCAGATATTGGGCTTCCAGGCACAATCTCTCTGCAGTCTCCAGTCATTTGGCTTCCAGAAGCAGTCTCTCTGCTGATTCTAGTTCAAGACATTTAGCCTCCAGGCACAGTTTCTCTGACTCCAGATGGATTCTTAGGCCCTCCACAGAAAAGGTGGACTGTCCTGTCTCAGCAGGCTGCACATCCCCAATACCAAAGTGGATATCCTCCAAATGGCTAGTCTGAGCTGAAGCTGCAACTAAAGCTGAAATCATTGCTTCCTTAGTCAGGTTGGAATGCACCAGTCCACTGACTTCACACTGCTTGGCCAACTGGTTCTTTGTCATCTTACTATAGTCTTCTGCTGACATCTTTCCCTGCCATCCCTGACTAACTAAAAAAAATAAATAAACCCGAGGTGCATTGAGATCCTGTATGTTTACTTTGTGGCTGTCGCGAATACACACCTTAATGATAACTGCCCACAGGCTACAGAAGCCCAATCAAAAATCCCACACCAGTGGCACTGATTAATGTGATGTCCAGTTAATATCCTACTGGACTGCCATGGATTAATGTGAAATCCAGATAATATCCCACCAGACTGACAACAATAATGTGACATCTCCACTATCCTGGGTCAGTAACTAAGGAGCTTCAATCCTCATTACCGACTCCAATGTGAGACTGTCACTTAAACAGGAGTAATATTTCACAATTTTCCCCTAGCAGCATAACAGAAACATGCTCTATAATCTGGAACTGGACTGTATACTTCTGCCCCCCCCCCCCAATATAATTCCTTATTACACACTTTAGAGCAATGTGTCCCAGTTCAAGACATCTGATACACCCATGCTTAAATAAATTAAATCTCACACATCCCAACACTTCTGGGAAAGCCTGACAGATTTCCAGCTGTGTCCTTTCCTCAAAATAATATGGTAATGCTGCCACCAATCAGAGTGTCTTCATGCACTTCAAAAGGGCGTGTCCAGTTATGAAACAAATATTAAAACAAATAGTAGCAAATGACCTAAGCAGCCAGGCTTTTGGAGTGGCCCATGAATCTATCACGGCAAGTATAAACACTCTCAAATCATTAAAGAAAAACACTGATTGTCCAGCCACAATGTAATTTAATAAAAAATATTTAATATTGAGCAAAATGATTTAAAAATATAGAACAGTAATTCCCAATAAACAAATGGAACTCAATCATCAGGAAAATGAAATCAATACTGTAGGATAGACATCCAACATTCAGAAAAACTCTAATTGATCTAGCAGATTAGTTATAATTTCCTAACTAACTAAAGAACACTGTCCCTGATCTAAACTAAATTACTACAACAGAGCAAAAGCAGGCTTACAGTTCTCGGTGAGTCTTTTTTTGGGGTATCCAATGCACAGTTCATCTGTGATAAACTGACAACTGTAACTGACTACTGTAACTGACAACTGACAACAGTAGGCTCTTTTATAGACTAGCCTGTCAACTGTTCCAGTTCTAATTTTCATTTCATATTTTTAAATTCAACCAACAGCTATTTTCTAAAAGTTGCTCCCGGTCTTTCAGCTACTGAAAGTAACACATAGTAACTGTCAACATTCTGATGACATCATCTGCTGATCAGCTGAATCTGAGACAGTATGCCTTTAGATTCTCTCTGCAGAAACATGCACAGTTAGAAATGTAATAGGATACTATTCAAATCTTTAAACGTTCTCTTCAAACAGACCATAAATCAACATCTAAGAACTTATTTGCAATATCATAGCAAGTCATGCAGGTATACAATATACAGGCCAATCTGAAATTATGTACAAAAGCTCAGCCAGACATGCTAGCACAAATAATGGTATCTAATTTCTTCACAACTTATTTAATAAATCTTGGTCCAAAGCTTTTGACCCTTGCTCATAGAAAGAGTTCATAGTGGTCCCTTTCAAGAAAGATGAATTAACAGCTGGTCCATGGAGCCACTGACTCCTCTGTCTAACCTGTATGATATGCAAAGTTATGGAAAGGACACTGATGGAACTGATTCAGAAGGTCATCAGCAGATTTTATGAAGGGCAGATCATGAATGTGGCCATGGTGGTGCAGTGGTTAGCATTGCTGCCTCACAGCAAGAGGTTCTCCAGTTCAATCCTCGGCTGGGGTGCCTTGTGTGTGGAGTCTGCATGTCCCTGTGGTTGTGTGGGTTTCCTCTGGGTGCTCCGGTTTCCTCCCCCATCCCAAAGACATGCTGCAGGTGGATTGGACACTCTAAATTGGCCCTAGTTATGAGTGTGTGCGTGTGTGTGCCTTCTGTGGAAGGTTGGGCTGGCAACTCAACACCGTAAAAACTCCACTGCCAATCATGAGTGGACAAGTTGATCCGCTGTGGCGATCCCTAACTGGGAAAAGCTGAAAGAAGAAGAAGAAGATCATGAATTTCAAACATGATCAACAGATGCAGTTGAGAAAGTCTGTCAATGGATTTGGCGTATCTTGATCTCATAAATATACTTGACTCTATCTCAGTGAGCTTAAATAAACTCTGTTTGTCCAAGTTTAAAACTTTCACAGTCCATTAAATTGAAAATAGGCTGTTAGGAAGAATGAGCAGTTCTGTAAATAGACCTGATGACTGTTGTCATAGCCAGTAGCTATATGGGTTATATCATGCGGAGGATATAATAGTCAGCCAGCTTCTAAAGTTTAAGGGCACACTCCACATGCTCAGACTGTTGATTGCTTAAGACTTGTAGAAAATTGATGGTCTGAGAGCCAAGCTTTTCTGAGTTTTCATGACAACTGAAAGAGGGATGCTGTAGCTCTGAAAAATGACAATGCTAGATAAATAAAATATCAAATCCCATACCCTGGCAGCAGAAGTAATCAAAATAAGAGGGAGAAGCTACTGTAGGAGTTATCATTCTAATGTCTAATGTTCAAAGCATAAAAATTGGCAGGAACACCACAACTTCACACAGTAAAAACATTTATTTGTAAAAATGGACCAGAAAAGTGCTTTCACATTGTAAATCCAATGCTTCTTCAGATCATAAAAACACAAATATCTCTGCTCAGTTTAAAAACAGTTCGATGCTCAATTAGCTATGTCAATTCATCACTTCATTAAACCAGTTTCCTCCCTTTCGATACAGGTTTTAAAGGGACACAAGCATTAACACCAGGATTTTTATCAGACTGTAGCCTCAAGATCCATTTAAGTACTACTGTTTCAATATAGTTAGTAACATCACCCCCGGTGACCCACATGCACTATTTGTAGTACTCTAAAAACAAACTTATGTCCAATATTTTCTTTAATATGTTTAGCTAGTGCATTGTTCATATTGCAAGGCCTAATCTTATAAGAATGACTAAAAATTCTATCTTTTAATCCCTTGTTGGTCTTACCAACATAGAATCCTGTACAGGATTTGCATGTGGCTAAATAAAACATATTTGCTGTACTACAATCTGCACAGAATCTGGGAATAAAAATATATTTCATCCGTAGATGTTTAAACACTTGTTCATGTGACATATATGTACAGGCTCTGCAATGCCTGCAAATGTATGTACTAAGTCTGGCAAATAGCAAGTTGCTTGACCTAGTATTACAATTCCCTGTGCACAGTAAGTTCAAGTTTAAACAATGTTTATACATAAAAGAGGGATTGTTCCCAACTACTTCAGCTGTCTTGTTGTCACTTGTGAGTTTTCCCCAGTGGTTTTGTATAATATTACATACAGAGCCTACATCATTTGTGTACTTCAAACCAAATCTAAGTTTACTGACAAAGCTATTATCCTTATGTGCACTAGAAGCACGTGTAGAGAAATATGGGACAGCTGTGTTTTTTTCTAACCTTGACCACCCTCTCCTTATGCTATGTCAGAAGGTCCTTCTTATAGCCCCTTTTCAAAAAATGTTAACTCAATGCATCAATGTTTTCATGAAATGCTTCCTCTTGTGTGCACAGCCTAGAGGCTCTCATGTATTGGCCTCTTACTACATTAGGATATATATGCCTGGGGTGCATACTATCAAAGGACAAGTAACTATTTTTCCAACATCCCTTTCAAAATAAACTGGTATCTATCTGACCCATTTGTTAATCAATAATAGTACATCCAAAAAAGATATATCTCTTTCTGTGACATGGACATAGTAAACCTCAAAAATTCAATATTTGGTTAATGTAGTGAAGAAAATCATATAATTCTTCTTGGCCCCCTCCCTACAAGATAAAAATATTGTCCACAAAACAACGGTAAAGTCTAATGTGTGGTCTGTATATATTGTTATTGTCATGCACAAATTGTTCCTCCCATGAGTTCATTACTGCATTTGCATATGAATTTTCACAGGGGGTGCCCATGGTCACCCCCCCCCCATTTTTGTGCATATAAGCAGTCACCATACAAAAAACATTGTTGTTTAAAACCAAATCCAGCAAGCAAAAAACCATATCAACCTGGCTGCTGTCAAAATTCTCTGTGTGTCAACAGTTCTCTAATGGTATCAAGGCCATGCTCATTCGGGATGCATGTAAATAAATTCACTACAGCAAGTGTCACAAGAAAAAAAACCTGTCATATAACCACGACTCTCCAAAAATATGAAGAGGTCAGTTAAAAATTGTTCAGTGTCCCTGCGTACAACAGAGACCGAAGCCAACATTGTCTTAACCTTACTTTCCACATATAAAGAACATGTTTGCATGACCCATCCTTCCCCTGACACAATCAAACAGAGGTGGTTTAGTCAAAGATTTATGAACCTTGGGAAGACCCTTTATCAATGGTATCTTATGTTCAATCACATACAAAAAAAAAATCAAACAAGTCATGGTCAATGGAAGTTTCCATATATAATTCATATAAGGCACTATGTACATAATCAATAATAGATCTTACCCTCTCCATGCTGAGCTGTATATATGTTGTATCCTCATTCAGCATGGTAAGCATACTCACAGTATAATCTTTAGGATTCATGACTACTATAGACCCTCCTTTATCAAAGGGTCTGATGTCTATAGCCTGACTACTCTTCAAATCATTTATGGCTCGGTGCTGTGATGCTTTTAAATTATAATAGCCCTTAGCCCTTTCTCCATGCATGTTTTCACATAACTCATTTTCATACATTTTTATAAAAAGCTGTACATGTAAAGGCATAGATGGAACAAAAAAACTTAGCCATCTGAATCGCGGTCTGTTCATAGCATCATTATTGTCATTAAACATTAGTTTTAAAGTCAAATTCTGAGAAAAAAGTCTTAAATCGATCAGAACATCACTCACCTCTGATTGTACAGAGGGAATAAAACTGAGTCCCTTATTCAGAATAGATAGTTCTGCTTCAGTCAAAACATGGTCAGAAAGGTTGTACCCTATGTAATTCACCGGTTTACCTTCATAACACCGATCTCACTATGGTCGACCCTGCTTCCGCGAATACCAAAGTGCGAATGTCCCAAACGTCGAATTCCACATATCCAAATGGCAAAATCCCGCCCTCTTTTTGACCTATGGTAGCACTAGTTTGGAGGTGTGGTGCAGCTGGAAATGTCAAAATTCGACATTTATTCAACTTTTTAAAAGTTTTGCAGTTCTGGTTTCGTGGAAATGGTTCGATGATGTGGCCGGTCGATGATATGGGATCGACAATATGAAGGTAAACCTAATTCACCTCTTCATCTTGCATATTCCTTGTGGGTGCTCGTTGGAATGTTTCCTCTTGTGGCTCCCTCTGCTGAGCAAATGAGATGACTTCACCATCACTGGTAAGGGATGGATACCCTGTTTCTCAGTTGGTCTTTCTTTTGGTCTGGCTCCCATATTATGCCTTTGTACTTTGTTACCTCCAGGCATCAAATTACTCGATCGTGGACCATCATTCACTAAAGGGTTATTCAATGCAACATTCTGTATACCATTATGTGAAGGGAGCACATCAGTTCTTATGGTAGCATCATCTGCTCCTTCTACATCTTGCTGCAGTCTAGGTTCTTGATTTTCTGGCACTACCGTATTATTCTAGTCAAGCTCAGGAGCCCTTTCCTGGCCACACCTCTGCTCTGTTGTTCTTGGCCATACAAAAATATGGCCAGATACAAAGTCATTACAGTCTCTTATTAGTTTTCCAGTTTTAATATGTTGAAGTTTCAGTTCATAATTAGACACATTGGTGAAAGCATTTCCTAGAGTATGCATATACCTTTCACCCTTAAAGTGCTGCTCAATATTTAACCTGCATGCTTCTACTGCCTCTAATAAACTTTGCTCAAAAGGCAGAAAATATTCCGTCAAAAGGTTGATGTATTTGAAGCTTAAGTTTAAGTTCATTTGTTGCCATTGCTTGAATAAGTCTGCATGCATTTCACTATAACTAGGCATACAAAGCACTCGATCCCGTAGAGATGATTATATAATGCAGACAAGCCTCCAGATTGAGGCATTGCCATTGTTGTCTCTTTAACTTAAACAAATTGTCTTCCAGTTATCTTACAAGTTTCAAAAACTCAGGAAAGTCATTACTTTCAGGTTCTTTCTCTTTAAAAGGTTCCACAAAATTGAGCCCAACAAGTGGATTCTCGGGTAAGTTTATCACCTGACTCCATCTCTGCTGCAGGTTTCTGCTTGAGGGATTATATTCTAATTCTATGGTTGCTATCTCAGCCATGTCCATGGTGTAACTCAAAAATAGAACCAAGACAAATGCAAGAACCAAGTCCCAGCCACTGATAAAGGTAACTGCCAAATAAACACCAAAAACCGAAAGCATACAAATTGGCAGGAACACTGCAGCTTCACACAGTAAAAATATCTATTTGTAAAAATGGACCAGATAAGTGCTTTCACTTTGTAAAACCAATGCTTCTTCAGATCATAAAAACACAAAATCACAGCTCAGTTTAAAAACAGTTAGATGTTCAATCAGCTGTGTTAATTCATCACTTCATTAAATCAATTTCCTCCCTTTCAATACAGGTTTTAAAGGGACACAAGCATTAGTACCAGGATGTTTATCAGCCTGTAGCCTCAAGATCCATTTATGTTCTACTATTTCAGTATAATTAGTGAGATCACCCCCCAGTGACCCACATACACTATTTGTAGTACTCTAAAAACAAACTCATGTCCAACATTTACTTTAAAATGTTTAGCTTGTTCATTGTTTATATTGAAATTCCTAATCTCATAAGAATGACTAAAAATTCTAGCTTTTAATCTCTTGTTGGTCTTACCAACGTAGAATCCTGTACAGGACTTGCATATGGCTAAATAAATCACATTTGCTGTACTACAATCTGCAATGAATCTGGGACTAAAAATATATTTCATATGTGGATGTTTAAACACTTGTTCATGTGACATATATGTACAGGCTCTGCAATGCCTGTAACTGTGTGTACCAAGTCTGGCAGATAGCAAGTTACTTGACCTAGTATTACAATTCCCTGTGCACAGTAGTCTTTTCAAGTTTGAACAATTTTATACATAAAAGAGGAAATGTTCCCAACTATTTCAGCTGTCTTGTCGTCACTTAGGAGTATTCCCCAGTTTTTTTGTATAATATTACATACAGCGTTTACATCATTTATGTACTTCAAACCAAATCTGAGTTTACTGACAAAGCTCCTATCCTTATGTGCACTAGAAGCATGTCTAGAGAAATATGGGGCAGCAGTGGTTTTTCTATCCTTGACCACCTTCTCCTTTTGCTGTGTCAGAAAGTCCTTCTTATAGCCCCTTTTCAAAAAATGTTGAGTCAATGCATCAATGTTTTCATGAAATGCTTCCTCTTGTGTACATAGCCTAGAGGCTCTCATGTATTGGCCTCTTACTACACTAGGATATATATATGCCTGGGGTGCATACAATCAAAGGAAAAGTAACTATTTTTCCAACATCTCTTTCGGAATAAATTGGTATGGTTAACCAATAATCGTACATCCAAAAAATCTATCTCTTTCTGTGACATGGACATAGTAAACCTCAAAAATTCAGTGGTATCGTTAATGTAGTGAAGAAAACAATATAATTCTTCTTGGCCCCCTCCCCACAAGATAAAAACATTGTCCACAAAATGACAGTAAAACCTAATGTGTGGTCTGTATATATTGTTATTGTCAAGCACAAATTGTTCCTCCCATGAGTTCATTACTGCATTTTCATATGAATTTGCACAGGGGGTGCCCATGGCCACTCCCCATTTGTGTGCATATAAGCAGTCACCATACAAAAAACATTGTTGTTTAAAACCAAATCCAGCAAGCAAAAAACCATATCAACCTGACTGTTGTCAAAATTTCCTCTGTGTGTCAACAGTTCTCTAATGGTATCAAGGCCATGCTCATTCAGGATGTACATAAATAAATTTACTATATCAAGGGTCACAAGAAAAAAAATTGTCATATCACCACAACTCTCTAAAAATATGAAGAGGTGAGTTAAAAATTGCTCAGTGTCCCTGAGTACAACAGAGACTGAAGCCAACATTGTCTTAAGCTTACTTTCCACATATAAAGAACATGTTTGTGTGATCCATCCTTCCCCTGACACAATCAAATGTAGAGGTAATTTAGTCAAAGATCTATGAACCTTGGAAAGGCCCTTTATCAATGGTATCTTAGGTTCAGTCACATACAAAAAAATCAAACAAGTCACGGTCAATGGATGTTTCCATAAATAATTCATATAAGGCACTATGTACACAATCAATAATAGATCTTATCCTCTCCATGCTGAGCTGTATATATGTTGCATCCTCATTCAGCATGGTAAGCATACTCATATTATAATCTTTATGATTCATGACTACTATAGATCCTCCTTTATCAGAGGGTCTGATGCTTATAGCCTGATTATTCTTTAAATAATTTAAGGCTCGGTGCTGTGATGCTGTTAAATTATAATAGCCCTTAGCCCTTTCTCCATGCATGTATTCATATAACTCATGTTCACACATTTTTATAAAAAGCATGTACATGTGCAGGCATAGATGGAACAAAAGCACTTGGCTGCCTGAATCGTGGTCTTTTAGTAGCATCATTATTGTCATTAAACATTAGTTTTAAAGTCAAATTCCAACAAAAAAGTCTTAAATCAATCAGAACATCACTCACCTCTGATTGTACAGAGAGAATAAAACTGAGTCCCTTATTCAGAATAAATAGTTCTGCTTCAGTCAAAACATGGTCAGAAAGGTTGTTTTCTTCTTCTTTCGGCTGCTCACATTAGGAGGCGCTGCATCGGATCAACTGTTTCCATTTCTTCCTGTCCTCTGCATCTTGCTCTGTCACACCAACCACCTGCATGTCCTCTTTCACCACATGGTCAGAAAGGTTGTACATTATGCAATTCACCTGTTCATCTTGCACATTCCTTGAGGGCGCTCGTTGGAATGTTTCTTCTTGTGGTGCCCTCTGCTGAGCGAACGAGATTACTTCACCATCACCGGTAAGGGATGAAAACCTTGTTTCTCAGTTGGTCTTTCTTTTGGTCTGGCTCCCATATTATGTCCGACTTGAAATTAAGTAATTTTCAGCAGAGGCCAGGGAGAAACACTTCAGATGCATGTCTTTGAATATGACATTTATGTTCATCATTTTATCACCATTGCAGTAGCCTTGGCTATATGAGTAGAAAACTGCAGCTTATAAAGACTGAGATGAGAAGAGATGATGATCTAGGAGCTTCAGGAGAATGATCTTAGCACATCCTACTCTAGACCTGGAAAAGGAGTTTAGTTAATAGTGCTTTGTAAATGTATGCACACAGGACCAAGTTTCTGCCTCTTAACTACTTTGAGTCCACCTCTTTCCAAAAAGTCACTGCTAAAGTAAGTCTCTCATAGAATGTGCTTTGATCTCCCTAAAATTGACTTTTTATGGTGGGAATAATAAAAGAAGATAGCATGGCACAACCATCTGGAAAAGGTCTGCTTTGACATAGATTGTTCTTTGATCTTCACATCATTAGAAATGAATAAATGATCAGAATTGTTAAAGGTTTTATTTCTGTTAAGATAGTATCTGTGTTATATGTGGACTTCTAAAGAATGAACTAATTTTTAGGTTCTAGAAATAAGATAGAAATAGGTAGCTTGGCTCAAAGTAAATTTGGATACAACTTTAGGAATAAATGAAGGGGAGATGGTAAACCAGAAGAAGATCTAAAAAGCTCACTGTCGCTCATCTGGTCAGGATAAAACAGATGAACATTCATGGGTTCAGTTTCAGCAGCTTTGTTACACACAAACACATCAGAAATGAGGCTTTGTAACTTAAGCTTAAATAAACGTATAGACTGACTACCACATTCATGCATGTTAACATTCTGGTTGTTTTCTCAAAAATGGCACTGCTGCCTGCATGTGCTCATTATTTATATGCACGTACCTACATCTGGAAATGCTTCTTAAAGGTACATATACACTCTCTGATCTGCATCCTCTCTCTTTGAGAAATAGTCCATATACAAAATGACAGTATTTAATGACATTCAATTTACAGAAATGATCTTTTGAAATGTAATTATACAGAACTAATTATTTGACATGCAATCATACAAAATCAGACACATATAAAACAATCATGTCCAGGTTGCTGTGTATCTTACACTAGGTCTAAAAATACAACCTGATCTTGTAACATAAAAGTCAGAATTGGATCTAGCAATGGGGACTGTCTTTAAAGAATGTTCAACTTTGAGGACAACTGGGACATCATTAGGAATGGAAATGGATGCTGTGACATGTTCTTTGGTATGAACATTCTCAGGGTTGTTTTGAGATCTAGAGTCTGTATCACAGGTATGATGCTGTGATATAGCTTATGATACAGGAAGAAGATATCTGCAGTTTCTCCTGTACTCTATACCCTTAGATTCCACTAAGTAGGATCTCAGCTTTGTACATATACCTGTGACTTGACCAATTTGATCAAAGCCTTTCGCTGTTTGCATCCTCACCGTCTCTCCTTCTTTTAACGGATTAAGAAATCTGCTCCTTTTATCATAGCTGGACGTCTGAGAAGAACGCTTCTTAAAAAGTTGGGCTTTGATTGTTCTTTTGTTTTTAACTTTGGGCACTAGCAAACTAGAAGTAATAGGCAAGGTTGTTCTGGTTTGCCTGGAGAAAAGTCTCTGAGCAAGTGAGCCAAGTAGGTTGTCACGGGGTATATTTCTGAGACTGAGTAAATTCAAGAAGATATCAGTATTGTCATGCTTTGACCTCTCTAGTAATTGTTTTGCACTCTGTACTGCATATTCAGCAAGGTCGTTTGACTGTGGGTATTCAGAAATAACTTTGTGTGGACTACCATGCACTGAGAAGTGACATTTCATCTTAGTAACAACAGCACTGGATGTTAGGTTAGGTAGCAAATCGATCTTAAACCAGTTCAAATAAGAGTCTACCAACACTAAGTAATGCTGATTGTTCCACTCAAATGTGTCAGTTGCTACTGTTGACCAAGGCAGTTTAGGAATTTGGCTTAGCTGAAGTGGCCCTTTTTGCAAATGTGTCTTAGTACTGTTGCACACTGAACAAGAAGAAAGCACTTTATCAATGTCTTTCACCAGAGAAGGGCAAAATACTAGTCCTCTCACCCTTCTTTTGGTAGACTCAGAACCTGGGTGGCCATGATGCAGAATCTGAATGTATTCACCATGTAAGGAAGTAGGAACAATGACTTTTGGACCTTTGAAAATGATACCATCCTCCATCAGCATATCATCTCTGTATGGAAAGTAAGGGTGCACTTCTGGTGGTACACAGGATTGCTTTGAAGGCCATCCTACACTGATGATGTGGTTGAGCTTTTGCAAAACTGGATCAGTCTTTGTATGATCTATCAGCTCATCAAGTCTCATGGTAGAAAAGTTATGCACTTCCATGACATAGGTTCATAGATTACTACTAGGCTAACTGCCCTTGTGAGCCATTTATCCCTTGTGAGACTCAAACCCTGCACCTTGTGTTTATAAGGCAAATACCTTAACCATTAAGCTACCCTCCCAACCTTTTAAAGTCAAAATTCACTGCATCAAGCTGTTCTGTGGTATTTCTGAGCAATCAGCCAGATAAAGAAGTTTACCCTTTGTACAGACCATTTTGAAGTTATACTTTTGCAATTTGAGCATCATTCTTTGTAGTCTTGCTGGAGCTGAATGCATAGGCTTCTTTAAAATAGTGACTAGAGGTTGATGTCAGTTTTTTATCTGGATAGCTCGGCCATAAATATAATCATGGAACTTCAAACATGCGAAAGCAATTGCCAAAAGTTCCTTCTCAATTTGAGCATACTGCATCTCAGTTTGGGTACAAGTTCTAGATGCATAGTCAGCAGGTCTGCCTTCTTGAAAAATAACTGTACCAGACCGAACTTTGAAGCATCACAGGAAAGAACTACTGGTTTATGGACATCATAGTATCTTAATGTAGGTGGGTTAGCAATTTGCTGTTTGAGGTTATCAAATGCTTTCTGGTGTCATTTTAACCATGACCACTCAACATATCTGTGTGTCAGCTCTCTTAAAGGTGCTGGTAACTTACTAAAGTCAGGGATAAATTTGCGAAAATGCTTAACCATAACAGGGAAATGCTGTGGAGCTTTGACATTGTCTGGAGCTGACATTTCAAGAATGGCTGCTTGTTTAAAAGGATCTGATTATAAGCCTGTATTGGTAGATAAATGACCTACATAAGTAATTTCTGGTAGTCCGAATTTGCATTTCAGATGATTGAGCTTTAAATTCACTTCATGCACTCTTTTCAGAACTTTCCTGAGGTTTCTGTCATGCTGAACTTCACCATTACCTCCAAGCAGTATATCAACCACCATTGCATATGGGTAGCCTGGAAAAATTTGCTCCACTGCATGCTGAAATACTTCACTGGCAGAATTTATTCCAAAAGGCATCCTGAGGAATCTGTATCTACCAAATGGGGTACTGCAAGTAATCAGTAGTGAAGATTTGTGATCAAGCATTACTTGCCAAAATGAACTCTTTGCATCTAAGACAGAAAAATCTGTGGCATTTAGCTTGAGGGTGGCAATCTCCTCGACTGTACGCATAGGATGATGAGATCTTGTTAATGCCTTGTTCAAGTCTCTTTGGTCAATACATACTCTGATTTCATCTGAATTTTTCTTATGAGCAGCTACCATGGAAGACACCCACTCAGTTGGTTCTGTGACTGGACATATCACACCTTGCTGCACCATTTTGTCTAACTGGACCTTGACTTTGCCCTGCATAGCTATTGGAACTCTTCTTGCTGGCCTGACCACTGGACTGACCATTGGCTGTACTTTTATGGAGTACACAACTGGAAGTTTGCCTAGCTTGTCTTCAAAAACATCAGCATACTCTGAGAAAATAGTATCAGTAAAGCTGGAATTGGGACGTGCTTATATGATGGACTTCTTTGATAAAAAAAGTAGTTTCATTCTTAAACTGTCTCTGAAGCCTAATAATGAATGCACAGGTTTTCAGACTACATAAAATTGCAAGCTGTAACTGTTCACAGCCGAATAGCATGAAAGCACTACTGAGCCTTTGGTTTGAATCTCTTCACCTCTCTAAGCAACATGCTTCACACAATTGGTCAAATTAAGTTGCCACCAGCTCTCACTTTACCCAATGTTTCTGCTGACATTACATTACATTTTGCACCAGTGTCTACTTTGAGCTCTGTGGGCTTACCATTAATCAAGACAGTACAAAATATTTTGTTCTTTGCCAATAAATCTACTGCATTAACCTTTTTACCGACCACTGATACACCATCTACATAGAAAGTAGGGTTGCAGCTCTCTATATGATCAACCTGCTTTTTTAAGTGACCTTTCTTAATAACTGAATGAACTTTGCCTGATTTACAAAACTTTTGAAAATGGTTTCATTTTTTACACTTGTGGCATTGCTGACCAAATGCTAAGCACTTCTCTCTTTTAGACTCATGGTTGGCTCCACAATTATGATAGTTAACAATAAGACTTGACTTGGGTTTGCTGACTTACTGTTACTGTTATACTGCACTGAGCATGCCTGTTTTACTGAGCTAGTCTTGGAACTTGCTAGAAAGCTACGGGTCCTCCCTGCCATACCCACAAGCGTTGCTGCTGTCATGTGCTTAGGCCTGTTTCTGCTTGCCACATCATGCATGATGTCCACGTTTGCTTTAGAGGCTTCTGAAACCATGCCTTTATCACTTGTAAGCATATTTGTGTGCCTTTTTGTGAGCTCATTGATTTGACAAATATCTATGGCTTTACTTAACATTAAATCACTGACATGAAACAAAATCTTTCTCACTAGTAACACTACACACAAGCCTGTCCTTTATTAACTCATCTTTCAAGTCAACAAATCTGCAAGTTTTATCCTTCTTTCTCAAGTCAGTGATATAAGCTACAAAAGTTTCACCTGGCTTTTGGTCTACTGTATGAAATAAATACCTCTGTCTAATGTAATATTTGTCTGGGGGTTGCACATTCCTCTAGATTTACATTTTAAGCACTCAGGGCCCTCTCTTGATTCAGCCAGTGTCAAAATATGATAGTCCCCCCCTCTGCTGCATATACTGCTGGTGCATACACAAATGAATGCAGTTTTTCAATGGCTTCTGACCCAGTTAAGTTAAACAAAATGAATTCCCTCATATATGCATCTTTGTCAGAAAAAGCTGCTTGTATGAAAATGTCATATTGCTGTTCGAATTCTCTCCAGTTCTCTGCTATATTATAATCAAACACAAGTGGATCTGGACTGCGAAATGCCTCTGCCATATCAACACACAGTAGTGAAGGTGCTTGAAATTATGTACAAACACACACACATAAACATATATGCCAGGACTTTATCCCAGTACTTGTAATTATGCCCAGTAGCACAACAAACTCTTTGAAATAACTGCACTTTGCCAAATAAGTCACTGTAACACAAGAACACTTTGAAATCACTGTACTTTGTGAAACCATCCCTTATCAGTGTAAGAAATACTTCAAAATGACCATACTTTGCAAACACTTCGAGATGAATGCACTTTGCAAATAAACTGTACACAGGACAAGAACCTTTAAAAATGGCTGTACTTTGCGAAATAACTCTGTACAATGTAAGAAATACTTTGAAATGCTGGCACTCTGCAAATAAATGCACAAAGCTCAAGAAACATTTTGAAATGGCTGTACTTTGACTGCACTTTGGAATATAACTGTACTTTGCACCCAGCAAACTCTCTGAAATAATTGAACCGTAATACAGCACACACTCTGCAAACACTTGGCACACTTTGAGATACTTCAAATAATTCTAGCTATGCTTTGAATGGCTTCGGTCAATGCAAAATAGTAGTTTCTGCCCATGCCCAAACATGGTCTTTTACTATAAAACATTCAGTCGCCTTGCTCTTTAAGCTTCATTTTGCACTTTTATTGTACTTGTTATGCCCTTTTAATCTCTTATTATGCTCAATATACTTTTCTTGTGCTTGTTTTACTTTAAGCATGCTCGTTATAATAATGCGGTTTGTACCTTTTCTTTGATTAATATCTTTTGTGCTACTCATTTGATTAATAATGCATTTTGTGCCTTCTAAATGCACCTTTTCATTTGCTTTGCAAAATAAATTATTTGTGCAGTTTTCTTTACTTTTAGCTCATTTCTGGCCTTTTTTGTTTGTCTGAGCTCCATCTCACTCAACCAGCTTAATCTGCCTTCACCTTCAACTCTGCACCGCATGACTTGAAGTTGTTCTTTTAATCTCGGTTCTGACACCATGTCACTCATCTGGTCAGGATAAATCAGACGAAGGGTTCAGTTCAAGCACCTTCATTACATACAAACACATCAGAAATGAGACTTTGTAATTTAAACTTAAATAAACTTATAAACAGACTGACTATCACACTCAAACATGTTAACACTGGCTGTTCTCTCAAAATGGCACTGCTGCCTGCATGTGCTCACTATTTATATGCACTTGCTTACATCTGGAAATGCTTCTTAAAGTTACATACACATACTCTGATCTACACTCACTGAAGTGACAGTAGAAATATAATATTCTTCTTCTTCTTCTTATTGTTATTATATGCAACTTAAATATGTGATAACTAAATGTGTGTTTTTGAACCTCCTCCAGTGAAGAAACACTATATTTGTGGAAAATTAGATAAGCCTGACCCACCATGAGAGTGTGCAACACAGTCACTCTTCCTTTAGAAATTCAACCAATCAGCAAATCTGTTTTCCATATTAAAAACCTCAAATCAGCCCAATAAGCAGGCTCAAATGGAGCAAGAATTAGTTTTTCCAGAGCAAAATTAAGATCCCAAGGAGGAGTCACCTATTTTCTAGGTGGACAGGTATGCAGAACACCTTTGAAAAAAAGTTGACACATGAATGCATTTTTTAAGACAGAGATGCATGGGCCACCATGATTAAGTGACTGCAAATGAACCTTGATAGAAATAAAAAAGACGAGAGGATAGTAACTCACACAAATATTGTAAAATCAGTGACATTATTAGCCTTAAAAGTGTCTTGATTTTTTATCTCGCACCGACTAGAAAACATTTTCCATTTATTAATATATTATTTCCTAGTAGCAGATTTTATTGCCTCCATTAATACCTGTGGCATGCCATCAGAAAACAGATATGTAAAACATATGTATTTTATTTATTTGTCTTTTGTTAGACAGGTTAGTCCACTGGGCCAGTGGTCCATTTTCAGTGGAGACCCGAGTAGAAAAACTTCACACAAAGAACAAAAGATAGAGTTAACACAGCAATAAGGTAAATTTGAATACACAACTACATACATTCATGCCAAATATGAAATATGAGTGCAAAAAAACAAATATTCATGCAACAAAGAAAATTAACAATTCATATAAATTCAGCAAAGACAATAGCTTAAATTAACAGTTCATAGGTTCATAGATAGGTTCTAGGCTATTGGCCCAAGGGCCTACATAAGCCTGTCCAACAAGGTTCCCTGGCTTACGCCACCAAGAAAGTTATTTTCCTGTGCCACTGTTGAGCAGAGACACAGAAGTGGTCCCCGGGGTGTATTTCCTATTTCCCATCCACTCATCAAGATTTTTCTTGAAGAGTGCTAATGAAGAACTTTGCTTGACATAGATGGGTAGCCTGTTCCACAGTATAGGAAGTCTATGGGACAGGAATCTATCCCTCCAGCATGTCCTGTTTATTGTGGTGACAAGGTTTAGGTCCCTAGAGCATGTAGCTCGGAGGGATTGGGATTTCTTTAGGTGTAGCATGTCCAACAGCTCTGGGTATGACATAGCTTTATATGTTAGGCAGAGATCACCTCAGAGTAGGCGATATGCTACGGAGTAAAGCTGGAGTTTTTTGAGACAGTCAGTGTAGGACATTTGTTTAAGGCCACTCATCCTCTTTGTGAGGTACTTCTGTGGCCTTTCCAGCTGCTGTAGATGTCTTGTGAGGTACATTCCAAAAGGGGCGTTGTACTCTATAATGGGTCTAATGAGTGTCAAGTAGAGAGGAACAATGACCTCTTTTTTCCTGGATGAGAACCCTTTTATGATGAGGTGTGCCACATAGAAGGACTTCCTGATTACTGTGGCAATGTGATTATTAAAGGAGTGACTACTGTCCACCTGGGTCCCAAGGTCTCTTATCACACATTCGGTGTTAAGTAGATTGCTGCCTATGTGGCAGTTCATGGGTACAGAGTTTTTACCAAAGGGGATAACACTGCACTTTTTGGCATTGAGCTTGAGGCCATGGCTCTGACACCAGGCATCTGTCTCAGCGAGGCCCTTCTGTAGGATGTCCACATTATTTGGGGACTTGACTATGGCTCCTAGTTTGCAGTCATCCATGAACTTCATTAGCCAGAGGCCTTCTGTGTTAGCCTGTACTTCATAGAAGTAGATAACAAACAGGAGAGGTCCCAGGATGGAACCCTGTAGTTCTCCACTTGTCACTGCTTTGAGGTCAGATTTGGAGTCTGCAACTTTTACAGTGTGGGCTCTGTCAGTGAGCCATTTGGCAACCCATCTTGTGATGTAGGGATTTATACCTAGTTTAGTGAGTTTAGCTATAATTCCAGAATGGGAGATGGTGTTGATAGCTTTGGCGAGGTCAAGATAGGCTTTGTGAACCACCTTACCCTCATCTATGGCTTTGGTGAATGCCTCAAGGAAGTCGATCAGGTTCAGAAGGTATGATCTGCCTTTCACAAACCCGAACTGGGTAGAATCTAGAGTTTGGAGGTTACCAATGTCTTTGTCAATGAGTTCCATGATGATACGTTCCATGACCTTGCAGGCCAGGCTCGTCGGGCTAATAGGTCGATAGTTCTCGGGATCAGTGGTGGCTCCCCCTTTGTGGAGTGGGATAACTGTTGCTGTGCGCCATTCAGTGGGCACAAAGCCTGATGTGAGGCTATTATTGAACTTGGTGCTTAAGTGGGGAGCCAGTTTGTTTTGAAGTTCATGTAAAACGCAGCCTGGTATGTTGTTCAGTCCTATGGATGCTGTGTTTTTGGCTTTAGAGAGTGCAGCTTTTACCTGCGTTGTTGTGATTACAGGGACTCTGCATTCTTTCTGTATAGATATCGGCCCTTTAGGGGGTGGGGGGTAAAGTTAGTACTGAACCTATCTGCCAGGATGTTGGCAATATCAGTTGGTTCTGTAATTTTCATGCCGTTGTGCTGTAACTCAGAGCAGATCTGAGTGTTGTCATCAAGATTCTTGACATAGCTATAGAACTCTTTGTGGTTGTTCTTAGAATTAGTGGCAATTTTGTTTTCATAGCTAGCTTTGGAGGATCTTATAAGGGATCTCAGCTTCTTGCTGAGGCTGACCAGGGAGCTCCTCCACTCATGGGATTTTACTCTCTTTTGCAACAGTTCTTTCCTTCTGTTGTACAGTTTGTTTATGGCAGGGGACCACCAGATTGGCTTCCTTTTTTTGGAGGATAGCGTCTTGGTTCTGTTTGGGATAGCACGATCCATACACTCATGTAAGTGCTTATAGAGTGCATTTGTGTAGGATTCAGCAGTTGTAACTGTATTGTCCACCTGCATGGGTGTCATGAAGTTCACCACTTCTGTCTTAAGAAGCATGAAGTTGGCTTTAGAGAATTTTTTTACCGTGGTTTCCTTAATGGGGGGTGGGGGCGAGATGTGGATATCAAGGGTGATTAGCTTATTGTTGGATCAGACCAACGAGGAGTTGACTTCAGGTGTGGAACACCGGTCACTCATGTTGGTAATGACTAGGTCTAGGATATTGTTGCCCCTGGTGGGGGTATGCGTAAGTTGATCCAGGGCATTGGAGTTTATGAATTCCAGAAAGCATTGAGCTAAGGAGTTGGTACACTAGTAGTTTTCCCAGTTAATGGTGGGGTAGTTGAAGTCGTCCATTATTAGGGTGTTTGGTTGAACCCTAATATTTTCCAGTACATCAAGAAAAGAGGAGTGGGAATCCTGGGGCATGGTGGGGGATCTGTAGCAAGCTACAATTTGGATTGCAGTTTTGGCCAGAGTTAGTTGCACTTGGATAACCTCAGATGCATTATGCCGAGAAACTAGCCTGGAGGTGTGAATATCCTTAATGAATATGGAAACACTTCCGCCCTTGGTGTTTCAGTCCAGGTTACATGGCCGAAAAGTGTGGTATGAATTATAGCCTGGTAGTGCAGGAGTGCTCTCTGGAGCCTTGAACCAGGTCTCAGTCACTGCACAGATATCGATGTTCTCCATTTTAAGGAGTGCCACGAGTGAGTGCATTTTGAGATTTAGACTTCTGGCATTGAGTAGCATTACCCTCAGTTTTTGCTTGCCTGTTCCTGCTATGGTGGTGCATTTGTCATTTGAACTTTGCCTAAAAAAGGCACTATAGGGGCAGCAAGAGCCTTAGCCAGTGTCCGGAATCCCAGGGGTGACAGGTACAGGCCATCTGTGGCAAAGCATCGTGGTCTGTCGACCATGTCATCCCAAGCAGACAGATACTGGATCCCCTTAGAATGACACCAGAAGCTTAGCCAATTGTTGAAGTCAATCATTTTGTCCTTGTACTGTGGTATCATTCTGGATGATGGCAGAATGCTTCTCAGGGCTAGGGTCATACCTGCCTGGGCTACAAGATCAGAGAGCTCTTCCATGTCTCTTTTCATGTAGTCCAGGGAGGTACATCTCAGATCATTCACACCAACATGGACAATGATGGAGTCATATTTGTACTTGTTGTGGAGTGAACTGAGTGCATGGGTTATGTGGTGGATCCTGGCACCCAACAGGCAGCTGACAGTAACCTTCTCCTTGTTTAGCCTGGTGAGTGGGACATCAGTGTGCTTGGCTATAGAGTCACCTATGACTAGTGTGTTGGGTACATTGTTTTGCCTTATTGGCTGTGGTTGAGTGGCACAGTGAGTCTGTGGGCTATGTGTCATTTGGGTTGTGTTGGGGGATGGAGGTTGCTTGCATTTCTGCTTTGGAGGTCTCTGTTGCTTACACAGATTATTATTAAGAGCCTCTGTGAATGTTTTTGTTTTACTATGTGTGGATTTTGGTGGTGTAGATTTAGTGAGACTATGTGATGAGTGTGGTGTGGTGCAAATGTTTGCCTTCTCCTCATGACTGTCAAGTTCAGTCTTGGTTGGAGAGAGCTTTACCTCCAGTTTGACTAGATAAGTGCATCTCTCACAGGTTGTAGTGTTGAGTGGTAGGAGGAGAGGATTGCCTGTGCACATGAGGCAATTTCTACATTGCCTCAAGATGCCCAGATTCATCAGATAGACAGGAGAGAACTCTGGGAGCTGACCCTTGGACATGCCTGAATAAAAAAATATTTTCCTCTAGATAAGTGAGGAAAGTGAGTACAAGAGCTGTTTATCTCTAAGCAAGTGAGAAAAGTAAGTACAAAAACTGTTTTCCTCTTGGTAATGAGGTAGGTCGAGTGCTACAGTAATTAGTAGCTTATTTAGTGCTTGCAAGTTCTGAACAAGTGCTGAGCACAAATAAGCAAATTTAAGTGCTAAAACTAAGAATCTGTATCTGCACTAGATGAGTTACAGGACAGAAACAAGTGCAAATGCAGGCTTTCAAATCAGAAAGTTGAGAGAGATGAAAGAGATTGCCCAAACGGCCAGTAACTACAATTTCTGGGCCAGAAGCACTCCTTATGTGTTAGACAGGTTACCTAGTGCTTACCACTCCCACTGATAAGCTAGAAGGCTTCTCTCCAACACAGAAAGGCTTGGGAGGCTCAGAAGCTTACATACAGTCCTGGATTCAGCAAATCTGTACCTGGAACACTAGTTACAGGAAAAGTAGGAAATAAGCTTACAGTTTTTTTTTTTTTTTTTTTTTTTTTTTTTACAGAAAAGTAGCTAAAACAGTAGTAAAAACAATTCACATGCAGTGCAAGCTAGCACACTTGAGTATGCAGCAATATTAGAACAAACACAGTTTAAAAAATGCAATTAAGTTAAAAAGGACTAAAAGCAAGTGCAGAAAGAGTTTATTAGGTAGAATGTGGTAAAGAGATGGGACTGGGGGAGTGTCCCAGATCAAATCTACAGTGGGGCGGACAACTACAAAAGCCACCAAATTTAAACTACGAGCCAGAAATAGGGAGGATGGGTGGGACAAAACAGTTTAAACAGAGATCTAAGCAACAATTAACAGTACAAACTCTAAAACCAAAAAAATACACTCAGCTCTGTATATTTGCAGATAGACTGGAAAGCAGTCTCTCAGAACAGGGAGACAACAGTTTCAACAGAGATGTTGTTGTGTCTTTCAGCTTTTCCCGGTTAGGGGTCGCCACAGCGGAACTCCGGTCTGCTAATGATTGGTAGTGGATTTTTACGTGCCGGGTTACCAGCCCTGACACACAACCTTCAACGAAGGCACACCCCATTCACGTATGCCTCCACACAGAAGACGCTCTAGCTGAGAATCGAACGGGACAACATCTTGCTATGAGGCGACAATGCTACCGCAGCACCACCACCGCAGTTTCAACAGAGTTCTAAGCAACAATTAACAGTACAAATTCTAAAACCAAAGAAAAATATACTCAACTCTGTATATTTGCAGATAGATTGGAAGGCAGTCTCTCAGAACTCAGGTTCCAGCAATTAAAAGTTCATATAAATTCAGGAAAGGCAATAGCTTAAAATTGTAGGAAGAGGTAGAAACCTGTAGTAAAAAATGTAGATTTACAATAGGTCATCAGAGAAAAAGCCCTTAAAATATCTTTAATGATTAAACCAAGTTGGTAGAGAGGGAGATGTATTAAATAGAGGGGCTAGAAGTAGAGGGGGTGGGAAGTAAAGTTTAGGAGAGTCAAGAGAGTATAGAGAGTAAAATAAAGCAGATGTCAGAAGTGGGGTTGCTGGGAAGTATAGTAGTAGCAGAAGAGATGAGAA
The DNA here is from genome assembly GCF_019279795.1 of Protopterus annectens. Taxonomy (NCBI): domain Eukaryota; kingdom Metazoa; phylum Chordata; order Ceratodontiformes; family Protopteridae; genus Protopterus; species Protopterus annectens. The sequence goes on along the minus strand of NC_056735.1, from coordinate 1,071,248,085 downwards.
GAGATTTAGGTAGAGCAATTGTTAAGAGGTACAGCTGAGGTACCACAGTGTTGGTATTTATAAGAGTTAAATTAGAGTCAGGAGAGGAGAATTGTTGTACTCTAACAACTGGGTGAGTAAAAGTTAAGTAGGGTAGTGACAGGTGCAGGAGGGAGAGTTAGCAGGATAGCTCTTCAATTCTCATTTGAAATGAAAAGATTATATAGAATGTATATTGGTAGAGAGTTTGTTCCAAGTCTGAGATATAGAGCATTTATAAAGTAATCTGCCTATTGTTTTGTTATTAAAACTCATCTGGGCAGTTAGTTGATGTTGTTTCAAGTCGGTTGTATCAAACAACACCTATCTTGTGTCAGTAGGTCCAGAATATGTGGAAACTTGTGGTCATTTCCCCTAACCATTTCCATATGAAAGGAGGACCACCATTGCCTGGACAAGAAGGGAGTCATCACAATGATCTCTGGAGTGTCCCGTATTTTAGAAATGACCATGGATATCAATGTACAAGGTAGAAAGGCATGCAGGAACATTCCTGTCCAAAGAAATAAGAATGCATCTGTTTTCCAGGCCTGCTTTCAAGGAGTCCTGGAGGAGAATTTTGCAAGTTGTTTGTTGTAAATGGAGGTGAAACAATGTAACTGAGGTGTTCCCCACAGTTGTATCAAATCTTAGAATTTCCCCTGATTCAGTGTCTATTTGTAGGGTCTCTGACAGAATGTAAGATATCTGTAGAGTCAAATTGTGCTGAATTGCTACATCCCACCTACCATGGCTAATCCACACAGAGGTTAGGATCTGGACCCACCTCCGCCCAATGTGTTTATGTACCACATCACTGTGGAGTAGTCTGTAATCATTTGTTTTGGCCTTGAGGTCCACAGATGATTGAGAAAGTTTAGTGTATTCATGACTGAAAGCATATTTTTCATGTTTGTGTTTTGGTCTTTTTTTTCCAAAGATCTTGCACTTTTACACCATAGACACAGCTCCCAAAGCAAAGTGGGAGACATCCATAATAACACATTGTGCTGGAACCTTCAGGAAAATGGGAGTCCTGTATTCATATAAAGCTGCTGTCTTCACCAAAGAAGTTCTCTTTTTACAAATCCCAAAACTGAAATTTGAAATATCAGGGAGCGTTGATGTTGGGACCAATCTTTTTCATGTTGAGTCTGGCTAGAGGAATAATGAGAATGATAAATAGCAAGAATCCTAGTCTCCTGAGAAATTCTCTAGCTGCAGTTCTGGACTGAGTATAAAACATTGGAATAGATGAAGACATAAATCTACTTTTTCCTGTGGAAGAAAAGTACTTTGAACTAAAATATCTAGAAGAAACCCCAGGAATAAATTCGAGGGATGTCAAACAAGACTTTATAATGTTCTATTGGAAATGCAGTCTTCGAAGTATATTTCTTACCCAAGTGAGATGTTCTTGACACTTTGAAGAAAAAATCTGCAAATATAAATAATTTGTCTAAATAAAGAAACATGGGATTGTCTTGCAGTCTGCAATATGCTGTTACTGGATCCATATAGTTTGTTAATACCCTTGGAACAGTGGATGATCCAAAGGGTAATGCAGAGAACTGGCAGTTTAATCCTGACACAGAAAATATTTTAAAAAGTTTGAAATTCAAGGTTATATTAATATAATGATAAGCATTCTTTAAGTCTATAGTTAGCAAAAAACTGAAAGATGGAATAAAAGGTAACAGGTTGTGAAGGAATAACAGTTTGAAGTTTGGAACTGTCACAAACTGATTGAGAAAGGTAAGATCTAGGACTTGTCTCCATTAGCCTTCTTTCTTTGGTACCAGAAACATTCTTGAATAAAACACTTTCCTTGACAGAGTAAGATGAACAGGCTCTATCACTGCCCGAGCCAACAAATATTGAATGACAGAAGGAAAAAAAAAGAAGTTTGATCCAGTAGATGAGGAGGAATCTCCTGAAAAGGAGGGAGGAACTCCTGCTGCCATCTCTATTCCTGATGAATTACTCACAGAACCCATTTGTCTGAAACCATCTGCTGCCAAAGAGTGAAATGGTGAGACAGCTTTTGGGAAAGACTTAAAGGCTTGCCTTGTGTGAAAGGGGTTAACAATTAGTAGATAGTCATTCGGATTTTGTTTTTGGAACCTCTTTACAATTGTTTTTTTTTTTTTTTTTTTTGAATGTCTGTTTGCCTGAAGTTTGCTGGGCATACTTATTGTGCTTTTTATATAAAAAAGTCCTGAAGTAGTTGAGAAACCTTTAACAAACTTGAAGAAGGAAGGGTGAAAAAATCTGAGCCATCTCTTGAATCAGCTTTCCTTTTCCTTCATACTTTTCAAGACCTGAACAGCCAATGGTCCAAAAACAACCCCACTTTCCAAAGAGAAATTCAAAATTACAGCTTTAACATACTCAGGTTATTTTTGTTTTTACCATGCAAACCTTCCTATAAGAGTTCCCGTGGCACCTGCTCTGTATGAGGTAGCAGATGAGTCAGAGTGTTTGATCAGTTGTAACACAGAAGCAATAAGTGTAATTTAAGGTTTTTCCTCTGAAGATGGAAACATTGCTATAATGTTCTTCATGTTCTCACATTAAGCAAGAAAAAACATTAACATGTGAGACTGACAATTAAGAATTCCAAAAATAAGTGTGGCTGAGGTATACAATTTCCTCCCAAATCTATCAAAGGCTTTCCCATCTGTATCAGAGGGGGCCGGGGGAGGGATCAGCATTTACCACATTTTAGCTTCAAAGGCATTTGACAAGTAAATCACTGCAGAGACAGACCTGGGATTAGAAAATAAAATATTTGTAAGATTGAGCAGCATTGTACCATCTGTCTGCTTTCTTTGGGGCTGCAGACTGGCTGTCCAGCTTATTACAGGTTGTAATAAAAATATCCTCCAAAACTGGAAGAACAGGAGGAACTCAGAATTGGTTGAGAAAATTCCAAATGTAAGAGATCATAACATATTTTTAAAGAAACTGAAATATCATTAAGAGCCCACTGAAACAACTGGTTCATCATAGATATGGCTTTGAAAAAGAAAATTCATCCAAGGAATAATATGAGGAAATACTCTATTCAGAATAAGGCTCAGTCACCTGAGAAGAAAACACAAAAGTTGTTCCCTCACAATCATTTCCCTGTTCAACGCACTGGCAAATTTCAGAAAATGAAGAACATATTTTTCTTTTACCTGTAAACCCAGCTTGAGAGGAGTCAATAGCCTGAACTACACCTTGATCTAAGCCCAACAAATCATCACTGTATAATGTAATTGAGACAGGGTAAGACAAATTTAGCTTTCTGCTTATTTTTACCAGGATATTCCATAGCAGGAGACAGTCATGAAAATCACCCCAGGGAACAGGCATCCTAGACCAGCTAGGTAGAGAAACATTGCACATTCCTTTCTCTGAGACTGAAAAGAGTGGTTCTCCAATGCTAATTAAAGACTCTACAACAGTCACAGAGGATGTGTCTAATCTCTGGTACACAGTGATTGAAAATAAGTGGAACCTGAGAGAGAATATGAGTGGTCTGAGGAACCAGAAATGGCCACAGCAGAGTAACCCACCTGTGGCTAAGGCAAATTCATAGCTTGCCGAAAAGGTGAGAACCAGTAAGTTGAATTCTGGGTGGCACTGAGAGCATCAATTGGTAAAAGGCAGGCTTCAAAAAAAGTAGTGTTTCTCCATAAAACACTGTGATAAGTACAACATGCACTTACCCATCCCCTAAAATCAATTGAGTAAAAGTTTTCTTTATGAAAAAATAATTTAAACAGTACCATTAATAAGTAAAAAGCAGAACCACCATCTACTGACTGATAAATTGCATGATGTCCAAAAAACTAAACATCTTGGCATAAACCAAATAATTGCAAAGAGAAAGTTATTATTTCAGCCGTAAATTAAATTCTGGATGGTTTACTCCCCAAAGGGAATTTATTTGCTTGCGATGGAGAAATGCTAGCCAGCTGTCAGTCCTTGAAACCCCTGAAGGGCTTGGCACCCAAACCATTGATTATCCACAGCTCTGCTCAAGTTCTCAAGGATCTTGATCGATGGAAGGTGCACTTAAGCTGTGGAAGCTGGCTGGGTGTTATATCTTCTGCAGTAAATCACCTGTCTAGCTAAAGTTACTGCATCAGTGATCAAATGATGAACATCCCAGATGATGAGCCTAGTTCAATTCTTCACAGTAGCTGAAGAAGCCATTGAAATTTCTCAAGACTCTCTAGTCAGCCTTCTCTTTTTCTGATCTGTTCTTCTCAAATGCCCATGCTGAAACTATCAAACTCTGGATTGCCAAGTTTACAGATGGCTGTGAAATTACTGCAATTAACTTTTCTGCCTGTGTTACTTTATTACTTTAGCATGAGTTAGAAATAACATTACTCTGGTGTAAGACCAATAGCTTGATGCTCAGTAAGGGGAAATACAGCATAAAAAATTGGGGGAAGTAAACATTTCTTTCCAACTGAATAAGAGGAAAGTCATTTAAGTCAAAGTCTGTAGTGAAGGTTCTAGGTGCAGTTGTAGATGGACATGTTTTCTTTGATCAACGGGTAATCATGACAGAAGACTTTTGATATGGCTCATATGATACCCTCTGGGATATCTAATCATTTAGAGGATGTGATAGTGACCCTATTACCTCACTACTCTAGACAGACATTGTGTGATGTTTCTCTGTCTGTGTGCTCCTTACAAAACATATGGGTCAAATAAATAGGTACAAAGATATGCTACTTAGGTTTGACAGGCATGTAAGTCTTCATTAATTGTTCATCAATGTTAAGGCAAATGTCAGTCTTCCCAGTCTCATATCACATTCTGGCTTGCAAAATATCCTCCCCTATCTAAAACTCTTTGCCTAGAAAAGAAAGTTAGAAAGGCTAACAAATGTGCAAGTGCAACTAACTTTAAAAACATTCCATGGCATTAGAAGCCAAGACATTTGGTTTTCTCTCAAATATCCTCCTCACATTTGAGATAAACTCCCACTCCTATTAAAATAGTAACAGTTCCTCCCCATCTTTGGAACAGACAATTGCAGCAGTATGCATAAATATACAGTAATTATGGTCAAGATTCTCGAAGTTCATGAGGCAGTAAGCTTTGTACTGGCCTAACAAACAGTGAATGGGTGAGCTGTTTGTAGATATAGACTTTCTGCAATATGTAAAGAAATTTTTTTTTACTTTTACTTTCCTCATTAATTAAAATAACTGGGACATTTACTGCTAAGCTTCATGTCAGTCCTTATTTATGCCAAAGCAAATTTTGTATTTTTGTCGAATGAATTACTCCAAACGGGTATATGGCCTATGTTCAAGGATAAACCAAATTCATATCCAGATTGAATATAGGAAATTTGGCCAGAGAACTGGGGAAATTCAACCACTTTTTTCTCAGAAAGTACCCTACGATGTTTCATATCCTTGTGCCTTATTAACAGTTCAGACAGATCTGGCATCAATTTAACAGCTCATTTAAGAGCTGTATATCTACTTAGTACATACTTACATATTTTGCGTGCAACTCTTCTGCAAATTTCACATGACTTGTGTTAAGGCACCATTATCACCTCAATATGGAAGTATAAATTAGTATTCATATCTGTATGTGTTTTATTAAGAATGGATTATTTTGGAAAGAATTCCTTACATTTTTTATTTATTTCTTTTGTAACCAGATTAGGTGGCTGGGTCCTCAGATCATTTTCAGCCAAAACTTTGGACCATAGGACAACAGTTGTAGCAATCATCCAAAATAGAACAGTAGAACAAATAGCAAGATATTAAAGAACTTTTCGGATAATAAGAAAATGCCAATTAAAACAAGTTACAAAATATATTACCGGTTAAAATATGTTACAAAATATATGGATATGTAGATATTCATATTCACAAAATGTGATAAACAAGATGACTAGTTCAGCACAGACTATACAAATGGAACATGAAACCATTTTGTACATGATATTTACAAAATTTACATGTAGGAAGCTATTTTGCATCATGTGATACAATATGGCGAGAGAATAGTAAATTTATTTACACGTTATACCATAATTTGAGCAGTATTTCCTTTACTTTTGATATTAGCAATGACCCAAAATGTGAGATAATTTACAATGGACATTGTGAATGTAACATTATTAACAACAAAAAAAATGCTATGATTTTTATCCACTGAAAAGCTGTGACTAGTTATTGTCATTCATCTGAACTGGCCATGTTAGTGTAATATGTTGCTGAGCTACACAGATAAATACTGTATTTATTTTCAGTATAAATACCACCTTGGGTCTCCCCTTAAAATAGTTTATTAGCTTAGTGGGATGAACCTGGTCAACAAAGGATAGATAAATAAATAAATAAAAACAATTAATTTGTAAAGAAAAACATTTTTTATTAAATAATGTGCTAAGATCTGAGAAGCTAATGAACTTCATTCTGCAGTCCTGAGTTTGATATTTGTTACCACTTGCAAACTGGGTGACCAAGTAACTTTATCAGACCTGAGTGTGTGGGTTAGCAATGACTACAACACATATGCCTGATTTGCCTCACAAAGATATAACAGTAAATAAGTTAATACAATGCAAATTGTGGCCTGCTACAGATCACCCTCCATGACCCAGGACCACCACTCCACCTTTCTGGAGACACTGGAAAACATGAAGGTCCTACTGAACACCCTGATATTGAGTGATTTCAATTACCCTACCATTCACTGGGAAAACTACTTGAGTACAAATTCCCAGGCCCAGCACTTCCTGGAATTCATCAACTGAAATGCCCCGAATCAGCTGGTAAACTCCCCTGCCTGGTTATCACCAACATGGGCCACAGGTGTTCCACACCGGAGGTCAACCCGTCACTGGTTAGATCAGACCATAAACTAATCACTCTGGATGTCCACACCCCACCACCACCCACAACTAAAGAAACCACAGTAAAAAAAATTTCTAAAGCAAACTTCACCTTACTTAAGACAGAGGTGGTAAGTTTCACAGCCCCCACGCTAAAGGATAACTATGCCCAAGATGCAGAAACCTTTACAAATGCACTCTATGAGCACCTACAAGGATGCATGGATCATGCCATCCCTAGCAAAACCAAGACTCACTCCTCTAAGAGAAGGAAACCAGTTTGGTGGACCCCTGCAATAAACAGGCTATACAATAGAAGGAGGAAACTAGTTCAGAAAAAAAGCTAATTCCAAGATGGAAAAACATCCCTGATCAGTATCAGTAAGAAACTGAGGTCCCTCATGAAATCATCCAAAGCTAACTTTGAAAGGAAAATAGCCAAGGATTCAAAAGATAACCACAAAGCCTTCTTTAGCTATGTTAAGAATCTAAGTGGCAACTCACAGATATGCACTGAACTAGTGCAAAATAGCACAAAATATACTGAACCTACTGATATTGCCAACATCATGGCAGATAGATTCAGTGCAAACTTCACCCACCTCTCACCTCCAAAAGGGCTCACAACAATACCAGGAAAGTGTAGTGTCCCAAAACTCACAGATGCACAAGTGAAAACAGCCCTTTCAAAACTCAAAAACACAGTGTCAGTGGGACCAGATGGTGTCCCAGGCTGCGTCTTGCAGGAACTACAGAACAAACTAACCCCCCACCTAAACATACTGTTCAACCTCAGCCTCTCCACGGGACCAAAACCTTCTGTAAAGAAGTACTTTTGTAAATCAAGGATGTAGTTGAGTCATATGCTTATCATTTTATTTATTTATTTATGTGTGTTAAATTTGTTGACTCTACCTGGGTAAGGCCCATTTCACAGGTGATACAGACAGAAAGATATGCATAATATTAGACATATGTCACTATTTACTATAACATCATATTTTATTACTAATACTAACAGTGGAGGACTACCATTTGATGAAAAATCCTACCAAATATAATTCCTTGATTATTTTTTTCCAAAAAGGAATGGTCTACAAATGTTTTATACTTTTTATCATGCAAGATCACAGCATATGTAAGTAGTTGCACTTTTTAGGTATTTGCCTTTCTGTTTCGGGTATATGATCATGGAATTATTACATTAATTGAGGGGTATAAATTGGCTGCAGAAGGTTTATTTCCCTGAAAAATGTTATTTTGGTGTTGCCTCTTATAGGTTTGGACTAGTGTGTTGTGCATCATGCTCTAGCGGGCAGTCAGTATAAATAGCACAAACATTTTACATGCCATGATAAAAGCAAGAGAATGTTTGATGCTGAATTAGAGCATAAAATAAACAGAAGCATCAATGGCAGAAAATTCCTACATCTAAAAATCACTTTGCTAATAAACTTTCTATATAAATTTCCCACAAGAAAACCAAACGTAGCTGAATAAGGTAGATAAAAACAGGACCCATAGTAAGAAAACTCCATACAACTTTCTTGAAAGTAGTGTCTAAAAAAAATTGCAAAACCTCATATTTATTTTCATCCTTTCACTTTCTCCTGACATTATGGGGGGGTCAAGAATGCATCCTTGTGGTACTCCTTTGGTAAGTAATAAGTGCAGATTCTGAATGGGAAGGTTTTCTTTTAACACTGAAGTGCCTGTCTGTAAGGATGTTTTTAAACCAGGGAGTAGAATCTGGACTGATACCAATTTCAAGTATTTGGTTTTGGGGAAGATAGCAGTCATTGAGATCAAATACCTTTGTCAGGTCTACAAGTAGGATACCTACAAGCAGGCCACTATCAGAGTTTAACAGGATGTCATCAGTTAAGGACCAAAGTGTTGTCATAGTTCACAGGTTCATAGGTTCATAGGTTCATAGGTTGGTACTAGGCTATTGGCTCTAGGGCCTATACAAGCCTAGCCATGACAATTCGCTGGCTATTTCTTCCCACAGTATTTACTTCCTAGGCCAGAATCCATGTTGTTTGGAGCAGAGACAATTGTACTACCAGACAGAGAGAAAGAGTTGGGTATAGTATATCTTTTTTTAAGAAGTTAGCCCTGAATTGGTAGGATGGATATTGGAGAGAAGTAAGAGGTATATCTGGGTTTGTTTGTTTGTTTGTTTGTTTGGTTGGGGAAGAGTTTAATTAGAACATTTTCCAAATATGTGTCATGATGATTTTTGTGAAATATTGATTATAAAAGTGGGTGAGAGGAAGATATAGATGCTCTTTGCAGGGATATCTGACCCAGGTATTTATGTTGTCTGGTCCAGGAGAAGTATCAGTGGAAATATTTTCAAGTAGAATTCGTATTTCTTTGGGACTTATGCATTTGAAGTGGAAGAGGGGGATGAATGGTGATGGGGTGGACAATAAATGATCTGTGGGAGTTGTGGAGTTTATTGATGGGACATTGTTACATTCTTTAAGGAAATCTTCTGGAGAAATCTTTGTTGTACCTCATTGAATGGCACTTGTAGACAGGGTTTGATGAGGAAGTTTTCTTCCTGTAAGTTGGTTAACTTCTTTACAAAAGTGTTTGGAGGGTAATTTGTTTCTTTGTTTGGAAATTTCTTTTGTGCCTTCTGATGGTCGTCTTGGCTAGGTTATGCAAGACTATAAAGGAAGTACAGTTGTCAGTTGTGGGGAGTCTGTTTTGATTTTTCCATGTTTGAGTTCAGTGGATAGTCATTCAGTTTTGGTGGGTTTATAAAGTTTGTCAATATGTGGGAAGAGTTTGTCTTGCAGATTGAATTAGTTAACCTTACAGTTTCTGTATTAGGGTCATGTAAGAAGAGTTTATTATTCCAGTTGTGAGCTGTTGAATTTGTCAATATTAGTGCTGCTCTGTTTTCTGAAGGCTTTTAATATTTCCAGCAGTTTTACAGCATGGATGGCAATTGTATTGTTGACTGGACAATGGTTGCTTAGTAATGCTGGCAGAATGTTTACACTGGAAGTGTAGTATGTTTGTAATAGTCAGGTCAAGTGTGGATTATTTAGCGGTCCTGAAGTTAGGTCTTGTTGGCTCTTTTATGAGTTGAAGGAGACCTAAGTCTTCTAGGAAAGTACCCTAAATAAATTGGTCTCTAAATATTTTGCTAAGCACACTTCTATTCAGAAATGTTAAGCTACAATAATGCCCATATCTCTATACTCCTACTATATGTTTAGGAACATGCATGCACGCTGACAGGTTTATAGTCAGAGGCTATATCCTTAATTAGACCAACATTTGGAATGGCAGTTAGTGAAAAGGCAATTAATAATTATTTCCCAGCCACAAGGAATCTCTTTCCTACTGACATCATAAAAAAACAATACACTAAAGAGCTTTAGAATCAAATACAAGCAATAGCTACTGAATACTCGGTCTTAAATTTGTTTCAAAGACTCTGGATAAGCAGCTAAAACATTAATATATTTTTCAGTTGTTTATGTATATGTATTCACTATGTAATTTCGAAAAACTGAAATCCCGAATTTCAGTATTTCGAAATTATATAGCCGAACACACAAAACACCGAAACCCTAAAACCGCGAAATTCAAAATCCCGACGGTACACTACAGATACAGCACACACAAACACATACACACAACCCCCCCCAACTCAAACATTATATCCTACACTACAGATAAGCAGGGGGGCAAGCCCCCCCTGCACCCCCCATGTGGGGGGCTGCAACCCCCCCACTTATATATACTAACTCCAAGATCGCACAATCAGACACACACAGGTAACTCACTCCCACACATTGTACACACCCTCACACACACAAATCACAGTCAAAACACACACTGACATACACCAAAGCCCCTAACCAACACATATACACATACATACATACATACCCAAACTCACATCTTACCATTCACACAACACAACACCAGAAACGCTAATTCAAAATCTCTGTACTTCGGGATTTTGAATTTCGCGCTTCTGGTGTTCCAGGATTTCAAGACTTTGCTATTATAATTTCGAAATACTGAAATTCGTGATTTCAGTATTTTGAAATTAAATAGGGAAGCCATGTATATCCATGCTTACTATTGTATTTAATTGGTGAGTTTGCAAGACTAATTTCTCTGCTCCATACTTATTCTTTTACTTCTGTCGTATTCCATATATACTCACCTACTATTGTACAACAAGTTTTTTTTTTTATAAAAATAATCACATAATCCTATGTTCTTTTAAGTAAATGCAAATATCTTTTACTAAATTTTGTATCTATTGTACTCGAGTCCATATAGCAACTCTCCATGGAGCACAGGGTGTGATTAAAAAGGGTCAAACTGACCAATCCACCTACCTGCTAAACAAATAGAAAGATAGATGGCTAAATAAGCAGTTATTTGTCAGCAAACCTTACAAAAGATAACCTGCTAGTGCTACAAAACAGACTATCTATGCACACATCCCCGTAGCCATGCCTCATGACAAAACACAGACACAAAGCATAACTTGATCATACAGGTTAGGTCAGGGTTACCTGAAAACAATCTACCTTTAGAGTGGCTATGGCAACTCTTTGATCTCCCATCACTAGCTGGTGGTCTAACGTGATGCTGAACATAAAGCTCAAGAGAGAGAACATGTGTCAGTTCTCTTCCTATGACTGCTGACTCCCTGCCTTAGGTTGTTTTTCTGGCATGTTGTTCCAAAAGGACTGGGATACAACCATGGGCTGCATAGGAAATTCATGCAAGGCACCATACCTCTGGAAAAAAATTGAACTGCGCAAATGTAAGGAATAATAAAGAAGGGGAGGGGGAGATAGCCTTTTTTAAATAAAATGTCACAGAGTAATAAGTAAATACTAGGCTACATGTTTTCCGACTATTACAAGCTTATCCAATAATTAGAGGTCTGAATCAAACACTGTACCTTGTATCTCTGAGGTAAAGTTATTAACCATTATGTTAACCCTCTCCCCATCCCTATTATGATAGGTAAATCAGTTTAATGCGGCTATGACAACATGTAGAATTAAGAATAAAAAATAGTTTAAGATACTATGTATTGTATTTGTCCAAAGACCTTATGGAAGAAGGAGACCTATTTCAATTTCCTAGAAGGTCGTGGCCAAGAGCGTGCTCTCTTATTTTGTAGCTAAGTTTTGGAATGTTCAGCATTTCTTGATTGGATGATTTAGTTTTCTTATTGGTGAATGCAAATTAATAAAACAGACAGATCTGAGCAGGGCCTGTTGTGGAGTAATTCATATGTTAACATCACTGGTTCATACTTAGTTTTCAAAGACAGTATGACTCATTAATAATCTCATATAAGAACACCTACTCTAAGAGCTGTAAATAAGAACATAGAAACCTAGGCCTCTTATACAGGGCCAAAAATTTCCTCATATTTAATACTAGAAAATCAATAGCTAAAATGTATTTACTCCACTCCTTTTTTGTACTAATCACCTATCTTTAACATCACACTTAGAACAAAACTAGACTCATGTTATCACAAAATAGCAACATTTGCAGTTAATATCTCCCAGTCAATACATTACTGTAAATCTATAAAACACCTAAACTGAATGGAACTTCCACAATATCTGTCCTACTCCCAACTAGTAACTGCCCACACCCTAATTTACTACCCAGACCAGTGACTATCTCTAGGAAATTTACTGCAACCATACACAAGCACCAGAACCCTACTGTCCAGCAATAAATCCCTCCTTGTCATAACCAAATATAACAACTCTGCTGGTGACACTCTCTATACTCCCACCACATCACCAAGCTGGGGAACTCCATGCCAATTCACCTAAAACTAGCAGACACAAAAAACATCTTCAAATTCCTCTTTCTGCCATCACTCTCCATTTTTCTGTTTTTTTCCACTGACAAAGATTTCTGTGATCTTCTAATAGCTAGAACTCACTCATTTCTATGTTTGTCTCCTCCAAACAATCAAATTATATTTATCTGGAAACTATGTTTTTAAACTCTTCCTTTTCACTGTTTTTGTACATGCATGAATTAGAATTACTGAAAAACCTGGAAGAATTTGATCCCATTATAAAAGTGATAATGCCATGCCTTCACTCTGCACACACAATTTTTGTTTTCATCTTTTGTATCTACAAATTCTATCTGTGTAAAATTCATTAAAATGTATAAAGATTGTTCAACTTTATTTTTCAAATGTTTTTATAAAACTATACTGAAGCCCCAGTTGGACTTTCCCAGTAAACAAACATAAATAAAAAATAAAAAAATGGGCTATTTATAGCTGCACAGAGGAGTATAGGTGAGAGAAGGCAAGTTATAAATCTTCAATTCGCCTGTAGGTACTTATGTTTTTCAGTAACTTCACTGTTATAATTATTCATTGCCAGTGTACCATACATTGGTGTGGATAACAGAAGGACTGATGCTAGTACATAGTTTGTTTTTGGTGAGACAAATTGTTTATAGGGGTCTATATTAGAACATCGAATATTTACCAGTTTGAATCACTAAAGGTCAACCTTTAGTGATCGAACTGTTAAAACATCAAATGTTCACAAAAAAAATAAATAAAATAAAAACAACTACAAAAAAAACTAAATGGTGTAGGCAGGGAGGCAAGCCCTCCTGCACCCTCCACACCCCCACACCCCCGCTACTTAAATATACCAACTCTGAGATCACACTACATTGAAGTAAATGGAAATCTCCCCTTATGGAGATTTCCGTTTACTTGTTCGATGGTCTGTAGTTTCGCTATTTTCGTGTTGACAATGTTTGATTCGACATTGTCGGCTTTTGAGAATTTAATATAGACCCATTTATAGAGTATTTGAAACACAATTGCTATTAAAAATAGTCTTTTTGACAATGTTATAAATGCAGTCCTTAAAAAAAGCAAGTTGTTTTGTAATGGTTTTTGTGGTACCTCCAGCTTTGTATCGAATCATTAGGCCAGAGTTTGCCATTAATGAATTAGGGGTACTGTCCTTACCTTAACAGATCATTTTTTGTTGAGTCACTGACATAATGAAGAAATTGCATACCTTCTAGATAAAGATGCATTCTATTTGCATGTTCTGAGACTAGGACTGGTTCTAGAATGCATCCTTATCATAGTCCTCTATTTGATTGGTAATAGTGTGAAGATACATTTTGCTATGCCACTATTTGTTTTCTCCCACACATTTATTAAGAACCATTTTAACACTTGCACACTAGAGCCCACATCTACTAGGTGCTGTGACATCATGTTTTGAACTCTGACAAATGATTTTGAGCATTATAGAAAGATGGAAGCTGTAAATAGCCTCTTTCAGAGTTGGTAGGAGACACATTTTACCACCTTAGCAAATGTATAGAAGTGTCTATTTGCCCATTAGAGGTGCAAACATACTGGAAGTGGTACTCACAAATATGGGAGAACACTGCAACCCCCCACCCATATCTCCTGCCAGTGTACTGCCAGCTATTTCCTTTAAAATAAAGATCAATTCTGTGGCCACAGCAATAACAGTTAGGAACTATTCTAAGGCAAACTACCTATTATTAAATGATTACCTGACAGTATTTCAAGCTCCTCCAAACCCTGAGAGCATAGTTGCCTATGCAGAAGTATTCACACAGAGGCTGTACAATCATGTTAATAGGTGCACAGAGACAGCTGTGCCTACCACAAACAAGCCCAGAACAAGTTAAAAAAACACCCTGGAGAAATCTAAACATACACAGATTGTACAACAAAAGAAAAACTGTCATCACTGAACATAAGAAGTGCAATGCCCACAAGGATAAAAAAAAGTTTCTCATTAGACTAAACAAACAACTAAGAGGGCAAATTAAGTCTACCAAAGCTAATTTCAAGGTAAAGAGACCTCCCCAGTCAAGAAAAAACACAAGGCCTTCTTTAGTTATATCCAAAACATCAAGGGAAGTACACAACAGTGACAAGAACTGATTGTTAATGGAACCACTTACATGTTACTAAAAGATATAGAAAATCTGCTGATTGACAAATTGTGCCCCAGTTTGACCTCCTTGTGTCCTTCAAGTAATACCATCAAACATAAACCCCCACCTATCTCTAGGAAGCAGGTCCTAAATGTACTCCACAAGGCTAAGAAGACTGTTTTAAAGGCCCATGTTAATATCCCAGCATGTCTCCTAAATAGCCTCAAGTATGACCTATCTGGACATTTGGAGAAACTATTTAACTATAGTCTTCACACAGGCTTTGTGTCACATGAATAGAGGACAGCAAATGTTATCCATCTGTCAAAGGACATTCATCAATGGACCCTGGGAACTTCAGACCCATAAGACTGACTAGTCACATATCTAACCTCATGGAAAGAATTATCACGGATATGATTAATAATGATGTACTCTGGATCCATCCCAGTTTGGCTTTGTTAAAGGCAGATCATGCCTTCTTAAACTGGTGGACTACTTTGCAAAAATAACCAGGTCAATTGATGAAGGCAAAATGGTGCATACTGCCTAATGTGACCTAGTTAAGGCATTTGATACAATTCCCCACTTAGGTATTGTAAACAAACTCATGGAATTAAACATTAACCCTTATGTTATGTGCTTGATAGCCAGCTGACTCTCAAATAGGACCCAGGAAATTAAGATATGGGAGACCACCTACACAAAGAGGCCACTAGTGGAGTCCCTAATGGATCTGTGCTGGGCCTGCTCCTTTTTGGTATTTACTTCTTGGAACTCAAAGTCAACATCAAAGTCCTCTGGTTGACCAGTTTTGCAGATAACTACAAATTAGGAGCAGTCATAGAATCCTACCAAGGCACTAACATCCAACAAGAAGGACTAACACAGACAAATGACTGGTGCAAAAGACTTGGCTTAAAGCTCAGTGCAAATAAATGCATAATAGTGCCCTTTGGCAAGTTGGCCACCCTAGAAAACTACTTCAATGATAACTTGATAATAAGAGTGGACCTCGTAATCAGGGATTTGGCAACATGTGTGGACAACAACCTAGCTTTTGACCAACATGTGTCAAAGATAGTAAGAAAATCCTTCTATGTTGCTTAACGTATAAGCAAGGAGGTAGCTTCTATGTCCATGAAGGTAATTTTGCCTCTATATTCAGCCCTGAAAAACCATCATTGAGTGCAACACCTTCCTTATGTATGTCCATGACCAGGTAGATGCTTCAACTGGAACATCCACAGAAGATCTTCACAAAAGGCATACAGAGTGTAAACATGCCCTATGCAAATGACCTCAAAGCCATATCTCGGTACACAATTCCCTACAGGCTGTTGGGAGGTGATCTGTGCCTGTCAAACAAGGCATTCTTGGATCCCTCTCTGATGAACCTTTTGCATATCCTTAAAACCAATAGCATTAGGTTTACTTGATTCAAGGACTTGAACTTTGCTTCCAACATAATAAGACATGTTTTATCAGATATGCTGAATGGACATGTATGTGTCTCAGGGAATTTCTCTTCTGTGGAACAGACTTCTCATCTATGTGAAGCAGAGTACTTCCCAAACCCAATTCAAGCTTAACCTGGACCAGTGGATGGGAAATTTGACATTCACCTCAGGCCTAAAACCTATGCCTCTAACAGACAGAGGCAGTCCATAAATGATACCCTGGCTTACATATACCCCGTAAAATAATATTTAAGGCTCATAAAACTTGCAACCTACATTTGGGATGTATGACTAGGCTTATAAAGGTCCATGTGGTTGTTAGACCAGTATAATCCTATGGACCTTATCAGTACAGTGGCCTGTTCTGGAGCTGTCTTGGTTCAAGACTATTTGCTATTGTTATCTATTTACCCACTATTTATGGCTAGAAATCTTTTTTTCTATATTCTTATTGCCTCAGAGGCTGCCAAACATTGTTTCCTCCAAGTGAAATCAAGCCCATTCACTTGTTCATGTTGGAGAGTCACTAAAACAATGGAGACAACTGCCATCCAGAGTAGCCATCATTCATAAAGTCATAAGGGTTGACAATATTCTTGTCTGCATCTTGGCTATGAAGTCGTTTTTGAATGGCACAACTTCATACCTGGCTATGGGGACAAGCTACAAGTATCACACATGAGATGCACAATGCCCTCAGTCTGTGAGTGCACCTTCTTATGTACATTCTAATGAGGGCTACCACCAGATGGTGGTTGGTGGGCTGAAACCTGCCTGAAGGATATCAGTGCAATGCATACAAGGCCATCTGTACTCTGAGGGATTGTGGCACTATACATCCTGCTCCACTCTAGTCTCCCCAGGATGAACATTCCCATCTTTCCTTGCCAAATCTATCAATTGCCCAAGCTGTTAATGAAGCTTGGGTTGCCTGGGCTATAGTCAAGGCTTTACTCCTCTATAGCACTGGATCTGGGACCTCGCCCAGACTCTTACAGAACTAACTATATTTATTGCATGGTAGTTATCATTCTATGCATCAGCTTCTTCTTTCTTTAATACTCCATTTAATAAAAATGGTTACAGGTTGAGATATAAAGACTGCAGTCTGCCTTAGGTAGGCAGTTGGGATATTATCTATAGAGGCAGAACTATGGCTCTTTATCTTATTATTTAGGCATGACTTGGACCCTTGTAGATGAAAGAGTAAAAGGTTAATTTTACATATTGCTGCTGCTGCCAGGTGATAGAGATGTATCTATGTCAGGATGTTAATTAGCCTATCAGTGATCGTAGAAAAATGGACTTTAAAACCAGAAGTTTTTGCTATGTGTAAACTGAGGGCAGGAGCGTCTTCTGCAGCCATTCTTTTTCCTGAAAAAAATGCTTACACTATTCCAGAAACTGTGTTCATTGCTAGAGTTATACAGCACCAAACTAAGGAGTAGTTATTTGTTGCTTGTTGCATGATGATCTGTTACTTGTTTCTTAAGGCATGATAAATGTAATTACTTTGTTCATCATTTGCTATCTTGTAGGCTTTCCTTGCTGTATATCTAGAAGCTACCACTTCTAGGACAGGTTTAGTAATACAGGGTGGTATGTTCCTCCTTATTTTAATCATCCTTCCAGGTGTAAGATTATTGAGGGTACTGATAGTTAAGGGCAGCATTAATATTAGATAGGTATGTTAGGTAGGAGAAGACCATTGCATTAAGCATAGTGGCTATCAGATTTTTGGGTATACCACTGATTGTTCCTATATTAGCTCTCATTGTGGCAGTAAGAGTGCTATCAATGTCCAGATAGTACATATTGCCAAATGAGTACTTTGTCATAAGTTACTGTGCCTTATGGATGACATTACTTTTTATGCTCCGGTCAAAGATTTTGCCTGCTTCAGTTTTCTTGTCTATTCCTATAGGCTCTTTAATGGATTGTGAATAACGCCAATAGACAGAGTCATTAACAGTTTGTTTGTTATTTTGCACTTGCCAGGGGATGTTTATATCACCAGACTGCCATAACTCACCATACCATAACACCAGCTGAGTGTGATGGGTACCAGCTTTCAAGCTTTAGCATTCTGGATGTATAGCTTTTTTTCTTTCTACCTTCATGGACAAATAAATGCAGCACCTCTTTCCAAGATACAAAATTAAGATGTATATGCATTAAGTTGCACTTAAAGACGTCCTGGAAGACAACTGCAAAACTTATTGACAACTAAATTTCTTGATCTTTTTTCTTTTTTTTGGTATATGATATAGCCTAGGATATAAATTTCATTATCTTGTAGACTGGTAGACTTTTAGCCAGGTTTCTGATACTGCTGCCCCAAGATTCAATAAGATCTGTGTAGGCTCTTTGAAGCATCTACATGGAGTGTACCCATGTACACAGCCACGATTCTTTCTTGGCAGTGTACGGTACATATTAATTATGGCATACTGCCGAGGGATAACACAGCAACATGGATTTTTAATTCATGTAAGCAACACTGTAGAGGCTGTGCTGTACTTGGGGACTGTCCAGAAAACTTCAGGACAGTTGATGAACCCAGCACAATACCTTTTGGCCCATTAACCTGGACCAAAAGGTGAACAATAGAGAGTACTGCATGAAATTACAATTTAAAATTTTTTAAGTTAATGTGCTTGTTTGTGCAGTGTGGCACATTCCACAGCTATGCTTATCATTGCTCACATATACAGTACATGTCTGCTAGACACCTAAAAATAGAAACTGGATATATTCAATTTTAATTATTATTTTTTATGTGCTTGTTTGCATGGTGCAGTGTGTTGCATAGATATGCTTAGCTGTGCTTACATATACAGCACACATTCGCTAGACATCTAAAAATAGAAACCAGAAGTATCCAATTGTTTTAGTTCTGCCATGCTTAACAATGAGCAAACACATGTAGCAAAGCTGCGCTATACTTACAGACACCTTGCAGTATATGTGAAGATATACAAGTCCCCTTCACTTTCCCAGTAGCTAAATAGGTTGAGTCATGACCTACAGTGTAGTAGGCCCCAGGCTCGAGTCCTGAGCAGTCATACTTTTTACATTTATTGCTGTGAAAATGTGTCAGGTGACTGAAACATTGGTTTAGTTTAAAATTAAACATGGTCAATGGTCTATTCCTGTTTGCACATTCCTAAGCTTCACTTACACATGGTTTGTGCGAGTTTTGTGCGATGCTAAGCAGTGCGGTGCTTTTTGGAAAGTTACAGCATGACATGTAAGGACAGAAATGCAGCCTATTTAAAGGCCAATAGGTGGGAATTTCACATCATTCATTGGACTTCTAACTTGGCTGTGGATATGCCTGGTGCTGCTGGAGAAGGAGTGCAGGAGTCCAGAGTGTTTTCTGGATTCCTGGTTCAGAATTATGAACCCCAGCTGCTGCAAGGTGATTACCAGGGCTCAGAGTGTAAGTTTGAGATCTGGCATCAGTTGGCCAGGGAACTTACCAGTGCTACTAGTATCCCTGCAGTGGTGACCAGTGTCATCACCACTACAATGACCAGAAGCATAGAGAGAGGGGAACCTTAGATACGTGGGTCCAAGAGGCTAAGGTTGGGCAAACCCCTACAGATATGCAAGTATGTTTGCAAGTAATTTAGAAATATACAAGCTGAATCTGTGCAAAACTGGTTTGCATAATGGTTTGCTTCTCTTTCCAAAGCTGCAGAAGAGAGGGCTGGTAATGTCCACTTTCATGCAGGTGCCTGGCCAGGATGAGTCAATTGTGTGGTAAGAAGGAAAACATCAAAGTTATAATTTAATGCATAACACAATTATACAATAAATTAATTACAGAGTTTGCATTTTTAACAGTCAGGTATGACATGACATATCTGGGACATTTTGCACCTTTATTAAGTAAGCATGCTGTAATGTGTAGTATAACTGTCAAACATCAGTTAATTTTGGGGTCTGTCCAGATTAAGAATCACTGTTCTGGTCTGGTCATTGCCTGAAATATGCTGTAGGTTACCCTCAATAAATGAACAGGATATAGGGGTTACTTAACAGATGTCCTACACAGCTATCCATGGTTTACATGCCAGAGGTGAAGTAACATCAATCAATAAATTTTAAAGGGTGATGGTTTTTCGATAAGTAATGTTTTCAAATAAGTGTTCATGTTCTAATGTGACACCAGTCAGTTGTGATATGTAACTGAATAAAGAATGCAACAAAAAATGTCAGTAATAAATTTAGTGCAATACGCAGAGTAAGGTCCAAGTCTGTGTTCTGCTCATATTGTCTGACATAATACTGTATATTCCACTCAGTCAATGAACATAGCATATAGGTAAGTTGACTGAAGCCATGGACAGCTATCCATGCTTCTAAATGCCAGATTTTAAGAAACATTATTGATAAAGTTTAAAACAAGATTGTGCTTTGATAATTAATCTTTTCAAATACGTGTTCATTATTCCTGTATTCACTGCATGTGTTTTAATCTGACACCAGTCAACTGTTACATACTTAAGCAATAACTTATGATGTGGTATGGTATATTGAAGATTTACCCATGGTTGGTGGGGTTTAATCATGAGGGTGAAGCCCGAGTGATTAAATAAAGCCAACCGTGGGTAAATATTCAATATACCACAACCACGGAGTCAGTTATTGCTATTATACAATGGCATTATTTAAGAAAAAAATACTTTTCTTAAATAATGTCTTTGTATAACGGCACATTACTGTTTTTCCACCGGTGATGGTATACTCCTTTCTTGTGTTGATATACTGCGCATGCATATGGACTTGCATTCCCATGCATACCCAGTACATCAATGCTTTGAAACGTAAGCAACAGAGAAAAGAAAGTGTCTGTTGCTCCATATTTTTCTTTTATTGGAAAAAAAAGTTTTGGACACCTTATACCAATGGAAAAAAAGTTCAGGCGGCTAGACCTTTTTCCATTGGTATATTGTGGGATTTACAAAGGGCATGCTGGCCAATCAGTGTGCACATTTTGGAATATTAATGGGGGGGGGGTCATTGTGTAATTACTAATAAATAATGCAGCAGCAAATTTCAGAAATAAATGTAGCATAATACCCAGATTAAGTGTCAGCAGTTCTGATAATTTTCTCCAAAATATGCTGTAAGATAGCTCTCAGTAAAAGAATGAGGTATACGGTTAGGTTAACAGATGTCCTCCACAGCCATACATGTGTGTACCTGCCAGATTTCATATGACATTAAGCATTGCAATGTAAAAGGAGACGGTGCTTTGATAACTGTTTTCAAATAAAGTGTTCATTATTCATGTGGTTACTGCATTTGGTTTCCAGTCTGATAACACACACAGCTATGCATGTGTGTAAATGTACAATTTCACACAGAATGATGCAATAAAAGTCATAAAGGAGATTGTCTTTTGAGAATTTATTATATTCAAATAAAGTGCACATAAATCCTGTAGTTACTGCTTGTGAGTTCTTATCCTATGGCAGCCAACTGTGAAATGACCAGCTGTGTAGCGTAATTAGTATACATGAAGATACCACTCAACTGTCACAATTTTTGCAGAATGTAATCACTGCTGCCCCATATGTCTGGTCCTTGATTAGCCGATACATGACATTACTTGGAATGCAACTTATTGTCAATTCCATTATCAGAACACCTTGCTATATATGAGCACACAATGTAAAAATGTTCCCTGTATTTGTGCCTTTGTACCACCCTTTGGTATGGCTTGGCCCATAATGTCCCATGCTAACAGGTTGAGAGCTATGTACATGCAACATCATCTATACAATATTTGCAGTCACTGTACTAACAAACTGAAATCTTAGATATGTACAAGTATGTATTAGTAGTCTGTGTAGAAATATTACCTGTAAAGTTACTAATGTTTTTTTTTCTCTCACCCCTCCCCTTCTTTAAATTATTAGTTATATTTATTATTATGATTTGATATTAATATATTTTTGTAACTACCTCTTATGTTGGCCTTATGTAGAATTTCATATTACTTTGCTGTTAATATACTTTCATTTACGTTATTTACTGTGTTCCTCATTATATTCCTTTCTATTTCTTTTGATTAATCATTATTATCTTATATTATGTTAATATTAACATTTGTTTGGGTATGTTTACTTTTACCTTATGCTTATATTTAATTTACTACAGCTCAACAAGGTAGATTGGTTCCATGTGATCCACCTGCCTTGGCTCCCCCAGCCATGCACCAGGGCCCAGCACATCTTGGCCGCAACCTGGTGGTGCCCCCTCTGCTGCCCTTGTACTACCTGGGCCATTAGGTAGTTCTGACCCAGAGGCTGGGGTTGGTCCTCACTCTGGGAGTGGAAGTGGAGGGGGTGATTATGTCACCCATGAGGACCTGCCAGGCATGGTACGTTGGCTGCTGCGCTGAGCTCTCGGAACACACCTATGCCAGATGGACAGTATGCTGTCCATCCTGGTGGGACAGCCTCGCCTCTCGCTTCAGCAGCAATCACTGCCTCCACAGAAGCAGTGAAGGTGCAGTGCTGACAGACCCATGGGTGAGGATTTGAGTCACACTGCTACTGTGTCTAATGTCCATGGGACTGGGATTGCACAACACCCTCCCCAACTAAGGTGTTCACCTCTTCTTGTGTCACACACCAACCTTGTCTGCTGTCTTGTCTGTCTGCAAAAGCTTACTTACCTTCCCAACTTACCTCCTCCAAACATATCTATGTTCCTTCCCCAACATTCCACTCTCATCATAAAAAAAAATGGGCACCTGCCTCCCCCATAATATCGTCCCATACATAGCTCTCCCTTTCACACACGTGCCCACTGGACACATTTAATTTGGTCCAATTGGCTTGACAACACATTTTTGTTGTCCTCATCCCTCTCTTTTGTGGTAGCATTCCAAATTCAGCTAAAAAATCTGTTAAAGTTCACAGTTGTTGCTGTACAAGGAATGGATAGCTATGGTTCTTTCCTACACCCTTCCTACACATACCTACCTGCCTTTCACTATGTTTTTTCCTCCTGCTTGCACCCCATTTCACCACTGTCCCATCTCACCTTTTTTTCATTTCTTTAAAGACTTTTTTGCACGATACTGCATGACACGCAGTGTCACTAAGCTCAGCTAAATGGCGCTATATTTATATAGATGTGTGAAATAATAATAATCACATTCAAAATGTACACCTGCACCCTATTTTAAACCCAGGACAATCACACCTGCAGATCAGTGCATTAACCTGCTAAGCCATGCAGCTGTTAACTAACACAGGTGATTTAAGCAAAACATATCAATTGCCAAGTTACTGCCATTATGCATGTTTAAGTAGGGCTGCACATTGCACCGCATCTCGCAAATTTGCTTAAAGAGTAATGGAAAAAACGGGAGTGTAACTTGGTGTGGTACAGGAATACATCACTAGAAAGTCAAACACAGAATAATAGATGTAAGTGAGGTCTCTAACAGCAGGTAAATGTGCACTTCTATCTGCAACATTTAAAAATATACCTGCTAAAACATTACCGGCAAAATAAGTGCTTAACTGGGACTCTGGTGGAGAAATACATCCCTATAAAGCCATGCACATAATAATGGATGTAAATGAGACTGTAAGTGTGCAATTATATACTGAAAAATACACATGCTGTAACAGTGACTCTGTAACTCAGTCTGTTAAATGGTTTGCAAACATTAATCTTTTGTGCACCATGGTCCTAAGTTCAAATCCAGTGGTGTATGGCATTTAAAATGCATGTATGTATAAATCACCATTGTGAATTCTGGAATGAATGACTGCAACATCAACTATTTATCCACCCAATGCATTTCAGATGGAATGTCTGCTGTTCAGTGATGGAAGCTGAAGGGCTGCAGATAGTAACACAGTTAACATATTCCTATTGCAACATTAGAAAGTGTATAGAGTGTCAGGTCACACATTATTTATTTATTTATAT
Source organism: Protopterus annectens (assembly GCF_019279795.1). Classification (NCBI taxonomy): domain Eukaryota; kingdom Metazoa; phylum Chordata; order Ceratodontiformes; family Protopteridae; genus Protopterus; species Protopterus annectens. Next base: position 1,071,223,797 of record NC_056735.1, on the reverse strand, counting down.
ATTGGCATTTGTTAACCGGGTTAGTCCAACTGGGATTTTGTCCCATTTTCAGTGGAGACCCGAGGAGAAAAGCTCCAGATAGTACAATAAATCATTACAGTAGTAAACAAGCACAGCAAACAGTAGAAACAAACACTAGCAACAGTTAAACAACAGAAGGTTTTTTTTTTTTTTACTATGCATTCACAGAGGATTTTAAGTTATGTAATGCAAAGGAGGCCCAGTAATATCAGACTGCAGCACACAATTATTTGCTACTGATATTACAGATAAGCACAGATGCACAGCTACCTTACACATATGGAGGTCAGGCTAGCAACAAGGATTGCCAGCACACATGTTCCAGATGACTACCATAATGTAACACATGGCTTGGAAGTTGGTCAAATGGTTGACATAATGGTGAATTTACCCCCTACGTTGTTCAGGGACACAACAGACATATTTCCTTTTACTCTGTTAATGATACATTTGACTAACATACTTACCTTAAACTTATATCTCAATATCCTTTGGGATGGGTTCTGCAACTCAGGCTCTGGCTGTACACCAGGGCTGCTACTGGTCCCACCATTACTCTTAAGTGTTGTTGTCCTCCGCATTCTGCAGCCTGTCACACTATGCTTATTGCCTGCAGCAGCCTGTAGCACACATATGCGTATGTAATAAATATCTACTGCAAACATGATCTCTGTGCTAACATAGTATCTCTACTCCAGTATTTCCACCCAATCGTATGAGAAAGGGAATATATTCTACATTGAGGCCTTATATCTCCTTCAATAGTTGCATGGGATTGCCTGATTACACTGCAAATAACCTGTGTATGCTTCAGTTAGTATTCCTGAACCACAGATTGGCTCAGAGGCAATCATCTGCTAATGAGAACCATCTTAAAAAGGCAAACATCTAGCCAGAGAAACCATTGTGTGTGAGAGTTACTTTCTATGGTGAACACATTGTCACAACATGTATATATATGTATCTTTCAAAAAAGGAATATTGCACTCCATCATGTATGTAACCATTGTTTTCAACATGACACATATGTTTTAATATACTTAGGGGGTATGGGGATTACATCAGTAAGCCTTTCTTAGAACTGTACAGGTGACATGCCTTTGATCTGCAGCTGTGTAACACCTACACAGGATGTAGACTACAGCAAGGGTTTAATGCTGTCTGTTAACTCGGAACACAGGTCTTCTAGATACTGCCTTGGTTGGCAGTTGTAATACTACACAGCTATGTTTTGCCATTGAACTATAGACTAAGCTAGGTTTGAAAAGGCCCTTGTGGTCATTAGCCTAGTAAATATCTATGAACCTATATGTTATGGGGGAAGGCTTTCCTGCTATGGGCCACACTACAAGTAGACTCCTGTGTTGGGTGTGTGATCATATGTCATGGCACAAGCAGGTGTAGGTCACTAGTGCCACTATCCTAGTTGCCTGCACACCATTTGCATAATTGCCACACTGTTGCATATGAGATGTGTAATCAAGTGGGGAATACTTGTAGCCTTTCTTAGCTGTCCATACTATACACCCATTTATGGGATCCTGACTTCCTCATTACTTTGTATTTCAGGTGATAACAGAACACAAGATGAAATGACAGCACAGAAGAAAAATGTCATCAGAAAGGTAAAACAGTATAGTTGCATGGCTCCATGGGTTCATCTGTGTATACTAAGCTAACAAAAACCAGGGCATCTTGCATCCCTAAACTCTAACAAGGTCTGATATCCTTGGTATGTGTAAGCATAGTTTTGGGATCTGACATATGGACCAGCTGGGGTATGCGAGGTGAACCATCCACAGTTTCCCTGTGTACATTAGGGACATTTGTTCTAAAGCATAATAATTGTTGTGTTCCCCATCCCTTCATGTAACTTGCACATGATTTGTGTTAGGGTGGAACTGTGCATCAACATGCATTGGGAGCCTGTTACGTATTGGGTGTATTGTCTGGCCTACACACCTGTCTGTCCAGCATGTACTGTTTATACCACAGTCAAGGTGTAGGTGTGTAGGAGAGGTAATTCTCGTGCTACTCCTTTCTTGGATATGCAGGAGGTACACAGTGGGGGTTGACACCTCCCTGCATTGCAGGCATACACCTCCCCTCCAAAGCATGTCAGAGACAGAATACACAGTTCTGGGCTTGACACAGCCTGCACAGGACATGTTATGCACACTGTGTATCGGTTTAATGTGGAACCTCTGTGGATGTGACATTTGTCAGATATGCCTGGTTAGTTACATACCACAGGTGGCGCTGCACTCAATTGTAGGTGTGATGAATGCCGAATACAGTGGAACAATGATTGCCTTGGATGTATATGCCGTAACTTTGTTTATAGGTTGCGTAACATAGAATGCATCCCCAAATATTACCAACCCATGACAGTCAGACACTAGATCACTATCTATGTTTTCATAAGTCCCTGACTATTGGGTCAGCTGTTGCAGGTGTGTGGTCAATATGTTAGTTATCAGGGGTGGATAACTTCCCAAGGGATGGTATTGTCATTTACTGTTAGTGCATGGCTCTGACAACAACTGAATGTCTGTGTCAGCCCATCCTGGATAATTGTTGAGTCAGCATGGGATTCAATGACAGCTACTAATTTATTTATTTGTTTATTTAACATTTGTTTACCTGGAAAGTCCGACTTGGAACAAAGCCAATTTTTAGTGGAGGCCTGGGGAGAAATATTCCAGATGCATGTATTTGTAATGTGGAAGGAAACCGAAGTACCCAGGAAAAATCCACACAAATGCAGAGAGGACACGTAGACTCCACACAGAAGAGGCACTCCAGCTGAGAATCAAACTGGAGAACCTCTTGCTGTGAGGTGACAATGCTACTGCTGCACTACTGAGCTGTCCAGATTTGCAATCCTCTGGAAATTTAGCCAGTCAGAAGCCAATGACAGTGGCTATGACTGAAGATAAGTAAATGCCTAGAAGGAGCACATCCTACTCCATCCAAACCCACATCACACATACCTACATGTGTGGCGGTCTTTATGAGACACACAAGTATACACCAGATACCTCACAAAACCAAACGCAAGCTTGCTACACATAATCATACCTCTGCAGAACACAACACACATAATAGCTCATGCATCAGTGTTTCACCAGTGAAACACGTAAGGCAAAATACACAATCAAACATATTACTCATAAGTGATTACATCATGAGACACATTGATATGCCTCTCACCAGGCTACATAAGGGAAATGTCATGGTCAGCTATCTGTGAGGTGCCAGAATGGATCTAGAACTGTTGAATGAAAGTTCAACAATCCGAATCCACAATCACCGAAAACACTTTAGCAAAAGCACTTTCACCGAAAAAGCGCTTTCGCTAAAGTGTGTTAAACAAAAAAAAACAAAACATTAAATTAATGTTTTTGCAGGGGGGCAAGCCCCCCTGCATCCTCCATGTGGAGGACTGTGCCCCCACATTCCCTCTACTTTAATATTCTCACTCCGAGATCGCACTACAGTGGGGAAAAGGGGGTTTTCCCTTATCCACACCATAGTACGACCTCCACAACAGGCATACTTTGGAGAAAAGCACTTTCGCGTAAGTATGCTCGGCCGTTAGTGATTCAGTGATATTTTAATTCGGGGATCAGTATGGATCCCACCACACATGCACTCAAGTCTGTCAACAACAGGTACCTGTTGCTTTGTATGACTTAAGCCATACCTCTCTGGACTGTATGCAGAGACATGACAGAGCTGACATACTGTGTGTCTCAGGCAGGTATGTCCTTGGCCTTAAGCTGCATTTTACTGTCACCTAGGATGATGGCTCCATACAACCTGAAAATGTTTGATGTCAATAATTTCCTTTCTGTGTGGTGTCTATGTAAGGGGATCCACTACCTGCCCACCTGGGATTACCTGCTCAACATACCTCAATGCTTTGCCAGAGATAGTCTTCATGTTACCCCTGGGATTTTGGCAACTGGCCAAATCTGTTGCCACCCCCATAGAGTGCCTTTTAGGCTGTGTCACAAGGAAAAACTTTCCAGTGAGAGGCTCCACCTACAAGCAACCTCACGGTAATGCTGCTAAATGCTAGGAATGTCACCACTAAACTGTACTCAGTGAAACTGTCCCCACCTTGGAAGGTGCAGACATTTGTGCAGTCACAGACACCTAGGTCAAGGCTGTGTAAAGCACCACAACCATACCAGGCTACACCTCCTTCCACATGTTCAGACTTCAAACTTAAAGCTTGCAAAGTAATGGAGTGGCATAGCCATAGTAATTAAGTACAGATACACATCTAGATTGATTAGACAGTATTATTCCCTGGAGAAACTACAGGTGCTATTGACTGATTGTAGGGCACCTAATCAAGCCATTACCAGCTACAGGAGCAATTCCATGAATCAGGACACCCACTGTGCTTAAATGGATATACTTGAGTCTATCAAGATACATCAAAACAAGATGTTTCTGGTTGACATTAACTACACATCAACTGGGTAGATTACTCATGCTCAAACTCACTTGACTAGAAATTAGTCATCTTCCTTAACTATGATGTCATGGACCAATGGGTTGACATTCACACAAGGGGAGATAATATACTGGATATGGTGCTTACCAATATGGGTGACCTCTGTAAATCCTCTACTGTGAGGTCCTCCCTGGAGAGATTTGACCACAAATTGGTCTTATTCAAATAATGTATCACATCTGACCCTCTGCCCCTTGCAAGATATAAGGTAATAAAGTTCAACAAAGCAGATTATAATCTACTATGGGATGATATAAATAGATTGGCTGCATCAACCCCCCCTCAGATGGAACAGGCAACTATACCGAGCTCTACACCAATGCTTTATACAAGCACCTGTACAACTGCATTGACTCGCCTGTATCTGACAGGGGCAAAACAAACTCCTCTTGGCATGGCAAACCTGTCTGGTGGACAACTGCTGTTAGCAGGCTTTACAATAAGAGGTAGATATTGGTGTCTAAAATTAGTAGGGAGGAAGCCCCCTAAAATAGTGGCACTCCTCCCTCAGCTTAAACAAGCAAATAAGTATTGTTGTGAAGTACTGCAAAACAAAGTATGGGGAAAAATTAGCCTCCTCCACAAAGGACAACCACAAAGCATTGTGTAGTTACATGTGTAACGTAAAAGCAAAGTCCCTCATTGTTGCCAAACTTGTACATAATGATACCACATATCATGAGCCTGTAGACATAACTAAGCTATTAGCCAACAGGTTCTGTGACAACTGGACTCCGCTGTCCCAACCACACATGCACCATGACTTCCATACAACCTGTCCCATACCTTGTATCTCTAAAGGGCAGGTACTAAATGGCCTCTCTAAGGTGACAAAAATAGCATCTATTGCACCTGCTAACATCACAGGCTGTGTCCTACATGGCATCTGACATAGTTATCAACACCATTGGAAAATCTTTGCGATCATAGTGTAACCACCGGTTGCATCCCAGCTGACTGGAAATTAACCACTGTTATCCCCTTGCACAGACGTGGTGAGTCAACTGACCACAGGAACTATAAATCTGTTAGCCTGACTAGCCATATCTGTAAGGCCATGGGGCAAATCATCATGGACCATATCAACAAAGATATAGGCAATCTAAAAAAACATGATCCTAGACTGTTTGGATATGTGAGAGGGAGATCATGTCTGTTAAACCTGATGGACATCTATGAGGCAATCACCAATGACCTGGATGAAGGTAAATATGTGCATACAACCACCTGAACTTAGCTAAGTTGTTTGACACTATCCTCCACTCAGGCATCATTGACAAACCCACTCAGCTAGCCATCAATATTAATATCATTAGAGGGGTCACTAAATGGCTCACCAATAGCAATCATATAGTCAGTATAGGGGTATCTGCCTCCAGTATCAGAGCTGTAACTAGTGGTGTTCCACAGGGTTCAGTCCTGGGTCATCTAAGGTTTGAAATCCATTTATCCAACATGCAAACACAAAGTGAATGTCTGTGGCTAACAAGGTTTGCTGATGCCTGCAAACTGGGAGCAGTCATAAACTCTCCAAATGTTGTCAACATCCTACAAGAGGGTTATACATGACCAAATGATTTTTGACACAATCATGGCATTAAACTTCATGCAAATATATGTAACATCATTCCTTGTGGTACCAGTAATATCCCTGCTATGTACCGCATCAATAGCGACACCTCATGTACATACTCAGGGGTGAGAGACCTGGGCACACAGGTTTACACCTACCTTTCCTTGTCTCCACGGTGGTAAGAAGGGCTTTATATTTTGTTCATGTCATAACTGAGGGCACTGTCACCTGAATATGAAGTAATTATAACATCCATGTACTCTTCCCTCATCAGGCCAATATGTGAGTGCAATGGCTATTTTGTTATGAATGTTTCCAAACACCAGTGGAAATTGCAGATTCCACAAAGGTTCCTTACAAAGGAAAGTCAAGTCCTCAGCATCTGTCCTGTGGGGATTGTCTGTAATCACTGTAACTTTAGTATATGTCATACAGACTACTCATCGGTGATCTCTGCCTTGCATACAAGACAATCTGTGACCCTGCTTTATAGGTAGTGCTGCATATCAAATGATAGATGGATTACTCACTGTTAGGACCTTAACCTGGTATGTGACATCAATAAAATATGCTGGAGGGAGAGATATGTCTACCAGGGTTTAGCAAACCTTTGCAACAGACTCCCACTTATTGTCAAAAAGCAAACCTCATTAGCCCTCTTCATATGCAATCTGTACAGTTGGATGGGTGACCATAAGTTCAGTACAGGGGTTTTGCCTGTGTTCTCCTTTGACAGGGGCAATAGGTGCTGATTGTGTAAATAAGGGTTAGAACTTAGTTAAGATTATAATAAGGGCCCTAGAGCCATTAGCCTAGTAAAGTCCAGTGATCCTATGATTCCCATAGGCTGATATAAAATGCTCTGATTGACATCCACACACACCAACTTGGCAACAGTGAAAATGGTATCAATACTAATTAATGCTTACATGACACTGCACAGCAAACACACTCGTCGTTGGTTGCAGTGAGATTAGAACCCATACCTATCTAGTCCTATACATTACAGATCATAATATGCAATGCACATGCCACACATGTAGTCGGGCATTAGCAGCTCTTTAAGTAGTCTTATGCTAGATGAAATAAGCAGGCCTACTGCAGGATAGGAATATCGAGGTCTGTGTCTCCTGCTACACCCAATAAAGTGCAAAAGCCTGCTTCTTTCTAAGGCAGTGTGGTAATCATATTTAACTTGTAGGGAAACACACATATACACACAGGAAGTGGGCTGGACTGAGATTAGAACCTTTACCTATCTAGTCTTACACACTACAGATCAGAGTACTTAATGCACATGCAATGCCTTAAGTGTGCTTTATAAATGACTGCAGGCAAACTACTTGTAGAAGACATACATAAGGCCTGTGCTGAACAGTGTGTGTGGCCTGCAGAGTGACATTGCTTCTTGCTGTCATCTGCATTTAGTAGCCTAGCAGTCAGACAACTGCTTTTTATCTTTGCTATGTGGCAACAGTAGACATTTTGCCATATTTGTCTGTTTGCATTTGTATGGGAAAACCTGTAGCCAAAAACAATTTGCCCTGTCAATGCGTGAGTACACAGCATTATACATTACACAACTTGTTCACTTGTTGGTGTATGTGTGGTGACATTCAGCAAGCAAAGGGGCTGTAAGTAACTGCATTATCTACTGTTGAGGCCTTACTTTTGGTCCTTTGACCAACATTATATATGTGCCATAGTGCAGCTTTAGTCACCCCAATTTGAGTATATCAGGCAATGCAGACAATCACACACACACACATATATATATATATATATATATATATATATATATATATATATATATATATATATATATATATATATATATATATATATATATATACACATATATATATATATATATATATATCCAAAAAGTTCACCCAGCAGAGGGAGGAAGATAGCAACCAGTAATGAAACGTTGATGCAAAAAGAGCATAAATGTCAATTCAATACTTCACCAACAGGACCACGTATTCAAGATGTAAAACTCCAATTCCAAAAATTGCAAATGATTCAAACAGCTCCAAATATCAAAGAACACAGGTTTAATATGTTAGCGCTTTCACGGACAAGGCCGCTTCTTCAGACATTACATGAACAGGAACTGACATCACAATTTATATACACACATCTTGCCAAAAACAGGAACTGACATCACAATTTAATTACACACATCCTGCCTTGCACTTAAAGTGATATACACAGCAGAAAGAGGAATAAAATAATGAACATTGTACAATCTATCCTAGATCACTCTATACTCATATAAATGCATGCTATAAAATAAAATAATTTAACTTAAAATAATGAAATAAAATAGTACATAAGACATAAGACTAATTTAAAGCAATCTAGCTTTTAAAATCGGCTTCAGGGGAACCGATTCATTCAGTCCCCTGCCTCTATGGGCGGCCAAACGTAGAATCCAACATGTCTCTGCTTCCTCTGTCAGATTTGAAATGTCCCCTCCCCTGATGTTAATGTGTTGAACATATATTGAACATATATACATTTTTTTAAATTTAAGAAGGTTAGTCTGATTATATTAGATTATATATATCTATAGGGTTGGCACTGTGATTGTATCACTTTAAGAGATGGAAACAGCAAGTCTCCTATAAATAGCGTACACTTACGCATTTCTGTACTCACTGATGACGCTCTCAGTAGCGAAACCGGTTTGGGGGATCGTGTAATGCAATAAAGCTTGGATTAACTGCTGCCTATGTCTCCTGTGTTCGAGTGCTGGATATGCTGCTTGGGTACTTGTATTTTGTTTTCCGCGCACTTGTGGTAGACCGTGCAGTCGTTTTGTTTGGGTTTGTTAAGTATACAGGACTGCTGGTTTTACCTTTGGTTCAACCGAGGATTCGTTCGGTTCTAGTTCAATTCACTTGGGTGATTTAAGGAGACTTACAGGGTGAAGCGAAGCGAAGGCTATACACGCGATTCAACATGGCGGAAAATGCGGATTTTAAAAGCTTCATGGAAAATATCATGGCGGACAAGGATGATTTTGCTGTTTTTGGACAGACTACTTCTAATCCACTGATTACAACAAAGGCAATCAGGGAAGAGATTTTGGATGATAACATGGACATAGTGGATGGTTTTAAACTCATGGGGCAACTATCCCGTAAGGTACGTTCTTTGGTCTGGCATATTAAGTTGCTTAAAGCCTATTTAGAGGCTAAGGTTATACCCCGAGGCTTACGAGTATATGTGGAGCCAGGGATAGCAACAGATAATGTGTCATTTATGCAAAAATGGCGGGCGGTACAGTTTACAGCTTCTAAGATGTTTATTCAAATATTGATAGAACACTATGATGTACTGTTACTAGATCTTAATAAACAACTACAAGTATGCCAGCAACGTATTTTTACTTTTTCTGAGGCCAGGCAATTCAAAGATTTGTATATTCAATTTAAAAAAGATATGGAAAAATATGACAAAGAACTATGTAACCGGAAAATGAAAAAATACACCAGGGATGTGAATGACTACAAAAATAATGTGGTACACACCTGGAAACAACAAAAAAAGCAGTATAATAAAGGGGTCCGTTTTCAACAAAGAAACATAGGAACTCCGAAACGGAAAAGGGGTCAATCTATTCTTAAAGGGGCCCGGGCTATGGATGAGAAAGATCAATCCTCCAGTTATTCGAATACTGATACAGATACGGATGTGGGGGATATAGAGCAGCATAATTCACCTGTCCCAAAGAGGACAAATATCCCTTTAGGCGTGGAGGCCGAAAACATCGCCATAGATGGAATAGAACAGAGGTTCCTGAGTGTATTACAAGCACAGACCGGATAGTTGAACTGGACTCTAATGTGGACAATAAAAATGTTGTTGATGATGTTAATAACCTGGTCATAAATTTGTCCAAACATACTTTTCAAGCCAGTGAAATACAACTATTGAACAAAGGTTTGGGTTATGTGCCCTCTTTTTTTGTGTCCCATTTTGACATTATTAAAGATTTAAAGCTTTTTTCAAGGAGTTTAAATTTAAAATATTTTTTTGCACATCAAGGGCAGGCTGAAGATAAAGATAGAAGTCAGTATTTTCATTTTAAGAAATCTGATTTTCAGCCCCCCTATAACAGTGTGGTAAAAACCTTTGAAAATTTAGTTATGCATGATTTACAGCTTAATCAGTCACAGATTTTTGTTAATTTTACACATAATTTATCTAGGACTGAACATGCAGCTTTACATTCTTTAATTATAAATAAAGACATAGTCATAGTGGGGGCAGATAAAGGTGGTGCTATAGTTATATGGGAAAAGGAGGATTACATCCAGGAAGCGTTGAGACAGCTTAATGACAACATTTCCTATATTAAATTACCTTTTGACCCTACCTTAGATTTCAAGAATACCATAGATAGATATCTTAACAGGGCTTTAAAAAGGGGCATTATTGATGACAGGGTGTATAAACAATTGATAGTGGATATACCTCGATACCAATATTTTTATTTAGTCCCAAAAATTCATAAGACACTGATAAAACCACCAGGGAGGCCAATAGTGGCAGGACGAGGATCATTAACAGAGCCCCTTTCTGAATATTTGGAATTTAAATTAAAACCTCTATTATCATTGGTTAGGGCAAGAATTAAGGACAGTACAGAGTTTTTGATACTGATGGAAGATTTGCAGTTCCACATGAGGCCCAGTTAGGAACACTTGATGTACAATCGTTGTATACCAGCATTCCCCACCAGGGAGGCATCAGGGCAATACAATACTGGATGCAACAGGCTGATGTATACAACAAGGAAGAAATGGATTTCATACTTAACATCCTCAGATTGGTCTTGGAGCATAACGTTTTTCAATTTCAAACAGAATGGTATCTGCAAAGCAAAGGTACAGCAATGGGGGCTACTTTTGCCCCTATATATGCTGACCTTTTTATGGGTTTTTTTGAAGTAGAATATATATATAAAACTACTTTTCCATTTAATACACAATTGATAATGTGGCGCAGATACCTAGACGATTGTTGGGCTATATGGAATGGTACCAGCTTGGAATGGGATCAGTTTGTAGGACATCTTAACCATAATGAGTTTGGTATTCAATTCACAGGTAAACTAGATTTGTTTACAGTGGATTTTTTAGACATCAATGTTACTAAGGTATTGGATGGTACTATTGTGACCACATTATACAGAAAACCTTTTTCTAAGAACTCATTTTTGCATGCAAACAGTTGTCATCCTGCCCATGTTATTAAAAACATTCCAGCTTCACAATTTCAAAGAATTAAACGTATTTGCTCCAGTCCTGGGGATTTTGAGAGACAAGCAACAGGCCTTAAGCAGAGATTCCGAGATAGGGGTTATCAAGCCCATTTAGTTGAGAAAGCTTATTATAAAGGTAAACAACAAGATAGGACAATGCTCTTAGGTAAGACTAAAGATCATAACAGGGAATCACAAAATATTAGATTTATCACCACTTATGCTTCGAATACATTTAAAGTTAGAGAAGTTATTTCCAAATATTGGCATGTTCTCAACAGAGATCCTTTCTTTTCTAATATAGTCAAGGAAAACTGTCAATTTGGTTATCGACGGGGTAAAACACTGGGTCAACATTTTTCAGGCTTCAAGAAACCAGTTAATGCTAGTACACAAATTAGCATAGGGAGGCCTGGGAGTACTTTTTGTGGTAATTGCAAGTTCTGTAAGGTGGTCTCTAGGACAAATTCCTTTACATCAGTTAATACAAGCAAAGTTTATGATATTAGACAACATATTAAATGTACTAGTTCATGGGTGATCTATATGGCCGTTTGCCAATGTGGGGCTTTTTATATAGGGCAGACTTCATGCAGTTTAAAACAAAGGATAGCCTTGCACATAAGTGATATTAAATGCAAGCGTACTCGGAGTGCCCTTTTCAAACACACTTTGGTTCATTCAGGGTCCCATTTTGTTTTTGTAGGGATAGATATGCTTATTAACGATATAGTTAGTGAACCTTTAAGACACCAACTTCTTACAGAGAAAGAACGTAGATGGATTGTAAACCTGGGTGCATTTTTCAAACCCGGGTTAAATGATCACTGGTGAAATGGGGTACAGATAAGCATAATATGTATAGTATTTTGCTAGAGGACATCTGTATAATAGATTTTTGATCATCTGTAAGTATGGAGTCTATCTAGTTTCATACATGCATATAGGGTTGTATGTGGTGTTAGTTTACTCAATGTTCAATATCCTATACATAGTTCTTAATATAAGTGTTATATATGGATTATCATTTATTATATATATTTTTTTCTTTTTACATATACACATACATATATACATTTTTTTAAATTTAAGAAGGTTAGTCTGATTATATTAGATTATATATATATCTATAGGGTTGGCACTGTGATTGTATCACTTTAAGAGATGGAAACAGCAAGTCTCCTATAAATAGCGTACACTTACGCATTTCTGTACTCACTGATGACGCTCTCAGTAGCGAAACCGGTTTGGGGGATCGTGTAATGCAATAAAGCTTGGATTAACTGCTGCCTATGTCTCCTGTGTTCGAGTGCTGGATATGCTGCTTGGGTACTTGTATTTTGTTTTCCGCGCACTTGTGGCAGACCGTGCAGTCGTTTCGTTTGGGTTTGTTGTATATATATATATATATATATATATGTAACAGCGATATATATATATATATATATATATATATATATATATATATATATATATATATATATATATATATATATATATATATATATATATATATATATATATATATATATATATATATATATATATATATATATATATATATATATATATATATATATAGATATATATAGATAGATATATGGGTCTACTTTTCTTTGTCAAAATTTCATTATTTCAAAAAAGAAAAGTAGAAGCTCACTTACTCGAAAGTGCACTTAAACAACAGTGCACTTTCATAAATATTGGTTCAATGAAGCGGTAAGAAAATGAAACAGGAAACCTTGCAGCGCTGAAACACACTACAGTGGGGAAAAGAGAATTTATCTGTTTCCCCCACTGTAGTCTGATCTTGAAGTTAGTATATCTAAGTAGCGGTGGTGTGCAGCCCCCCACATGGGGGGTGCAGTGGGGGTTACCTCCCTGCAAAACAGTGTTTTTTGTCTTTCCTTTTTGTTTTTTTCACTGGTTCGTTGCACTGGTATTCGAGAAAGGGCACTTTCATTTAAGTGTACTTTCACGTAAGTGGGCTTCTACTTTTCTTTTTTGAAATAATGCAATTTTGAGAAAGAAAAGTAGATACACATACATATGTATATATACATATATATATATATATATATATATGTATATAGATGCATATATATATATGTGTATGTATCTATATATATATATATATATATATATATTTTTATATATATAAATATACACACACATATATATATATATATATATATATATATATATATATATATATAGATACATACACATATATATATGCATCTATATACATATATATATATATATATATATATATATATATATATATATATATATATATATATATATATATATATATATATTGCACTTGGCTTAACTAAGTGTATGAGCATGCTTAGTGGGAGTTTTGGCTAGTTATAAACTGACTCCAACCCACACCTAGCTGTACTCCAGTCTGGAATTTTGTGTATTACACAATTTGACATCTGTCCCTGTTTCTGCACTGCTACACTTTACTCACATTGGCTAACATTTTTTTTTGTAATTAATATGTGGCAGTGGTTAAAATAGTACAGCACAAACAGACTGACAGTCTGTAGAACACAAATTATTGATACCTCACATCCAAAACAAGTGAATACTTCTAAATACGACCCATGAACACTATCACACAAGGTGATTCCCTTATTGACAGACAGGGGGTCATTCATCACACAATCATCTGCATAAATATGTACATTGTTTTTTCCTCCATTACCTAAGACACTATAAGTTCTTGCATAATGTACCTGGTCCATACATGCACTGACATATCATAATAATCCATTATACTACTGTGTAGGTTACAGACTTACCCTGCAAATGCAGAAGCTGACACAACTGTAGTTCAGGGCTGACTCTGTCTAATGCAAGCAGTACACAGCCAATACATGGATAGGTGCAGGAGGCGTGAGTTGCCTGTCATCAATTTTAATATCTGTATGTGAGTAGGAGTAAGGTATTCATCTCTAGGTTCCTAGGCTGTCAATGAATGTGCTATGCATTGTCTCTTAGCCAAAGCCAGGGCATACTGGACATGCCTATGTCTGCCTACAAGGGCATCAGCAGGGGTTTCATCCTCTGAGTCCTCCTGTGACTGTGGCTGTGGTGACCCAGGCACTAGTCAAGAGCTGTGTATCCCCTCCTTTGCTGAGACTGATGCTGCTGTTTCTGCAGGATTAGATTGTGTAGCATAGCACATACTGTGAATATCTGTGCACATGTGGCTGGAGTATACTACAGGGCTCCACCAGATATATCAAGGCACTGGAACAGTGACTTTAGATGCCTAAACACACACTGTATAATGTTTCTAGCTTGTGCGCGTGCCTCATTTTGGTATTCCTCTGTGGGTGTGTTTGCATTTCTGATAGGTGTCATCATCCATGGTTCCAGGATGTAGACAGCATCCCTCAGTAAATGGCCCTGTGGGATGTCCCCCTAGCAAACATCTGGTAAAGCTGCGGTGTGCCAGATATGGGAGTTGTGATAACTGCCAGGGTTGCCAGCACACATATTCAGGATAATCCCCTGGGCATTGCACATGACTTGCCAGTAGATGGAGGGGTACCCATTGAAGATAACATAGATTGTACCCTGCTCACCAGGTGGTGCCTTGATGTGTACATGTGTGCAGTTTATGCAGCCCATACCTCATGGTAGTATGCTACCTGGTAGAAGTGTTGCATATTGCTGGCCCTTGTCTCAGGAGTAAGGGGAAAAGATATGTGCTCACTGGCATGTGGAAACATAGCATCCAGGAACTGGTGGATTATCCTGGATGCAGATGCCTGTGACACCCCCATCATGTCCCCAGTTGGTCTTTGGAAAGTACCTCTAACTAGTACCCTAAGGGATACACATACCTTTGTCTCCACTGGGGTGCGTTCCCATCAGTTAGCTCTGGCTTTGAGTTCAGGGTGGCAGAGCTCTATGAGTTCTTGTAATATGTCCCTGTCCAGCCTGTAGCACTGTACAGTCTCCAGCTCATGTAGCTCCTGGAAGGTTACCCTGGGCCTGAACACTCTTCTGTGTCTAGGCCTATTGTCAGCAGCACCAGCAGCACTAACTTCAGCATCTAAAATAACATAAATTCCAAATTACAAGACTATCGGCTTTGTCCTTGGTGGCTGTTTTTTTATTTTTATAGTTATAACTTCAGCATCTAGCATATACAGATTTAGCATATCTGCAGCAGTCCATAGCATTATCTCAGTTAAAATTCCCAAGTCTCTACTCCAATGGCCAAAAATGTTGAGGGATAATCAGAATGTAAGGTGTATGCATATTTTCTAATGTTCTGCTTTAGGTCCACCATGTAGTATTGGCTAATTATGATGCAGTTCACCTGCCCAGGATATAAGTAACATAATTTACAGTTCCTACTTTCATGCATGCTGTGCCACTATGTGCAGCACCTTGCAGCATAGCTTATACATCTTTACTGTCACTTGCATAGTCTGTCCATGTGAACATGCTTATCTATGTGGCGCACAAACACACGTGGCTGGGAACAGAAAAAAATACTAAAAATAATGAGACACACACCCCTGATGTCATTCACATTCTCTGGGAATATCAACAAGATGTATGAGCCTACACAACGGGGATATGCAGACATGGTTGCACCATTTAGCAATTCAGGAAATCCACCTCATTTGCATACATATCTGTGCTGACAGCTTAGATACTGCACAGTTCATAGCCATGTCAGCTTGGTAACAGCAAGTATGCAGGGTTGTTTGGACCCAACACAAGGTTCTACTGTATATTTCTGAAAACCATATTAGAAATTTTACTTTTCTGATAAGCATGTTTGCATACTACGGTGGCAGTGCAAACACTCCAAAATTGTTAAAAATATATTATTTATTTTATATATTCCCATCCTTTTTCATATATCCACAATGTACCTTTTGCACATATATGTCTGTGAGCTAACATTTTCTGGGGAGTTATGTCGATATTTGTGGTCTTTTACATCCCCTTCTGTCTGTGTAGACTCCTGTATGTGGAAAAATCTTGCATACACTGGGAACACTGACACAGAGTCTACACAGATCTCTTTCTGCTTGTTGAATTGCTCAACCTGGCTCATTTGTATAAGATTTAACTACTTGTGAGGTAATTTTCATTCCATGGAACTTTTTTGGTTTGTGCATGCTTGTTCTCCTCTAAGTGAAACTTACTGAATCTAAAATTCTCCGCCCTTGTGTACGCATCGCACCATGATGCATACACCAAAGAAAATTCATGTAAGTTTTACTGAATTCCCAACTTAGTATATGGTACTGACAGCTTAAAGATCTGGAATGCTTCTGGTCTTCAGGCTATTAAAAAAAAAAAAAGTTTTAGGCCTCTTGCTTGCCATATGTGGCTAAAGAATCATCATGCGTTTGGGCTTTCTTAAACATTGGCCAGGGTTCCTCTCAATATCTCCCGAGTGTAAATAGAGGGGTATGATTAAAAAAAAAAAGTGAGGTATACATTAGAAGCTGTCTTTGCATAAATACTTAGTCATATTGGCTGTATGTCTGTTTTAATTATAAGAAATCAGAAGCAGAAAGAGTATGGTACCTTCTTATGATGAAGAACATAAGTTTCAGCATATTTTATATCAGAGTAATATAACTAGGTAGTCTGTACAGAAATTGCAAAAGATGAAGTTGTAGCTAGAGTCACTAGAAACTGTAGGTTTTGTGAAATAAAATGAGTGTCACAGGTTTTAATAGTCTTTGTTCTGACTGATAATAGAGTCCTGAATATGTAGGGTTAATATTTTTATGCAGTGTCTTGTGCAGATGATCTGTAACCTAAATGCATTTTAGTCTGATTATCTCAGGGAGAGTTTATAAATCAGCTGATGCATGGGTATGTGATGGTTGGCCTATGCAACCAAATTGCTCCCTGAGCTCATCCTGGTGTTGAAAAAGGTCAGTTGACCAGTCCTCGTACCTAGTTAACAAATATAAATAAATACATGTATGACACAAATTATGGTTCTAATGTGTCACTCCATATTATTATGGTGATAAATTCTAAGTTCACCCTTGATCCTGAGAATCTAGCTGTGCTAACCAGTGTGTGAAAGCCTGTGGAGTGGACTAATCTGGTATTGAGTATGAGAATTATAGAGAGGTGATAAATGTATGATGAAAATGCAGGAGAATAGGGTGGTTAGCAGTCTCTAGGTGGTGCTAATGTGTTGTTATAGGCTTGGTTATCACATGTTGTAGCTATAGGGGACTTTCATATAGAGGATATTATGCCCCTACTTGGTAAGCTTCTGTACCAAGCTCTTCCTATACGGCTGCTAATTGGACTGCAGTACTATAGTCAGACAGTTAACCTTCATTTGGAGGGGGTGTCCACAAATTTCCCTTCATTTCAAAATTTGGGTGTGTGGATATGGAAACCTGTCTAACAGAGAAACATAAAGTTAGAATTGCTTATGTGCAGGTCATTCAATCAAAGAGGCAGAAACTAAAGCGAGTCCTGAAATATGGAGACTGGATGTCTGAAAGAATGGACTTACATATGCAAAGTCCAAGATACCATTTCTCAGAATATTCCCTTATCTCTGAGATATGGTGATCTCAGAGTTGGTATATATAAGTTCAGGTTGGGAGTCCAGTGGGGCTTGTCCCCCTGCACAAAGAAGTTTAAGGAAAAGAGTGATTTTCAAGATTCACTGGTCACAGGTGTTTTTGGTCTTTTTTTCAGCTTGTTGGCCATAAGCATTTTGACTGCCATCATTTCAGTAGGGAGACACAGGACACTGATCCTTAGAGGAATCTTTCCTTCTCTAAGAATAGTGTCTAGGCACAAAGGAAAGATAAATGGCTTCAATATTTGGTTAACTAGTTGATGTCATTCTGGGGGGATCCAGTATGCATCAGCATGCGATGAGATGCTGGACAGCCCGACTTACTTCACAAAGGATGGCCTACACCTCTCATTTCAAGGCTTCAATATACCTTCATTGCTACAATAGTAACTATTTTGGTAGAGTCTAGCTAATAGGCATTCCATTGTAACAAACATAGCAAACACCAAACTGGATAACTTTAAAGCATTTCTTCTCAATGTCAGAAGTCTCAACAATTTGGAATGCATACAAGTTGGCATAATTACTGAAGCTTGGTTGAAATCTAAAGATGGCACTACCTCTATAATTGGGTTTTACAACTACATTCCTCTAGGTCTGATGACAACTGTGGTGGCATCTCCTTATTTGCAAGGGACCATACCACTTCCAGAGAGATAACCAGTGATCCACAAACTGAACTACTAGACCTCTAGATCACCCTATACAGGTCAAACCATCAACTTATAGACAATTACAGAACACTGTGATGTATCATGATGATCTTGTAAAATTTCTAAATGCAATCAATGATCTTCACTTTAAAAAGAATTCCATTATATTGGGAGACTTCAAATACCCCTCAATAGACTACAGTGCTTATACTTATAATGTAGGGTATGCCCAAACGTTCTAAGCCTTAATAAACAAAAGATTTTTTAGAAAATAAAGTCAGCAAATGTACTAAAAACATAATATTCTTGATTTGGTTTGATTTGAACAGATCCAAACCACCTCATATCAAGGATAGTATTGAAAATATTAGTAAGAAGTTGAAAAATGGTATTTGGTCTACTAAAGCAACCTAAGACATGAGGTTTGCATTTGAAGCCATGGACAATTATAAATTCTTGTTTACTGATGTTTGGAAACTAAGGAACAATGCCCAAAATGTCAGTGATTTACTCCATCAAAAATGCACCTTCCACTCAAATCTAATAGGTATTACCAATATACTAGCAAACAAATTCAGTGCTAATTTTTCTCTCAAGACATTTATCCATTTGCAAATCTATGAATTGCTCATAATCCATATAATGACAATAAAACATGTATTGAAGGTGCTATCCAAGACCAAAAAACTTCTCCCATGGTCCCTGATAATATACTTGAATATTTAATAAATAGTACTAGGCATGCCTTTACAAAGACACTCCTCAAAGTGTTTAACCTAAACTTAGCTACAGGTTTTGTTCCTGAAGTCTGATGTGGCAAACTGCAGTTGTGATGCTCTCTACATAAAGGTGGCCCTACCACCAAGCCCAGGAGCTAGAAACCCATCAGCCTGATGAGAGTCATCTATAAAGCCATTGAATATCTTATAACTGACCTCATAAACTGTGATATCAAAACCCCTCAGCAGTCTGGTTTTGTCAAGGGAAGTTACTGCCTAATAAACTCGGTTAACTCCTTTGATAGGAATACCCAGGCTGCAAGCATTGGTCATGTTTTACATCTGGCATATTTTGATCTGGCCATGATATTCAGTACTATACCCTGTAGGCATTGCAAGTAAGCTAAATGATTTAAAAAGTTACTTCCCTATGTGGTAAGATGGATAACAAACTGGTTAAAAGTGTGAGTGAGGGGGTGTCAGAGAGCCCAAGCAAGACGGTTGTTTAAGTTTAGAGCTTTGAAAAAAGGGAATAAAGTAACTAATCAACCAGTTCCAGTTGAATAAAGCAAGAAAAAAAATCACAGGATGTAGGACAAAGAGAAAGGGGAACAATGGATAACCTAGTTTAAGACAGCTCCATAGGAAGAACAACTTTGTAAACTGTTCCAAAATCTGACAGCAGTCTATGAAGATGTAGGCGTAATGAGAGAAGTAGTAGTCATTCAACAAAGAAAAGTTAATACGCTGAAAAAAATTCCATTACTTGGAAAAGAACAGAGCAGCTCTGAGATCAGAGGTGCAAGAATACAATTAAAGGCTGGCAACAATAGAATGACAAACAGGAAGACTCAGTAGCCTAGAAAACTGATCCAGAAGAGACAAAATAAGAATAATTAGAATGTCAGAGCAGGTCCTGGATACAGAAAAGTATGCTGCTTATTTTGCTGGTAATAATTTATTTTACGTGGAGTACATGAACCAATACATAATAGAATCCACAGAGTTAGTAGAATGAGAATGCAAGACGAGGACAGCTGGGACACATATTAGCATGAATTATGAGACAAGCCAGAATACTTAAACTGAAACCCTTTAGTGGTACACTCATAAAATTGATGGGGGTTAATTCCAATTCACTGAATAAACTAAGAAAAGGAATGGCTGACTTGTTGGGTCACTGAAAGTCCATGGAATTCCTGTATGGATTTCCTACCCTGCTATCATAACTCTAATATGGAAGGGAAACAGGCAAAGGTTCCACAAAGAGGGAGGAGCATGAGCTTTTGTTATGGATATTGTGCACAGTGAAAGCTGGAGCAACAGACACAGAAATAAATTCAAGTATTCCACCAGAAATTAACTGGCAGACAAACTTGGGAAGAACCAGAAAGGAGGTAGAATTACAAGTGTCACAGAAAATATCTGATGTAGATGCACCTGTGGGAAAAACAACTTAAGAGAAAGTAAACAAAAGTCCACAAAGTGGAAGACAGAGCAAATTTGTGGAGAGTACATAAAAAAGATACAGTAAGAATAACAAGAAGCTGGTCAAAGCAGAAATATGGCAGAACAGAAAAGTTTGATGTAGATCACAGCAGAAGCAGGGATACAAATACAAGAAGCAGATGAAGTAGAAAAAGAAGATAATGTCTGGACACCAGTAGATCCAAATAGGTCGTACTGGTCAAAGAAGGAAGGAAAAGCAAAATGGAAAAGTGGCAGGAGATTCAGACCCAAGGATAACAGGCCAAGAGCAAGGAAACCATTGAGAATAAGACAGCCTTGTCATACAGGAAGAGAAAAGAGAAAAATGAGAGGCAGTACAAATGCCAGAAAAATGTGTGGATGTACTCAGTAAATGCCATTGTATGCACGGAATGGGTCATGAGTGCATGCCAAAAAAAAAAGAGAGAGCGTGACTAAACTCCCTGAAGTGCCAGGAAAAAAGGGGAGGGGAGTAAATAAAGCAGAAAAGGACTAATGGGGTCTATGAATGTGGGATATTATTCAAAGGTAAGACATCTTTTAATGCAATGTGCTCCATCAGTAGCAGAAATGTGATGGGTAAAGGGAGGGGTTATAGATATGCAAATTGCTGTTAAATGGCCATTCAAATAATCCACCATATTTTGTAATTGTTTGCATTTTCTTATCTAATTAACTTTCCCTTTGAAGCAGTGGACAAAAATGTTAAGGTATACCCGAGTCAAAAATGAGGGAAGCGGAAACACCAGTCTTAGGTTCAATTTCAGTATATTAGAGCAGAGGGATATGGAATGCATAAAATTGTCCCAAATCATCTTATTATCAACCTCCTTTTCCCATGTTCTACGTGGGGTCAGTGTGTAATGTCAACTGTTGCTATCTCTCTTGATTCAATGCCACTCTCCTACCCTCTTTGATAGTTATGCCTGACTGTTGTAGGTCTTCTTTCACATAGTCCATCCATCTCTTTGCTGAATGTCCTTTCTCATGCCTTCTTCCTGTTTACCTCAAAATCTTCTTCAGCAGATTGCCTTTTGTCTTTCCACACAGGTGCCCAAACCATCATAATCTGTTCTCTTTGTATTTCTCTGCAATTGGAGATACTCTGGCTTCTGCTCTGATTTCCTTATTTCTTCATCTGTCCCACAATGAGCATCCTACCACCCATCTCAGACACTTCATCTCTGTCACCTCTGGCTTTGTCAGCTGCTCTGGCTTTACTGCCCAGGTTTCTGTAACATACAGTAGTACTGACTGCATCACTTTTTGTACAGATTACCTTTCAGTTTCTTTGGCATTCTTCGATCATAGACTATACCTGACACTCTATGCCAGTTGGCTGCAGCATCTCTGATTCTAGCTTTGGCCTCCTCATTTAGACTTCCCTTGTCCTCACTCAGTCCTTCCAGATACTTGAAACTGTCAACCTGTTCCACTGTTTTCCCTTCTATCTCAATTCTCAGCTTCTTCTTTTTTTTCTATAATCTTTATTAATTGTTATAGGCAAAAATACAGAACGATAGCAATTCTGTTTTTACCAGTCGTTAAACACTGAAACATGGGAACATTAATCAGGTATAGACATAGGCATAAAGTTCACAAATTAAACATCAGAAAACTATATACATACCTATTTATACAAGTGCTATAAACCTAATGAGAAAGGAAACAAACTTAAGTTTGTTTAATATAGGAATTCAAACAAATATATAACGATATGAGTAGAGGCCCTATCAGATGTGAATAGAGTTGAAGTAAGAAAAAAATGGTGTTTAAGTAACGCTAGGTGTATCAGAAGTGGGTTCAAATTGTTTTATCATAGTGTGGATGGGAGCAGAAATGGTGTAGGAGTTATCCTGAAGGAACAGTATGCTAAGAGTGTTTTGGAGGTGAAAAGAGTGTCGGATAGAGTGATGTTTATGAAGCTGGAAATTGATGGTGTAATGATGAATGTTGTTAGTGCATCTGCTCCACAAGTTGGGTGTGCGATGGATGAGAAAGAAAAATTTTGGAGTGAGTTGGATGAAGTGGTGATGACTGTACCCAAGGGTGATAGAGTGGTGATTGGATCAGATTTCAATGGGCATATTGGTGAAGGGAACAGAGGGGATGAGGAAGTAATGGGTATGTATGGTGTTAAACAAAGGAATGCAGAAGGTCAGATGGTATTGTCTTTTGTGAAAAGGATGGACATGGCTGTGGTGAATACGTATTTTAGCAAGAGAGAGGAGCATAGGGTGACATACAAGAGTGGAGGAAGATGCACACAGGTGGATTATATCTTATGTAGGAGGGCCAGTTTGAAGAAGATTGGAAACTGTAAAGTGGTGACCGGGGAAAGTGTAGTTAGGCAGCATAGGATGGTAGTTTGTAGAATGACATTGGTGATCAAGAAGAGGAGGAGGAGTGTGAGGGCAGCACCAAGGATCAAATGGTGGAAATTAAAAAAGGGTAATTGTGAGGTGGAGTTCAGGGATGAGTTAAGGCAGGCAGTGGGTGGCACTGAAGAGTTACCAAATAGCTGGGTAACTACAACAGAGCTAGTAAGGGAGATGGCTAGAAAGGTGCTTGGTATGACATCTGGACAGAGGAAGGACGACAAGGAGACATGGTGGTGGAATGAGGAAGTACAGGAGAGTATACAGAGAAAGAGGTCGGCAAAGAAGAAGTGGGATTGTCAGAGAGATGAAGAAAGTAGACAGGAGTATAAGGGGATGAGGTGCATGGCAAAGAGAGAGGTGGCGAAGGCTAAGGATAAGGCATATGAAGAGTTGTATGAAAGGTTGGACACTAAGGAGGAAGAAAAGGACCTGTACCAATTGGCTAGACAGAGGGACCGAGCTAGGAAAGATGTGCAGCAGGTAATGGTAATAAAGGATAATGAGGGAAACATACTCACAAGCGAGGAGAGTGCCTTGAGGAGATGGAAAGAGTACTTTGAGGAGTTGATGAATGAAGAGAATGAGAGGGAGAGAAGGTTGGATGATGTGGGGATAGTGAATCATGAAGTACAGTGGATTAGCAAGGAGGAAGTAAGGATAGCTATGAAGAGAATGAAGAATGGAAAGGCTGTAGGTCCAGATGACATACCTGTGGAAGCATGGAGGTGTTTAGGTGAAATGGCAGTGGAGTTTTTAACCAGATTGTTTAATGAAATCTTGAAAAGTGAGAGGATGCCTGAGGAATGGAGAAAAAGTGTTTTGGTACCGATTTTTAAGAATAAGGGTGATGTGCAGAGCTGTAGTAACTACAGAGGGATTAAATTGATCAGTCACAGCATGAAGTTATGGGAAAGAGTAGTGGAAGCTAGGTTAAGAAGGGACGTGATGATTAGTGATCAGCAGTATGGTTTCATGCTGGGAAAGAGCATTACAGATGCAATGTTTGCTCTGAGAGTGTTGATGGAGAAGTACAGAGAAGGTCAGAAGGAGTTGCATTGTGTTTTTGTAGACTTAGAGAAAGCATATGACAGGGTGCCTAGAGAGGAGTTGTGGTATTGTATGAGGAAGTCGGGAGTGTCAGAGAAGTATGTAAGAGTGATACAGGATATGTACAAGGGTAGTATGACAGCATTGAGGTCTGAGGTGGGAGTGACGGATGCGTTTAAGGTGAAGGTGGGATTACATCAAGGATCAGCTCTGAGCTCTTTCTTATTTGCAATGGTGATGGACAGGTTGACAGACGAAATCAAACAGGAGTCCCCATGGACTATGATGTTTGCAGATGACATTGTTATCTGTAGTGAGAGTAGGGAGCAGATGGAGGAGACCCTGGAGAGATGGAGATGTGCTCCAGAGAGAAGAGGAATGAAGGTCAGCAGGACTAAGGCAGAATATATGTATGTGAATGAGAGGGAGGATAGAGGAATGGTGAGGATGCAAGGAGTAGAGGTGGCAAAGGTGGATGAGTTTAAATACTTGGGATCAGTAGTTCAGAGTAATGGTGAGTGTGGAAGAGAGGTGAAGAAGAGAGTACAGGCAGGATGGAGTGGGTGGAGTGTCAGGAGTGATTTGTGACAGACAAGTACCAGTAAGAGTGAAAGGGACAGTGGCATTGACAAAAAGGCAGGCGTTTGAGCTGGATGTGGCAGAGTTAAAGATGTTAAGATTTGCACTGGGTGTGACAAGGGTAGACAGGATTAGAAATAAGTATATTAGAGGGTCAGCCCAGGTTGGAAGGTTTGGAGACAAAGCCAGAGAGGCAAGATTACGTTGGTTTGAACATGTGCTGAGGAGGGATGCTGAGTATATTGGGAAAAAGATGGTAAGGATGAAGCTACCAGGTAACAGGAAAAGAGGAAGGCCTAATATAAGGTTTATGGATGTGGTGAGAGAGGACATGCAGGTGGTTGGTGTGGCAGAGCAAGATGCAGAGGACAGGAAGAAATGGAAACAGGTGATCCGCTGTGGCGACCCTAATGGGAACAGCTGAAAGAAGATGATGATGATAGAGACCCATGTTCTCTATTATCTCCAATTTAACAGTATCCAGTACGACAAGGCTAATATGAAATAATTTCAAATATCTA
Organism: Protopterus annectens; assembly: GCF_019279795.1. Taxonomy (NCBI): domain Eukaryota; kingdom Metazoa; phylum Chordata; order Ceratodontiformes; family Protopteridae; genus Protopterus; species Protopterus annectens. The sequence goes on along the minus strand of NC_056735.1, from coordinate 1,071,198,408 downwards.
TTCCAATATTCAATAAAGCATGGACAATCCTTTGGGTTTGACATCAGGAGTTTATGAGGGGATATATAATTAATTGCCATTTGTTTAAACCCTCTCCAAGTGAGCAAAGTTCTATCCTTCCAGTTGGATGTAATATAAAGTTTTATAAGTGTAAATAATGTGATTAGGATGTGAGTTTCTAGCTTTGTCAGACCAGGAAGAAGGATATGCAGGATAGTGAATTCCCATGAAAGGGTAGATTTTTCATAGCTCATCTTTTGAAGTCTAACTCTCAGAGAACACTAAAGGTTATAAGAACATGTACAACTCCAGAATATGTGGAGGAGATCAGCTCTTTGTAGCTCACAGAAAGAGCAGAAAGGGAAGAAAGAAGGGTTACAATTGTTTATAATGGTAGGGGGTAAGATATGCATTGTTAATAATTATAAGTTGTGTATAGCTAAGTTTTGTAAAGGGGACTGACTTAGAGATTAGGTGGATGGAGTGGTGTATTTGCTTATTTGAGATTGCCAGATTTAGGTTGTTCCAGTAATTAGAAAAAAGGATCTCATTCTGGTATCTAATTGAAACAATTAGTTTATATGTATTCAATATAATTTTCTTCTTCAAAGACAATAGGGTCCAAAGGTTTTGACACATTTTAATGTCTTTATCATCTGGGTTGGGGTTAGCTCTGATTTTGGAACAGAGTTCCTTTACTTGCCTTAGCATAATGGTATTGATCCTGGGAAGAGTTTGTGAAGTTCTCAGTTCTGAGATAGATTGGTCCCAGAAGGGGTAGAAGTCAAGTAAATGATTCTCCTTTAAAAGGGGGGAAATTATTTAAGTTTAACATTGAATTATTTAATTTTAAGTTTGGGCTGAATTGTAATGGTTGTCAAATTGTAAGTGCATTGGATTCAATTAGTCTTTGTAAGATATTTATACTTTTCTTTAGGGAATCATGCAGTTTGGAATTTTTCAAACTCACTTTGTTTAAAAAGTGGAGGGCTTTGGGGTCAAAATTTAGGGACTTAACATAGTTATGATATAGTTCTATGTAGGAAGGGGCCCGTGAATTTTTACCTGGATTATAGTCTAATAGTACTATTATTCTGCTACTATTAATTATATCATAGTATAAACTGGAGTCAAGAACATTTAATCCCCGCTTTGTCGTTAGGACATATCAGTTTTTGGTAAGAGATTCTAACTTATTTAGGAGACCATATAAATATGGGAAGAGTCGAGTGAAGTCTTTTGAATAAATTATTGTGGATAGTCACCTGAGATTGAAGGTATATAGTAGCCTAGGTAGGATGTTCATTTTAACAACTGCCACCTTAGATAGAAAAGGTAACAAGCTTTTTCCATCTGATGTAATCTTGTAAGGTTAACAACATACTGGTGATGTTATTTTGGCAAAACATTTTAGGGTCTTGTTGAAATGAATTTCCTAAGCATTTCAATGAATGTTTTATTTTAATTTCAATTGTCCAGGGGTATAAAAAGTAGATCTGGTGAGTTAATTGGAAAAATAGCAGATTTGTCTAGATTAAGTTTATAATTAGAAAGTTTCAAAAATATTTCTAGTGAATTTAAAATTTTCAGTATATCAGAATTTGGTAAAGTAAAGTAGAGGTTTAAGTCATCTACAAACGCTGAAAGAACAATTCTGGTATTATGGAGAATTGATAAGTGATGGTAGGTTTTTTGAGAAATATATAAGAGTAACATTTCAATATATAAGTTAAAAAGATAAGGGGATAAGGGACATCCTTGTCTTGTTCCGTTCTTAATATTACTCCTAGCAGAGGTAGTTCTGTTTATCTACAGTGATGTGGAGTGTCCTACTAATTCGAACAAAGGTAGTAGGTATTCCAAAGAAATGAAGAACTGAAAGCAGAATGTCTAAATTAAGTCTGTCAAAGGCTTTAGACACATCTACTGATAGTGCAAACATGGGGTTATTGTTTAGTTCAGATAGCTTTATCAGGGCATCTAGTGTGAACTTGTCACAAGTTTGTCTGAATTGGATAAAACCTGATTGACCTGGTGATATAATGCTTGAGATAAATGATTTTAGTCTATTAGCCAGTATTGTGGTGAAGATTTTAACATACAAGTTAATTAAGAAGATGGGTCTGTAACTCTTGAGATTTTTATGGTCAGCATTATCTTTAAGGATAGTTTTGGAGGAATTAAAGTGGAGATCAGTGATGGAATTATCTATAATATAATTAAGGAGCTATAATAACACTTTAGATATTTTTTGGCAGAAAGATTTGTAAAATTCCACAGTAAAGCCATCTGGCCCTGGCACTTTGGGTTTAAGATTATTGATTATGGTTATCTCTTGATGGATAACAGGAGACAAAAGATACCTTGATGGGTGTGATCAATTTTTGGGAATTTTATTTGGTTTAGAAATTGTAATGTCTCCTGTTCTGTTGATAAAATTACGTTACTGACATAAGTTTGTGAATACATTTTTTTCAAAAATTTTAATAATTTCAGAGTTATTAAAGTAAGTCTTGCATTGATATATTATCTCAGATATAATAGAGGGAGATTTATTTTGGTTTATTAGTCTCATAAGGAACTTAGAAGGAATTTGTGACCATTCTGAATAGTTAGCCAAGATCCTAGTTTCATGAAACGTTAGTTGTCTTGCATTAAGGAACTACAGTTCTTTCTTTTGTTTTTTGACACATTCAGTTGCTGCCTGATTTTTACCTCCTTCTGGTTTGATTTCCATTCCTGCTTGATGCCAATATGCTTCTGCTAAATAAAGCAGAAACGTCATCTTAGATTTATTCTCCTCATGTTTCAGATCTTTCACTACATTTGGGTCTTGTGAGGTCAGCAGATATTTGTGGAGTCCCACAATTGCAGATCTATATGTGTAATCAATTTCCAGGAGGCCCATCCCTCCTTTGGAATGGGGAATATCTAATCTTGGTATGCACTGATTTTTATAAATACTTTGGTGAGCATGAAACATCCTTCTTCTTTTCCTATCTAATCTCTCCAACACATTTTGAGACCAGTCAATCACTCCAACCCTGTAAGTTAGGACAGGAAGAGCAAATTGGTTTATAGATTGGATTTTGCTCCTAAATGTCAACACTCTTTCAAAATTAATTTAAGTCTTCTAAAGTATTCCTTACTAAGTTTATTTACATTTGTTCATGATTTATTGTTGATCCTTCATCAGTTCCCAAATATTTATACATTCCCTCTTACTCAAGTTCTTTCATATCATATTCTTGTCCCAAACTGATGTTTTCCTGGTGCTGCAGTTTTCCTGCTTTAAAGGTTGCTTTTGCACACTTATCAAGACCGCATGATATTCTTTTATCATACATTTTAAGCACTCTCTTATCTATGAATATGAGATAGTATCAAATGCTTTTTTGTAGTCAATCCATGCCATACTTAAATTCTTCCCCATTTTACAGTTCTCCAGTATGACTTTCATTAACAACAAATGATCCTTTGTTCCATATGACTTTCTTTTATTGCCCTTTTGTTTTACTGCCATAATTGAGTTTTCTTCTAAATGACTATAAACTCTGTCAGCATCCCATATATAGTTTATATGTTGTCAGAAGGCAAACTATTGGTCTATAATTTTTAGGGTAGCTTGCAGGTTCACTCTTAGGTAAATATATTGTTTTGCCTATTGTTAGCTAGGTTGATGTCAGTTTGGGGTGCGCATATAAATAGTTCTTACTCATGGCTAAATCCTCATGCAAAGATGTTAATACTTTTAACCAAAAGTTAGGTACTTCATTTGGGTCTGGGTTTTTCCATTTAGAGGGTTTTCTTAATTTTGTTTCAGTCTCTCTGGCTGTTATTTCATCGCATTTCATATCCTGTACCTTTAAACTTCTTATTATTTCTTTTACTTCTTCTATCCACTTAGCATCTTTGTTATGTTCCGCAGGATCTTCATAGACACTTTTCCAAAATATTTTTACTTCCTCTTTTTTGTTGGTCTTTCAATTCCTTTTACCTCATTTCCCAATTCTCTATAAAACATTTTTGGGTCATCAATAAATTGCTTATTTTATACTTTTCCCTTATATTTATCTGTGTATCTTCTAAGTTTTTCCATCTGTGCTGAAATTTTTAGTTTGTCGATCTATTCCCTCTTCTATAATCTTCTAACAGTGACACTTCTTATCTTAATTGCTTTATAGTTTTCTCTATTTGATACTTCGGTGATGGTATTTGATTTCTCCCCTTCCTTTCCCTCACTACCCTGTGTTCTTGTGGTAAAACCTTATCAGTTATTAATTTAGCAGCACAGTACTATATCCTGTTTACTTCTGTTATATCACAATGATCTCTATGGACAGTCCTAATTATTGCATTTATTTGTTTTATCAGACTTCTTACTTTTTGGGTTTTATTGACCTCCTGCAGTCTATTTCTCTAATTAATCTTAATATATCTATTCATGTCCATTAAATCAAACAACTCTTCTCTTAGCTCATTTTCTTCCAAACAGAGGGCACATCCCTCCAATCGGACCCCCTTCTTACCCATATGATGTAACCAATGTTCATTAAGCATATGTGTTTCTTGGAGGAAAATTATTTCTTCCTTAGATTTAAGGGCAAGGTGGAAGAAAAGTTTTCTCTTTTTAGCCATCTGGATCCCCTTTACATTCATGAATCAATCACTAACATCCTACGGTATTATGGATAAAAGTAATATGATAGGAAAGAATAGACATTACAGAAACAATGTTAAGGCATACTATACTCTGGGATGGTAGATAGCACTTAACTCTTCTTGCCCCCAACCTGTGCCTAATCACTACCCTAATTGACCTAGAAGAAAAGGGAAAGATAAAGTATGGAGACACACAGAAAGAGAAAGAAAAGCAGCTAAGAAGCATAGCATCTCCAATACAAGTTTTATTAGAGTATTGTTTCCCAATTTAAAAATAAACAGTAAGTAGAAAAAGCATAGCATAACCTACCTAAACACATTCATAACTCTACACTTAACTCCTTCCAATTGTTTAAGTAGTAGTCACATGGGACAAAGCTTAGAAAATGAACTAGCAAGGAGAGCTTTATAAATACAGAGAAATTATACAGAGACTTCAACTAGGAGTAGTAAAGAAACAAATCCCCAGTATAATCATGTAATACTATATAAGACCAACAAGTTTCCTGGCTTATTACTGAAAGTGGATGCCTAACAGTCAATATAATAGACAAGGACAAACAACTTTCAAATAGCATTCTGATAAAGATATAGCCTATTTAACCTGTAAGCTTTACTATTATTATAGGCACTGTGAAAGTACCAAGTACAAAACAGCATGAGTTTGAAGAATTAAAACCATCAGAAGCCTTTGCAAGGAAACATTTACAAAATTAGCTTTAACAACTAGTGGTTTACTTAACAGCAATACAATTCTTTAAAAAAAGACATGGAACTGTTTTAACTATTACAGTAAACATATTGACCACATTTTGGCGTCATAAACCTTATTGGTAAACATATCTCTATACCAATACCTTCCTAGGTAGGCCCACAAAGTGTAAATATTAATGACCATACACAGAGGGTAGGTATAAAATTTAAATAGTAGACTTTTATCTCATTTTAAAAGTTATAACAAAACTTAAATCTTAGAACTGAATCAAACAAAATATCCCATTGGTGGACATGTTTTCCTTTTCCTTCTGCATTTAAATGAATCTTTACTATAAGTAAAAAAAAAGACTGCAAATAAGCTACCTATCATAATCTGCACAAAACAAGTAATCAGGAACATACTGCAGACAGCTGAGAAAGTATCTACCATGTATCTTAATAATTACATGACAAAAATGTCCAAAAAACATCACTGTTGCTTGTTATTCCATAGCCACTTTGGTCCAAACTTGCCAGTATTTACCTTAACTAGTTTTCAACAAACTTATTATTGAGTTCTTCTTTTCTTATTTTTTTCCCTCTTTTCTTCTTTTTTATTCCCTTTTTCTTTTTTTCTCCACAGGCGACGTCACTCTCAAGCTCAAGTTGGATGGCAAAGTGAATGCGATCCCCATAAATGTGATCCTGTGACTTTAAGAGGAACCTTGAAGTTTGAGACAGAAAGGACTTCAAAAAGAAGAAATGCTGAGGGACAGAAAAGCTGGTGAACATGTACAGAATTAACTTACAAACTGAAGTTTATGAAATTGTTGAACTTCCAAGCAGCCTAGTTCACACAGGACAAGTGAACAACTGGCCCTTGCTGATGACTGGAGGTTATCAGCGATCAGCAGCTACATTTGCAGGTAACTCTTTAAATGTGGACAGAAATGCAGACTTTGCTTCTTTGGCAGATGTGGTAGTATATTTATTTTCCTTATATTTAAAGAATAAGGTATTTGGGTACCTCATTTGAAATTTTATCTTCCTTTGTGTCAGGAACGCACAGAAAGGGGACAGGGTTTTGTCTTGTTTGTTTTATTTGACTCAGGTGGTCTTGTGAAAAGGAAATTTTACATCCGTTCCATATAAAGGGGATTTTCTTTCTGGCTGCTGACAGTATTTGAACATCTTGATGGCTCAAGATTTTAACATAAACTTGTCCTGGTCTGTCCATGTTTTGGGCAACTCAGATGACCTGGTGAGCTCTTTCAATTACTATTATTTTGGATTCATTTGGTCTGTCTAGGATGGCACCTAGGATTTGTTCGATTGTTTTTAAGAGGTTAAGATTTATTTGATTCGCGGGAATTCCACAAATAATATTATTGTGCCTTGACCTTGCTTCCAAGTCAGTAATTTTAGCTTGCAGGTCTAGGATGGTTTTGGTATTACTTTCTGACTCCTTCTAAAGTTGGTCTATTTTGGTTTCATTGTCAAAAATTGTTGCTTCTGATTTTCCACTCTAGACAATATTTGATTAAAAGATTCACCAAAGGACTGGAATTGTTCAGAGATATCCTGTAGGGCTTGTTATATAGGTTGTAGAGCCATTTTTAAGTCTTCAAGGCCTGCTGGTTGATCCACTTTTGTCTTATTAGTAGATCTGACCATTTCTTGTTGTCTAACAGTTCTGAGTCTTTTTGTATTAGCTTCTTTTTCTGGTGAAGCCACCACTGAAAATGTAGCTTTTGTGGTCTGAGTTTCCATACCTGCATCCTCTTTTGACATTTTAATTTATTTCTTTATTTTTAAGTTTTGGAACACTGACAGTTATCACCTCGTGGCTGAGGCCAGGCAATTGGGAACCAATCAATCCAGTTAAATCTAATTCTTTTCCAGGTAAAAAAATTGCTTTTAAAGTAAGGATGCAGCAAATTGATAGTGTTTAATATATATTAGAGGCTAACTTGACTTTAATTAGTTGAGCTTCATACCAATTTGTAAAGGATTTCTCTGCTATTTGGTTGGAGCTAAGGAGTAACAGTGTCTACAGGATAGCAGCTATCTATGTCTCCCAATTCTCAGCTTCTTCTGATTTTCCACATTTGCTGCCATTACAACTGACTTATCTGTACTCACTTTCATTCCATGTGCCTTCAGTTTTGCATTCTATTTCCCTATCCTTTACTGGAGTTCTTGCTCAGAGTCTACCTGGAATGCCACATCATCTGCGTACAGCAACATTATTGATCTGTCCCCTCCAACCTGTTTGATAATGTAGCTCATCACCAATATAAACAGAAATAGGCTTAGAGCTGAACCCTGATATCCACCCACTCTTACTTGGAACCCCTCTGTGAGTCCAAACACTGTTCGCTCTTGAGTAATTAGGTGCTTGTACATAGCCTGCACTAATTTTACCAATGTTTCTGGGACTTCAAACCACCACAGAACTGCCCAATTTAACTTTCTTGGAACCTTGTCAAATGCTTTCTCGAAGTCTAAGAATGCCTAATTGGACTCTTTCTTCATCTCTAGTTTTGTCTCAACTATCTGTCTCACTGCAAACATCAAGTCAGTTGTGCTGCATTCTGATCTAAATCGGAACTGCTCATCTGTCATCTTACTTTCTATTACTCTGCTTATTCATTTATCAAGCCGCTCTCCAGAAATTTCATGCAGTGTGACAAGGGTTTGATACCTCTGTACTGCCCATATTTATGAATGTCCCCTTTGTCATTTTATTCTCCAGTCATCTGAGATATGCCTTTCTCTCCATACTGCTATAAAGCAATTTCTCCCCTGTCTCACCCATCATCCTGATCACAACAACTGTGACCTCATCTGAGCTTGCTGCTTTCTTTGTCATAATTTTCCATCATGTTGTTCTCACTTCTTTTAGTGTGGGCTCCACTTCCACTTTTGTCATAGGCTGTGTCTGCGGGTACAGCTTCTGTGGGGTTTTCTTCATTCATAAGTTGCTAAAAGTATTCATTCCCATCTGCCTTTGATGTTTTTTGGGCTAGTAAACAACTTGTTGCTGGCATTTCTTATGGAGGGTGTCTGACTATCTTCTTTATCTTTCTGTCTTTGCTTTGCAACCTGATAAGAGTTTCTTTGTGCACTTTTCTTAGCTTCTTTGTTAGTCAATCAGTATTCATATGTTCATAGGTTCATACTAGGCTATCTTCCCTAGGGCATTTATAAGCCTAGCCAGAGTGTGTTTGGCTTTCGCCACCCATTTTAAATTAATTTTGCTATGCCCTTTTTCGAGGTTAGTATACTGTGCCTCTGTCTAACAGTGACACAGAAGTGATACCCAGGGTAAACCTACGATCTCCCATCCACTCATCAAGATTCCTCTTGAAGAGAGTCAATGAGGGACTCTGCCTAACCTGGACTGGGATTTTATTCCAGAGTGAAGGGAGTCTCTGGGTTATGAATCTGTCCCTCCAGCATGTCCTATTTATTTCAGTGCTGAGGTTCAAGTCTCTCGAGCGCGTAGCTCGAATGGATTTGGATTTTCTGAGGTAAAGCATGTCCATTAATTCTGGGTTGGACATGGCTTTATACGTCAGGCACAGATCATCTCTGAGCAGGCGGTGTGCCACTGAGTAGAGCTGGAGTTTCTTTAACCGGGCAGCATATGGCATCTGTTTGAGCCCTTTGATCCTCTTGGTGAGGTACTTTTGGGATCTTTCCAGTTGCTGCAGGTGTCTGGTAAGGTACATCCCAAAGGGGGCATTGTACTCAATTATAGGCCTGATGAGGGATGAGTAAAGAGGCGTGATGACCTCCCCTGATCTAGATGTGAATCCCTTCATGATTAGGCGGGCTATATAAAATGTTTTTCTAACCACTTTGCCACGTGGTTGTCAAATGAGAGATTGCTATCAACTTGGGTCCCCAGGTCCCTAATTACTTTTTCTGAACTTAATGGATTACCACCTATGTGGTAATTTGTGGGCACTTTGTTTTTTCCAAAGGGGATGACTATACACTTTTTGGCGTTTAGCTTGAGGCCATGGCTCTGGCACCAGTTGTCTGTTGCTATGAGGCCCTTTTGGAGGATGCTTGTGTCAGCTGGAGAGTCAATTATGGTGCCCAGTTTGCAGTCATTTGCGAACTTGGTCAGCCACAGTCCTTCCGTGTTGGCCTGTACCTCCGAGAAATATATACCGAACAAGAGATGTCCCAGGACTGAGCCTTGTGGGACGCCACTTGTAACTGGTTTGGAGTCTGACATGGCTCCAGCAATTCTAACCATGTGGGTTCTGTCCTTGAGCCAGTTTGCAACCCATCTAGTGACATAGGGGTTTATATTTAAGCTGGTGAGCTTATCTATAATGCCCGAGTGGGGTATTGTATTGAAGGCTTTTGCGAGGTCCAGGTAGGCTGTGTGGACCACCTTCCCCTCATCAATGGCCTTGGTGACTGTTTCAAAGAAATCGAGCAGGTTTAAGAGGCAGGATCTGCCCTTAACAAAGCCGAACTGGGTAGGATCCAGTGTCTGTAGGTCCCCAATATCTTTATTTATGAGGTCCATGATGATCCTTTCCATAGCTTTGCAGACCAAGCTAGTCAGGCTTATGGGGCGATAGTTTCCAGGATCCATTGAGGCACCACCTTTGTGGAGAGGGACCACTGTTGCTGTACGCCACTCTTTGGGTACATATCCTGTAGTAAGGCTGAGATTGAACAGTAGTTTTATGTTTGGGTTTAGCTCTTCTTGGAGTTCATGTAGGACGCAGCCTGGGACACCGTCTGGTCCCATTGATGCTGTGTTTTTTGCTTTGGAGAGGGCGGCTCTTACCTGAGCATCTGAGATGTCAGGGGGGCAGCACTCTGCTGGGATAGATATTTGCCCTTTTGGTGGGGGGGAGTTTGCGCTGAACCTGTCAGCTAGGATGTTGGCAATGTCTGTGGGTTCGGTGTATTTTTTGTCATTTTGGACTAATTCTGAGCATATCTGGGAATTCCCACCCAGGTTCCTAACATAACTAAAGAAAACCTTGTGATTATCCTTAGTGTCCTGTGCAGTTTTTCTCTTGAAGCTGGCCTTAGATGATTTTATGAGTGCCCATAGTTTTTTGCTAATACTGATCAGAGATGCCTTCCCTTTTTGGGATTTTGCTCTATCATGTAGTAGCTTCCTCCTTCTATTATATAGTTTGTTTATGGTGAGGTCCACCAGACAGGACGTCTGCCTTTGGAGGATTGGGTCTTGGTTTTATTTGGGATTGCATGATCCATGCATTCCTGAAGGTGTTCATAGAATGCGTTTATAAAAGAGTCTGTGGTCTGGGCCATATTTTTCACAGGCCCTGTGGCTTTGAAGGATTCCACCTCAGTTTTGAGGAGTGTGAAATTTGCTTTAGAGAAGTTTTTCACTGTGGTTTTCTGGGCAGGGGGTGGGGTCGGGATGTGAATATCCAGTGAGATTAGTTTATGGTCTGATCTTACCAGTGAGGGATACACTTCTGGTCTGGAGCATAGAGTCCCCATGTTGGTGATGATCAGGTCCAGTATGTTTTCCCCTATTGTGGGAGTGGTAACAAGTTGTTCCATAGCATTTGAGTTTATAAATTCTAGGAACCTTTGGGATAGGGTGTTGGAGCTAGAGTAATGCTCCCAGTCTATGTTTGGGTAGTTGAAGTCACCCAATATAATGGTGTTTGGAGAGACCTTCATATTTTCTAGTGTTCTCAGGAAGGCCGAGTGGGGTTCCTGGGTTTGGGAGGGTGTTCTGTAGCAGGCTATAAACTGGAAGGCAATCTTACCCTCTGTTAGTTGCACATGGATAGTCTCTGATGCTTCATGCTGTGCCACCAACCTGGAGGTGTGGCTATCTTTGACGAATATTGATACTCCCCCTCCTTTTGTGGTTCGGTCCAAGTTTTGGGGCCGAAAAGCATGGTATGAGGTATAAACTGGTAGTGCTGGGGTGCTCTCGGGAGCCTTGAACTAGGTTTCTGTTACTGCACAGATATCAATGTTCTCCATGCTAAGGAGAGTTTCGAGTGCGTGCATCTTGAGGTTTAGACTTCTGGCGTTGAGTAGCATTACTCTTAGTTTCTTATCCCTTGTGATACCTATGGAGGTGGGTTTGTCTTTTGAGCCTTGCCTAAAAAAAGTCACTATGGGGGTAGCAAGAGCCTTTGCCAATATCCGAAAGCCCAGGGGTGACAGGTGCAAGCCATCCCTAGCGAAGCATCGTGGCTTGTCGAGCATGTCATCCCAGGCTGACAGGCATTGGATCCCCTTTGAATGACACCAATACTTAAGCCAATTGGTGAAATTGATCATCTTGTCTTCATATTGTGGCATCATTCTTGGTGAGGGTAAGATGCTATTCAAGGTCAGGGTCATACCGGCCTGGGCTACATGCTCAGAGAGCTCCTCTATGTCTCTTTTCATGTAGTCCAGGGAGGTATGTCTCAGGTCATTCACACCAGCATGGACAATGACTGAGTCATATTTGTACTTGCCTTGGAGTGACCTGAGTGTTTGTGTTATGTGGCGGATCCTAGCGCCTGACAGGCAGCTCACCATGACTTTCTCCTTGTTCAGCCTGGTGAGCGGGACGTCAGTGTGCCTGATGATAGAGTCACCTATTACAAGTGTATCAGGTGTGTTGTTTAGCCTTAAGGGCTGTGACTGTTCGGCACACTGGCTTTGTAAGCTATGTGTTGCACGTGTTTTGTTTTGGGGTAGTGGTTGCTTGGGTGTCTGCTTTGGAGGTCTCTGCTGCTTAGGCAGATTTTTATTTAGAGCCTCCGAGTATGTTTTTGTGTGTTTATGAGTTTGGTTTGTTGTCATGGTAGGTCTATGTGAGACTGGAATTGTAGTGAGTGTGGTTTCCTTCTTCTCCTGACCGGTTACGCCAGTACTGAGTTGAGAGAGCTTAGCCTCCAGTTTGGCTATATGGTTGCATCTCTCACATGTGTTGGAATTTGTTAGGAGGAGGAGAGGGATGTCTGTGTACATGAGGCAGTTGTAACATTGCCTCAAGATTCCCGGAGAGGAGATTAACAACTGACCTTTGGACATGCTAGAATAGTATTGGGAATTCCTTTATAATTGAAAAAAAGGGCCAATGGGCTATTACTTCTTAGCTTGATCCATCTTTTTTATCTTCCACTTTTTCCTGTACTCCCTCCTTCGTTAGGTGACTTCCAGGACTACTGCATTCCAACACCAGATTTTCTTGACCTTGCTTCCATACCTGGCTCAGTCACATATTTCTATAGTCCTGACATATGCTGTTTTGAGGTGATGCCATTCTTCTTCAACTCCACCTTTTTCCTCTTCTTTCTGAGTGATAGAGACCTGTGTAATTCCCTAAAATATTGTGCTTCCACTCCAGTCAACTTTCTGGTCTTCACACTGGTCTCTTTTGACCTTAAAGCCATCTCAGACCACTGTTTGCAGCTAACATGGCAACCAGTGATTCATGCTGTGGGATGACTGTTTCACTGGGAATGACTTTGCAATTACTGATTCTACCTCAGTGCCCTTTCCTTATTAGGAGGAAGTTTACCTGAGTTGTATACTAATCACTCTTTGTATGTGATCTTGTAATTGTTGCTCTTGCTGAAGCATGTGTTGGCCAACATCAAGCCATCTGTCAGACAGAAGTTCAAAACTGCCTGTCCTGTCCTTCTTTAGTCCTGTTGCCCCACTCATTTGGACCCATACAATTGGCATATCCTGCTCTGTCTGCCCCAATATGTGCATTCTGGTCTCTCATTTATCAACAAAAATTCCCATTTTTCTGCTTTGCATAGAAGGTCCTGTTACTGCTGTCTGAATGCACTCTTTTCTTTACTATCCCAACCCTGATGCAGGGATTAGGCTGAGATTATGAATAGTACCCTGTCCTTACAATTAAGTCTGATTGTCATGAGTCTATCAGTAATTCTGCTGGCATACCCCACTGCCTTCTGAAACCTCTCTCTCTCAACACAGTTCCCACACCATTTCTAATCTGTCCTCCTCCAGAGCAGTAGACTCTGGATTCCAAGCCAAGTAGCTTTGCTGCACTGCCCTTCCATGTTGTCTAATGGATACTCAGTAATTTCAGCCTCCTCTTTACCATCACATCATCAACGTCCAATATGTATTGAGTGTTGTAATCCCTAGTTCATGCTTGGCAGGTTGATTGGTTTTACATTCAGCTTTACGTCAGCAGAGTTTCCATAGTAACCCAAGCTGGGCAGCTGTACAGCAGATGACTAGTGGCTATTGACCCAGGGCTGCTGGGCTTTATTGCAGGCACACAATGACCATTTCCTCTCACCACTTTTCTTCACCCTTTCAGCCACTTCAATTAGTCCCTTTCTGAAAAGGTGGGGTAGACCCCTTCTTGCCACCCCCTGCTTTATTGTCTGTTTCTTCCTTGGGGTACTCAGGGCACCTGATCTTTTTTTCCATTTTACCTGTAATTTGGTCAGTTAAGAAAGAGATTACATATAGTGACTGAAATGATGAAGAAAACTGTGGAGTGAAAATTGATAATTTGGCAAGTAGGAATAAATGGAAGGAGATGTACAACAGGGGAAACTGTATGCCTCAAACAAGAATACAAAGGACATTTATTTATTTATTTATTTCAGTTTGATTACCAGGGAAGTCCACTGGGCCAAGAAGTACCCATTTTCAGTGGAGGCCCGGGGAGAAAAGCTCCAAAGACAGTACAATCAAGGTTACATACAGTAATGGATGATAATACAATGTCACAAACAGTTAAGAATATGTGAGATGCAGTAGTAGGCAATACAGTAAGGATTACATAAAATACAATCATAAAAAGTACAATGTCCAAGATGCAGAGTCTACAAAGAAAGAAAAAAAAAAAGTTACATTTTTTTTTTTTTGCTACATATGTACAGTATTTACATACTTACAGTCAACTGAAAGTCAGCTATAACCATATAGGGGAAACATAGAATGAAATTAAGAGAGTATATAGTAGATTGGTGCTAGAGAATAGAGGTCAAGGTGGAGAAAGTTTCTAGAATTTATATTGGGTGAAAGCAAGGACATTTCCATTTGGAGGATAAGTGTAAGAAAAGATGGGTCTTGAAAGAGTCAGAGTTAGGGATGGTCCTAAGAGAAGGTGGGAGGGAGTTCCATTTTCTACCAAGAGAGAAGGAGAGTAGGAGCTGGCCAGCAGGATGCTTAGGTTTGTGAATGGAGATTAGGTTTTGGTGTTCAGATCTCAGAGATCGGTTAGGGATGTAAGGGGGAAGGATGTTAGATAAGACAGGGCATTTTTCTGGATAAAATATTAATTTGTGAGCGGTAGTTAGTTGGAGATAGTCAAGGTAGTGAGGGAGTTCTAACCAGTTTAGAGATTGTAGGGCATGGCAGTGGTGAGTACAGGTTTTGGATTTGGTGGCAAATTTAGAGATCTTATTATAGCAAGCTTCGAGTTTTGAGGTGTTGGAAGCAGAAAGATTAGTTAGAAGTGGGGCACCATAAAGGAGAGAGGGGAGGAGGTAGGTGATGGCTAAGGTATGCCTAGAGGAGTTAGAAAGAAACTGATTATTCCTGTAGAGCATACCTAATTTTTGGTGGGTTTTCTTTATGTTTTGTTGAACTTGGAGATCAAATTTGAGCTGTTTATCAATGGTGATGCCAAGGAGTTTTGCGGAAGGGACCACTTCTATAGGAGTGTTGGTTAGGCTTAGGACATTGAACGAGTTTTTGTTAAAGGAAGACACCTTGGTAGGAAGGAAAATTAGTATTTTAGATTTATTGGAGTTAAGGGAGAGATGGTTTTGATGCATCCACTTTTCAGTAGTGGAGAAAGCTTTTTGAGTTTTGGACATAAGTTCAGAAGGGTTGGAGGCAGAACAAACTAGGGTGGAGTCATCAGTGTATTGGATGACTGTAGTGTCAGGGAGGGCGGTGTGAAGGTTATTTATAAAGATGTTGAAAAGCAGGGGTCCAAGGATGGACCCCTGAGGAATGCCGGTAGGTGTGGGTAAGAAGGAAGAGGTGGAGGCTTTCCATCTGACAGCCTGAGATCTGTCTGAAAGGTAACTGGAGAACCAGGATAGAGTGTTGGGGGAGAGATTAAGGTTGGAGAGATGGAAGAGAAGATGTTTATGGGAGATGGTGTTGAAGGCTTTGGAAAGATCTAGCAGAATAATTGATACAAGAAGTCCGGTATCTCGGGCTTGATTGACAGTTTCTAGGAAGGATAGTAGGGCAGTTATGGTGCTGTGGCCGGGACGGAAACCATGTTGGGTGGGTATCAGTAGCTGATTCTGAGTTAAGTAGGGTAAAAATTGGTGGTGGATGCATTTTTCTAGGATTTTAGATAGTGGGGAGAGTAGGGCAATGGGGCGGAAGTTAGAAATGGAGGTGTTTTTGCCTCCTTTGTGAAGAGGAAGAATGTAGGCAGAACAGCAATGTTTGGGTATGTAAGACTCTTTTAAGGATCAGTTGATCAGGATACTAATCGGGAGAGCAATACCTTCAGCAGCATATTTGAGGAAAGAGGGGGGAATGTTGTCAGGGGCATTAGAGCATGGCTTTAGTTTAGATAAGAGTTTTTTTATATACATTGTGGAAACTGGTTGGAGCTGGAACATGGAGGGATGGCTATTAGGGATGGTGGAGGTGGAGTTGAGGAAGTTGGGAGGATTTTTGTCTGGAAAAGTTTTGGTTAGCTTAGCTATAGAGTCTGTAAAGAAGGTATTAAAGTGAGTGCTCAGTTCCTTGTCAGTTAAATTTGGATCAGGGCAGGGGTTATTTCTTGACCCCGGATGGAGAAGAGAGTTAACAGATTTCCAGAATTGTTTTGGGTTCTTAGTATGGTTGGATTGAAGTTTATTGTAGTAGAATGTTATAGCAAATTCATTGAATAATGAAATTAGACAAAATGGAATTGAGAGGAAATTATTGCAGGAGACTTCAGTGTCACACTAGACTGCAAGAAAGACCAGTACTGCTTAAAGATGAAAAGAAACTTAGACAATGAAAGAAGGAGAGGTGAAGAATATATGGAGGGAAATACACCTCTAAAACAGGGAGCACACATTTGTGAGAAACTGCTTGATTCAAGCCAGTTGGATGGCATACAATAAAAAAGGAAGTACTAAAAATGGTGGAGGAGATAGAAATGCAAGGTAAGTATGTATCTGGCCATGCAGTAGTAGCAATGACAATAAGTACAAAAAGGAAATAAAGGGAGGGGATGGAATAAAGATGTGTGAATTACACATGGAGAGACCAGGAAAGGAAACAACAGTTGCAAAAACTGAGTTAGAGAAGCACTAATGACAGAAGAAGCAGTAATACAAACTGAAGTAAACTGAAAGGTAACAACTGCAGTGGAAGTAGAGCAGTGGTACTGGGAGGGCTACTGGGGGTAACTAGGAGGAACAGGATAAAATCTAGCAAGAAAGTACAAAAAAGGGAAAGGTGAGAAGAGCAGTATAAAGCATTAGGAAAACAGCAGGAGATCATAGGGGAGGACAGAAGGGTTAGGAAAGCATTTAGGGAATGTTACCAACATATTTACCAAGAACAGAAGAAGGAAAAGCAAATCATCTGTGAGGATGCAGATAGAGAAGAGGGATACCAAGCAGAAGGAATAAAAAGGGAGGAACTGAATGCAAAAATTATGATGGGGGAATCGAAAAGACAAAGATGGCAGTGAAAGAAAGAAAAATAAGGTGCCCAGATGGATACCCAGTAGAGTTCTACAAGAGGTGGGGAGAGGTAATATAGACAGTTATGAAGGAGAAGTATGAAAGGTTAAGTGAAACAAGGGAAATAAAAGACATCAAGGTGATGACAAAAGTGCTAGTAAGGAAACTGGATGAGTTTCTGAAGAGAATAGCATAGAAGGAGCAGTATGTTTCTGTGAAAGGAAGAAAGAAATTAATTGGTGGGCATTAATAGAGTTTATTGACAGAAAGGAGCAAAAAGGGGGAACATAAACAGAGATGGTCTTTTTTGACCTACAAAAGGCCTTCAGCGCAGTCAGATGGGAATTCCTCTGGGAGATACTAGAAAGAAGCAAATGGGAGGAAATTTTATAGGACTTATAAAGGTAACTTACAGTGAGCCAGAAATAGAGGTGATGTTTAATGGAGATGTTTCTGAGACACTAAAAGTAAGGAGGGGGACCAGACAGGGGTGTCTTCTATTCCTAAGACTCTTTGCACTAGTCGTAAAAGAGCTGGCAAGTGAAGTGAAGAAAAAGTTACATCAAATGAAGGGAAGAACAGGATTACAGTCAGTCTTCTTAATACATGCAGATGGTTGCATGCTTAAATCAGAAAATATTGAGATGGTCATAGAGGAAATAATGTCAATTTTGTAAGGTTTTACAGGCCCATAGGGTGTAGATGCAACCAGAAAAAGACATTGGCAGTCAGGATAGGAGAAGGAAAAGGAAAAATCAAGGAGTGGGACACATTTGCGAGACCAAAAACCCCAAATATCTGGCAATATATATATATATATATATATATATATATATATATATATATATATATATATATATATATATATATATATATATGGGTTACCTTTAATTAATCGACAGCCCACTCCATCGAAACTAACTTCACCGACATGGCAGAACATCGACAACAGGAGAGCCGACATTTCCCACATGGTAAATAACCGTTTGGTCATTAACCTGAACTTTGCCCCTTTCCCCCAAGGCAGTGCATTCTTGGAGTTGGAATATTTAGGGGGGTGTTGGTGGGTTTGTTTTACTGGTAGTTGTTGAATTCGGGATGGCCAAACGGTTACTTACCATGTGGGAAACGTCGGCTCTCCCGTTGTCGATGTTCTGCTGTGTCGGTGAAGTTGGTTTCGATGGAGTGGGCTGTCGATTAATTAAAGGTAACCCATATATATATACATACATATATATATATATATATATATATATATATATATATATATATATATTGGTCTACATCACTTGACCTAAAACTCATTTGACTGACACCCATTTGACCGACACCCAATTGACCTAAATTTTATTTGACTGACAACTCATTTGACTGACTCTCATTTCAGCGACAGCTTACAATGCTGAATTTCAACATACTAAATCTTAAACCATAGACAAGCACACTTAGAAAACCAATAACTAACCCTTTCCAGAACTTAAAAACTTCCTAACCCTCTTAACAGAAATGGGACAATGTACAACCAAACTAGGTGGGGGGGTAATGCCACTCACACCCCCCAATATGGGGGGCTGTGCCTACCACACCCCCCTAATTAGATATACTAACTCCAGGATCACACTGCAGTGGGGAAAAGGGCATATACCTTTAACTTGTCTTACAGTACTCTACACACTGCAACTACTGATGGGAATGCACAAAACATTTGCCAAATTACTTTAGATACTTCCCAAAAAAATGTAAATAGAAATACCCACATTTAGAAACACTGTAACACTACTTTCTACATGACTATTGGAATTCTAACAGTCAGCACTATAAGTTACAGTAATTCTTTTTCTCACAAACAAGTCACAGGTGTCTATGTCTTACATGTCAGTGAAATGGGAGTCAGTTAAATGAGTTTTAGGTCAAATTAAATTTAGGTAATTTGGGCGTTAGTCAAATGAGTTTTAGGTCAAGTGAAGTATATATGTATATGTATATATATATATATATATATATATATATATATATATATATATATATGTGTGTGTGTGTGTGTGTGTGTGTATGTATGTGTGTGTGTGTGTGTGTGTGTGTGTGTGTGTGTGTGTGTGTATTTATAACACACATTAAGTGGTACAACAGAATCTGGGGGAGGGGGTGAAAAAGAGAGAGAGAAAGAGAAAATACAAGGGATACTGGAGACAGGAGGGCACAAAATATATAGTTATGTGGAATTTATGTTATTCAAATAATAATGGTCCCAGTTATCATGCGTTTTTTTTTTTTTTTTTTTTTTTTTTTTTTTTAAGAAACCTGCCAGTGGATCTAATGGAAATCAAACTACTAATATTTCAGAAAGGGTAAGTTGAGAAAAGAAAAGGAAGTAGTATAGAAAAAAAAAAAACAAGCCATGATTGAGTAGGAAAATGGATGAGGTGCTGGGCACTTCCAGATATACCCATGCAGACCTTTGCATATAATGGATAGAGAGCAAGGGGGAAGCTAAATTCAAGAGAAGACAGGGTAAAAAGAATGATGGGAAAATGGGTTCAAGCACCTAGGCAGTGAGACATTTCTCTATGGTACATTTGGTTGGGGACACATTGCTGAAGTGACATTCATCAGCAGAGAAATATGGCTTTTTGTTTAATTCCCTGCAAGCACAGAGAAGCACACATTGCCTTGCCCACAGCTTTAATAGCAAAGTGAGTGGGGGAAGCAGAAGTTATGAGTCTTGTGTTCAGTGTTCAGTACATACTTATGTAATTACAATATGTATAAGTGTGCTACAGCATAGAGGAAATCTTACATGCTACTGTAGTCACATTTATGCTCCATTATACATTTTAGATAATGTTACCAAGATACTGTAAAGGAGGCAGTGGTCCACACCCATCAATTATAAAGGCACCACCCATTGTGCACTGCATTTGTACTGTCACTGACATGCCCATTGGCCAGCATGTTGCTGATGGCTGCCATACTGCCTGCCATACTGCCTGCTGCCTCATGTTGCCTTGGGGGCCATGGACATTATTATCCCTCTGTGCATTTAGTTATTCAAGTTGTGGCATGGTACTTCATTCTTTTCTTTGCCCACAGGGAATTCACAACAACCATATTTCTCTATAGCTGAATGTCATTTCAGCCATGCACCCCCAACCAAATGTACCACAAGGAAATACTGCACTGCCTAGGTGCCTAAACCCCACAAGCCTACTTAAGCTTTACACAAAAGCCAAACCTCATATTATATTACAATCCCTGCAAGCAACTCTATCCCAAACAGTACCAGCTTTAAATGCCAAGACTCCCAAGTAGGAGTCCAAAAACAATAAGATTGAATGTGCGAAAATGGGGACCTAACAAATGCTAAGTCCAAGATCTCTGTATCTTGACCTGTTCCCTTTTCTCCGAGGAATAGTAACTTCTTATATATATATATATATTGCATATGTGTATATATATATATATATATATATATATATATATATATATAAAACTGTCTTTCGGCCTTTCCAGGTTAGGGGTCGCCACAGCAGAACTCCGGTCCGCTAATGATTGGCAGTAGATTTTTACGTGCTGGCTTGCCGAGTCTAACACACAACCTTCAACGAAGGAACACCCATTCACGCATGTCGACACACAGAAGACGCTCTAACTGAGAATCAAACGTGCAACATCTAACTATGAGGCAACAACGCTACCGCAGCACCACCACCGCACATATATATATGGGTCTACTGTATAAGTTCGAAAATACACTTCTTCAAACTCACACAGTAGACCCTGGGTTACGCGAAAGTGCACTTAAGCGAATGGGCTACTACTAATGTTTAGTGCAGTAGTTATGGACCTTAGGGTTAGGGCGCTGATCATGGTAGGGGGATAGCTAGTAGGGCTATCCCCTTACCATGACCTGCGCCCTAACCCTAAGGTCCGTGACTACCGCACCACAGTGGAGGATAGCCTGTCCTCCACTGTGGTGCGGTATTCACGGACCTTAGGGTTTGGGCATGGGTCATGGTAAGGGGATAGCTAGTAGGGCTATCCCCTTACCATGACCCGTGCCCTAACCCTAAGGTCCGTAACTACCACACCACAGTGGAGGACATAGCACGTTTTCCTGCTGCCCTCTACTGTGGTGCGATCCGTTCATAGAAGCTGAGTTTGTGAAAGTGCACTTTCGAATAAGTGCACTTTTGCGTAACTGAGCGGTCTACTGCTTTTTTTCGAATACGTGGTATTCGATGAAAAGCAGTAGACCCATATATATATATATATATATATATATATATATATATATATATATAGTAGGGTGTGGAGGTGCAAAGACGTAGCACCCTGAAAAAAATAAATATGTAGGAGACCAGTGATTGTCCATATTTGCTTTTCTCTTTTATCTTAGCTGCCCCCCCCAATAATTCTAGGACTTACAATTCTGAATGTTAGAATTACAGTAGTTGCCCATATAACTATATCAAGATGTATTCACTGCAAGATCAAATTCCACTGTTTGACAATACAGAGGCACCTGATACAGCTAGACATAGACCTGTCTTGATTTCCTGGCATGATTTGTAGATCTTAAACAGTGCTGCAAGAGTCATCTGCTAATCAAACACCTAGTCATGCTAGTAACTTTAAACCTATGAATTGATGATCTGCACTGCTAATTTCAAGAGCTGGACAGACTACAGGAGCACTAAACTTTGTTCTTTCCTGTAGGAAATAAAACACTTCTGTAAGAAAGGTAAATTGCATTCATTAAAAAAAGAAGAAAAATCATCACGCTTACTAACATACAAAAGCAAATTAAAACATACAAAACAACTTCTTTTTAGGGAGCTTCTCAATACCCCCATTTCTCCCTTTCTGTATGCTAAATTCACAGATGCACAATTATCGTGACCAAATAAAAGAAAATCAGATAACTACAAACATCATTGCAAAAGTCAACTAAAACATAGGTTGACTAAGACACATTTTGGCAGACCTTTCTTTTTCTTTTTTTCTTTTTTTGCCTGATGCTCTCGCTGACCATTACATTTATAGATCTAAGATATAACATGAACCCAGTCATTCATTAGAGTCATATGCCATATTCATTTCCTGTGGTGAGCTGTCATTGACATGTACTGGAGCAGATTATACATTATTAAGCCATATTCTCCCCTGCACCCACCCACAGACACCAAAAAGTTAGGCATGCAATGGGCCAATGTGATTTATGTACATGTGCCCATGTGACATAATTAATGGCCCAGCAGTCCACATGAAATCTCTGGTCTTTATTTGGGATTCAACCACTAAGAGTGTGCCTGGATACATACCTTCTCCACTCAAAGAGAGATGAGCAGACAACTTTGTTGATGCTCACCTCCCACACACTAGCTGATCAGCTAGATGTCTTGGGCCATCTGGGTCATAGGCTTTAGTCCTCTCTGCTAGTGGAGCTCTGCAATTCAGTGGGTTATTCCTTCAAAATAACATTTCAAGAGAATGTGATTAAACAGAGAGCATGGCTCTCATCTAACTACCCCCTCCTTTTTTTTTACTCATTTCCCCTTATGCCTGCCAACTATCATTATGGTTCCATAGGACTTGAGTGAGGAATCGGACATCCAGATAGCCATAACTAGGGATCAACCCTCATTCTCTCAACTGGCCCTATGTTAGGATCACTATTTTCCCAGTCAGTGTTCTTAGGAAAGTTAAAGTAAAACAGAGAGGACAGGTCTTCATTACTGTTCCTGTCTGACAGTATGATAATATCCTACTATTTTAAATTTCTCAACTGTAAAGGTATTGATAACAAGTAGCAAGCAAATTATGTGCTACTCAAATGCCTGTATACATGGTTTTCTTTTCCTGTTAACATTTCTGGTTTAAAATGCAGCAGTCAACGGGGCTGACATAACAACCTATGCACTGTGCTACTGTGTGCGATACCACTGATGCAGTGTACCTCATTTGAAATGCAGCAGTAATGCCTTCAGAACAAGACATCAAATGACGCAGAATTTAATGCTTGGTACCTGAATTATGAAATGCTATCTCCTACAGAGACTGTGTGTGTGTGTGTGTGTGTGTGTGTGTGTGTGTGTGTGTGTGTGTGTGTGTGTGTGTGTGTGTGTGTGTGTGTGTGTGTGTGTGTGTGTGTGTGTGTGTGTGTGTGTGTGTGTGTGTGTGTGTGTGTGTGTGTGTGTGTGTGTGTGTGTTTGTGTGTGTGTGTGTGTGTGTGTGTGTGTGTGTGTGTGTCTATGGCATACACTATTATTTACTCTGCAGTAATAGCCTAAGCATATAAAACTCTGCCTAGATGTGTGTTAATCAATCTGAATTTATTATACATTGAGGTATGGATCACTGATTTGTGTGTAACTATTGCTGTTTCAGGGTTCTGTGAAATACTGAGAAGATAAATGTAATTAAGTTATGGGTCAGGCTCTGACTGTAGCAAAAGTATCTGGTTGTTGATGGTATAGAGTTAAAAGAACTAAAACAGGATTAGTGACTGTTGGTCAGTCTACAAAACCATACTCCTTACTTTGGCTTGTATGGAGCAAACCTTGAAATGCATACTAATGCAAGTTTTAGAACAGATATACTTCAAAACATCAAATGTTACTTTCCCATAACTGCACTTTCCAATAATATCTTAATTAAACTTAAATTCCTGCAGCCCATCACAGACATCCTCTTATATATACATACAGTATATCTATATATCTATATGTATATATCTATCTATATATATATATATATATATATATATATAAATATACATATATATATATATATATATATATATATATATATATATATATATATATGTATACAAGCTTCAGGTTTATCTCCTCTACAGATGATTTGGGTCAATTTATGCCTATTTAATATATCATTGAATTACATGCCAGTCTTTGCCACACCAGTTTTATTTGCATTTACCATGTATCTATTGATATGTAGAGAATTTTTTTAACATACAACATTTTTCTTTTGCTAGGCTGGAACAGACATTTTTGCTGCAAAAACTGTGTGTGTTTTTTTAAAACTTGTGAATGCAGAAAATTGGACAGCACATTTGCTAATTATTGTCATCCGCAAGTCTTTAAAATATAATTTGTCGCTTCAAAAGTTCATTAGTCTATCTTCTGCTTCCACTTTTGAAATGTACTTCTGTTAAAATATTAAAACTGTACTAGTTTTTATAGCCTTCATAGCGAAAGTGGAGATAACAAAAATCTATCTGCAGTATGTGTTGGCCAATACAACATACACACACACACTCTCTCCCTCTCTCTGCCTACATATTATACTATAGTCTGTAATGCTTTAAAGAATCCCTTGGAACTAATAGAAATTATTGAATCATATATATCATCATCCTTACAGACTGCAGACATATGATGTTATATACAAGAATCAGCTAAAATAATTTGCACATATATAAATGCTAATATATAATGTGTTTGCTGTTAAATTATGTAATATATTAATTTAGCAACTGTTTGAACACATACTAAATTATCCATGTTCACGCAATTGCTACAGTTATACAATATCTAATTATTTAACAGCATGCACATTAGATATCCATATTTAATACAATGAGCATTATTACTTTGTGGTCTACAACTTATCTGGCTACAGTGAATCACCTGAGTTGTACAGCTGCCTTCATTTAACAGACTGAAGTCTGATAGTACAAATTTGTAACAAATTGGTCACTACAAGGAAGATACTGTAATCAAGAATGCCAGCCAAGGCAAGGCTCATATTCGTAAAGAAAGTCCTGTTGTTTTCTGATAGTGATAATAATCATATACTTAGGCAAAGGAGAAGGCTTTCTTTCTTGATGTTTGACCATTAAGAAACAACTCTCCCATTGTTAAAAATACATCAGATGAAGCTACAAATGGATGGCAGTACAGGAAACAAAGATGAAGGAATCATTTCTGCAACCCTACACTCAGACAGGTGCCACTCATGGACTTTTTAATTGATCACATCTGTTATTTATACCTCCAAATCACACTGTTATCATCACAGAGCAAGCAACTGAAACCAGAAAGTGTCACTGACTTTAGACTGCAAGGAAAAATCAGCAAATGAAATAGGCATATAGTTTTACAGGCTTAATTTCATGACCATATATTATACTGAAATAAGACTCCTGAAAAAAAGCCAAATTACATGTGAAAGTCTTGTTTCTTTCTACATGATTTGCTGGAACACTAAACCTGTATAATTGTCCTGAGTAGAAACCAAATCGCATGCTGTTCTTTTTGTAAAGGTGGCATGCACTTAAATTAAAATAAAATGTACATTTCAGCAGATAGTTATACTTGCATTCATTATAAATTATCCTTGTCTCCTTATCATCTACGTCTTAAATACATAATAATGAAACATTTTTTAATGTGTCAAGAGTTTCATGCTTTTATGTTACTCTCAAACATTTTTAAGAAAACGGTAATTTCATTGTTGCCTGTAGTTTTATGTACCTGCTATAGGAAATTTATGAAACTTTTCAGATAGAAACTAGGACTCCATAGGTAGCATAAAAAATAAGAAATGCTATTTTGTTAAAATTATATTCTTTGGTTAAAGCTTTGTAAATAAAACTCATTAACTGTACTTCATGCATTTCAAGATAATAGCCAAGGTGCAGTCATTATCACAGTTACACGAGTCATTAAGCTTTAACATGATAATGAGGCACAGTGCTTATAACTCATGAGTTTAACACAAGTTTGAACTGATCAAAATGTATAAATGCTTAAAAATTAGTGTCATTGTTTTATGTATTTCTTCAAAATATGTGTAAAGCAGTTCTGTTTTCATCTACTGCTAAATGCTATGTAACTAGAGATAGCTAGGACATAACTGAATGCTAACACAGTTGAAACATTTCAATAACTAGTCAATAAAATCTCATGCATTATATCATTTAAGATGTTTTATTGGAAATGTTAAAAGTACAATATGCAAGAAAATAGATGCAGTTTGGGACATTTTATTTAATTGACTAAGCAGTAGTAGAAAAATAAGCACATTGTTTTAAAAGAACTGTACTGTGATTTAATTTCATATGTATAAATATTGTTAGTAAAGTACTGTTGCATTTATTGACATTTGCATTCTTTATTTCTTTACTAGTTAGATGATATCTGTATAACTATGACCAAAATATTATTAGGTAAGTAATTTCTGGCACCCAGTGAGAAAAATTTAGAATCACTAAAATTGTGACTAGAGTGGTCTTTTTTACAGGGGTCTGTGTTTATTTATAAAGTACTATGTTTTTTCTGTTCATTGACACGCCTGTAACTTGCTGTAACTCTTGCAGCTGCAATCTTTTAAATATTGCTAGTACCACAATTTGATGTGTAGAGCTAAAATGCCTTTAAAATGATCTATTCCATCAAATCAGAATGTTAGCATTTCATCTGATATCTGTTCAACCAAGTCCGAAGCTCTAAAGGTGGTGGTGTTTTCATTTTCATAAAGGATGCACACACCTCCAGACTGGTAGCCCAACATAATGCATTAGAGATATTTTAGGTGCAGCTAACATTGGGTAAGACAGTGATTCAGGCCTGTTATAGATCCCCAACCATGTCCCAAGATTTACACTCCATGTTCCTAAGCACCCTGGAGAATATTAGGGTCCAACCTAACACTCTCATACTGGACGACTTCAACTATCCCTCCATTAACTGGGAAAACTACTCATGTACCAATACACTTGCCCAACGTTTCCTGGAATTCATTAATTCCAATGTCCTGGAACAGCTCGTTCTTACCCCCACTAGAGGTAGCAACACTCTTGACCTGGTCATTGCTAACATGGGCGACCGTTGACCAATACACCAAAAGTCAAGTCCTCCCTGGTTAGATCCAACCACAAACTAATCACCTTGGAAATTCACCCCCCTCCCCCACAAAGGTAACTACCATGAAATCTTCAAAGCTAACTTTAGGCTCCTAAAAACAGAGGTGGCTAATTTCACGGCACCCATGTAAATGGAGAATAATTGCATGACCACCAAAAAGAGGAAGCCAATCTGGAGGCCACCTGCCATAAACAAACTCTATAACAGAAGGAGAAAACTGATGCAGATTAAGGTGAAGTCCCAAGACTGGAAAAACTCCCTTATTAGCCTCAACCAAACATTGAGATCCCTCATCAAAGTTTCTAAAGCTAGCTATGAAAACAGAATTGCAGCAGATAGTAAAGATAACCACAAGGCTTTCTATAGTTATGTAAATAATCTCCATGGCAATACCCAGATTTGTTCTGAGCTTCTGCACAATGATACCTCCTATACCGAGCCAACAGATATTGCCAATATACTGGCGGACAGATTCAGTGCCAACTTTACCCCCCCCCCCAAAAGACCAATCACAATACCAGCAGATTTCCAGGTACCCAGTATTACTGCTGCACAGGTTAAAACAGCACTGTCCAAGGCCAAGAATACAGCTTCCATGGGACCTGACAATATCCCTGGCTGTGTTCTACATGAACTACAGAGTGAACTGGCACCTAACCTGTGTGCCCTGTTCAATTACAGCCTCATCTCAGGCTTTGTCCTTACCGAATGGTGCACTGTAACAGTCATAACTCTCCACAAAGGAGGAGTGACTACAGACCC